>NC_058411.1:63237723-63537723 GCF_002201575.2 Neomonachus schauinslandi | reverse complement strand
CATCATCATTTCAGGGCTGTTTGCTCAGCCTTCACTATTGCTGTTGCAGTTGTGTTTTGGACCTGACCTCCTGGCAGGCTGTGGGCTTGGCTGAGGAAGCTGGCAGATGCTGAGCGCGGCAGAGGAGAGCAGACCCGACCCCGTGAGGAAGGGGAGGAGATTGGGAAAGGACTCTGAGATGTGCTCCTGCTGTCTTACCTGGGAAGGGGATCCGTGGAGCCATTAGCTGAGGTGCCCTTTTGGAGCATCCCCTGGTGACTGGGATCGCCGTTGAGGTATCATTCGCTGCTTCAGCTCTCCTTAATTCCAACTCCCCCCTCAGACTTTCTTGCCTTTGTCACCTCCCAACAAAATGATTCTCATTCTCTCCAAATTGTGCTTCATTTGAAATGAACCCAAAAGCAGCCCTGAGGGCAGCACACAGCTGCCTGCCTCTACTCAGGAGCCAGGGCCCCAGAGGCTGCAGGGTCCGCTGGGCCTGCTGAGTTGCCAGGTACCTTGTCCCCAATGTCCCCTTCACCCCCAGCCTGAGCCTGCAGGCCGGTGAGACAGCCTGGAAAGAGCTTGGCCTGGATAGCTGGAAATCCAGGAGTCCAGAATCCGCTCGAACGCTGACTTTTCCTGTGCTGCCTACTTTATAGGAGCCAGAAACACCAGCCTCCATCTTTGCCTGGGAGGGATGGATTTAGCATTATCGATCATTTATTATGTGTCACGCTGTCTCCATACGCTCTTAATCCTCAGGCCAGCCCTTAAGAAGTGATTAGTTGTGTCCTAAAGGTACAGTTGCGCAGAGAGTAAAAGTAATAACTCAAGGCTGCAGAGCTAGTAAGCGCTCACGCTGGAATCCAAGTCTTCCTGACTTACTTCGCAGCGCCTCTGAGAAAGGGTGGGCCAGCCCGCACGCTGACTCTTCTGATCCACAGCCAAACAGACAGATTAGAAGGATATTCTCAACATCAAAAACTGTGTATTGAGTCCCTTCCACATAAGGCCAGAAAATGTGTCCACCTTCTCAGGAAAAAGGCTGTGGAAAACTCAGACTAGGTACATAGCCATTCCTCCCGCCCACCTCTCTTGGGGGTCATTTGATTACCTTAGGATGGGAGCCTTAGGATGGGAGCCTTAGGATGGGAGCTGTCGGGCATCAGGCTTTCTCACCTTTCAGCCCACATGAGTCAGCGCTGCTCAGTGGGAAATGCGGTCTCAAACAAGACGCTAAAGGCTGATCCCAGCTGCCTCGCTGGATGTCAGAGACCTCATCATGTAGCCTGTCTGGGGTTTCATTGCTCCACCTCAAAAGAGGAACTGAAGGCCATGCCCTACAGAGCTAGGCAATGAAGAGAGGCGAAGCATGCCAAACAAAAGGCTATGCTCGAGGTAATTGTCTCTTGTCCCCTCCTGGAAAGACAGAAGAAAGGGTCCTCCTCCAACCGGCTGCCTGGGACTCAGAGAGCACCCCTTCACTTCTGAAACAAGTCCTTCCTTCCTTGTTTTCCTGTCACCCCCCAACACGGGCAGATGCAGTTTGCTCCCTACAACTGGATAACATCGGGATTTTCCACACGGACAGGGGGACTTGGGGTCCAGGCAGCCTGTAGCTGAGGCATGTCTCCTGGGCAGGCTCAGTTATTCCCTCAGCCTGGTGCAGAATTGAGTTACTTCACTCCCCCTCCAGTAAACTGGTTGCTTCTCTAGACTCAGGCCTGGGGTAACAGACTTTGCCAAGTCACCTCACTTCTTAGCTTAGCTTCTTGGGTTTCTTGGAAAACAGGACCTTTTTTTTCTGTCTGGGTTTCAGACCCAGCCTCAGGGCATTCCTTGAGTTAGGCTGAGACCGTTCGCAGGCACCCACCAACCTGCAGAGAAGGCTTGAGCCAGACTAAGGATCTCTGCTGCCCACTGGGGCTCCGCCCAGGTCCCCTTCTTGTCTTCTGTAAATGACCTCACATTCTTTCACAGCCCTGTCCTTCCTGTGTTCTAGTTCAGCCAGGACTAATGGCTTGTATTATGTCTATCAACACCAACCACCCAGTAATGACTGCATGAAATACAGTGTTGGCAAGAATTCTAAAGTTAAACCTCAGCTTGGTGGGAAAGAATAGCCTAGCCTTGATTAGCACTGTCTGCCACGAGCATGGGAGGAAAAGGGTCAACACGCAGGCAAGGTATTTGCCGTCTCTCCATCAGCATTAAGAGCTCGTTTCTCTGGCTTCACACCAAGTGTTGTGTTGTGTTTTGTTTTGTTTTTTTTAATCTTTATTCAGCTCACATATCTTCCTCTTGGATGTGCTGTACCATTTTTTCTCCTGATAAGAGTAGCATATTTTAAAAGCACACATTTTAAGAAGTGATTTACATTTTATCATAATTTTCCCTGCCCAATACAGTGATTTTTGGAGGAAAGGTACTATTTTTGCCAGTGAATTCTGGGGAAAATCTTACACAGTTATTTCTCTCCTATCTCTTTGAGAAGTTAGAAAAAAGCAGCAGCATATCTTTTTTTGGAGACAGGTACTAGAAATTTATTTACTCACTAAATAAATCTTTATTGAGTGGTTATAATGTGCCAGACACTGCTGGGCACTTGGGACAGAAAATGAAAATGACATGGACAACCCCTACAAGAAGCTCACATTCTAGCCTGAAAAAGCCATGTTAACCACCGACCATAGATAGAATGCAGTCTCACCACTTTCTCTAAGGGAAGCTGCCATGATGTTCTTAGAACTGGAAAACTGTTTTCACCAACTTTCATTTTCTAAAGAGGCTAAGCTGTTAAAGGAAGACCAAACCTCCTCCGCATTGTTATCCATCAATGATTCTCAGTTCCCAGTGTCAAAGAACCTGTGGTGCCCTTAAAATGCTCCCAGGCAAAAACTGCTGAACTGGGCTAATAAATCTGACTGAGGTAGCAACAAGCTATTTGGCAATAGTCCTTGGAAACACCCTGTTCAGCCTCCACAGTTCCTGTGTTCAGTACTTGGCTGCCCATCCTAGCTCCTGGACCACGTCTGCCTTGGGCTTGATCTTCAGGCTAAGCCCCCTGCTCCCAGTGCAAGTTCACATCCCTGGGCTTCAGGTTTGAGGCTTCATCCTAAGACAGCCCTTGGTGCCTCCTCATGTGAATTCCCATGGCTGGCTCCATTGTCCACCTTCAATGCTATCTTTTCAGACCAGGCCTGACCTCTCATCACTGACCTGGCATGTCCCAGGTTCCATTTTTGCTAAGAGTTAGTGCCCAAGAGTGGATCACCCATGCAGTGGCTACACAGTGCGAAAGCACGAGAACATGCCTGTATTACTCTGGCGATGTCCAGGTATTTCACATTTGCTTTCATTGTGATTCTGGGCTGAATTTCAGTGCTCATCAACATGTTTGGCAATACAGAGACTCAGCCTTGGCCTGGAGGAGGCTGAAGCCATCTGTTCTTTTAAGCGATAGAAAGGATGAGACTGGATTAGCTAGAACCAGGATAGCACAAGGAATGCTTTCTGAAGAGCATGACCTGGGTAGAAATTTTGCTTGTGTGCTTATGCAGAGGTCCATAAATCTGTTGAATGCACTGGTCAGAAATCTGTGGTCAGAGACAGATTGTAACTTAGTGGTTGCCAGGGGCTAAGGCATCGGGGATAGTGAATGATGGCTCCTGGGTACAGAGTCTTTGAGAGAAGTGATAAAAACATTATAAAATTAGATAGTAGTGATCATTGCACAACTCTGTGAATAGACTAAAGCCCACTGAATTATATACTTTAAAAGGGTGAATTTCGGGCGCCTGGGTGGCTCAGTTGGTTAAGCGACAGCCTTCGGCTCAGGTCATGATCCTGGAGTCCTGGGATCGAGTCCCACATCACGGTCCCAGCTCAGCGGGGAGCCTGCTTCTCCCTCTGACCTTCTCCCCTCTCATGCTGTTTCTCTCTCTCTCGCTCTGTAATACATAAATAACTAAAATCTTTAAAAAAAAAAAAGGGGGGGGGCGCCTGGGTGGCTCAGTTGGTTAAGCAACTGCCTTCTGCTCAGGTCATGATCCTGGAGTCCCTGGATCGAGTCCCGCATCGGGCTCCCTGCTCGGCAGGGAGTCTGCTTCTCCCTCTCCCACTCCCCGTTTGTGTTCCCTCTCTCGCTGTGTCTTTCTCTGTCAAATAAATAAATAAAACCTTTAAAAAAAAAGGGGGGGGTGAATTTCATAATATATGATGTATATCCCAATAAAGCTATGATTAAAAAAAAAAGAAAGAAAGAAATCTATGATCTATAGTCCCAAAAAGCCCCCAAAGCAAAAAACAACCTGGTGTACATTTAACAAACACTTCTTCAGCATCTACTATGTACTGGGCTTTGCTGTCTCAGAAATGAGACAGACAAGGAGTCTGTAGCTCAAAGTAGCCCATAGATGCAACTGAAATTCCTCCTTGCCCACATCTAGGGCTCACCCGGAGTGTTTGTCAGCCTAGAGCCAGGTATAGACACCCACCCAGCCGCAGTTGTTCTTTGGACTTCCTACCAGGGCAAGACTGCCTATCTTGGCAACCCTGAAGCCCTTTCATCTCCAGGGAGTCTTTCACTGATGAGCTGGCTTATCTCACTTGTTAGTAATCACAGGAACAGAACAGGTTGCAATGAATCTTTCTTTTTCCCTCTGCTTGTGGGAGTCATCCAGGCCTTTCTCTGGGGCTCCCTAACCATGAAAGTTCTAACAAGATGTTCTGAGTGGGTGGCCCTCCTGCAAGGTGGAATTACCTGGCAGTTTCAATCTCCTTGGTAGACCATAGCACTCAATTTTTGTCTTCACCTCGAGAGGCTAAGTCCATGGAGTGGCAGTCATTATCTGGACACAGATGAGGCTACTACCTCCACTTCGTCTTTGGGAGACCATATCTGCTTTGGTAAAAGCAGTATGTTATTTATGTGAAATTGTTCTCAGCCATGGTACCCAACCACACCTCCATCTACGACCAAAATTCAAAGAGGTTGGAATCAATCTTCTGTCCTCCACAGGCTACGTTTTCTAACATCCCCAAATGCCCAGCATCCAACCCTCCACCTTCCCTCCAAACCAGAGCAAGGCCAGGCCCTAACTGACTCCACTAAATACAACCCATCGTCCAACACCCACCTCTTTCCTATAGATCAGAATGAGTTGTAACCAGATGAGAAAGTCCATATACACCAAATGAGCTCTCAGCCAGGAGAACAAAGGGACAGTGTTAGAAAGATGTCATCCAGCATGGAGACAGGCAGGAGTTCATATCCTGGGAGCCCATGGGCTGTAAACTGAGCCTAGATTTCTGTTTTGAGATACACATGTACGTCCCGTGGGGAAGTGAAAGCTGTGCAGATCAACACAACTCTGGTGATGTATTAAGAAACCCCAGGAGCAGTGAGCAGGGGAACGTGGGGGGACAGAAGGATTCAGGGCATCTAGAAACTGTCCACTTCCAATTTAGAGGCTGTCTGGGGAGTTGGGTGGGGCTCATGATGCCTTTTGTGAAGACTTGGGCTAGGTGGGGGAGCTTGCTTGGCAGCGGTATGATAGAAATAAGAGTTCGTTTTTATTTGCAATGAAGTGAAACTTCAGCTTAAAAAAATTCCATTGTGACCAGAGCCCATGTTGCAGATGAACACAGAAAAGCACTGTTGGCTGTTGCCATCTCCTCTCAGAAATTGGGCCTTCAAGATCACAGTAAGTGGCAGTTTGAAGGTCATGATCAGGTCCTGTCCAGCTTTCTCACAGGAGAAAACAGGCAAGCAGAAGGGGAAGAGTTTAAAATAACAAGGGGGCTCTTTAAATAGAGCTATAAAACTGGGTGGCAAACCTAGTCCAAGGGTTAAAAACAAGCTTTTCCTCCAAAGTTTCTATGGCAACTAGATAAAATCTACAGCAAGAGTGTAGTTAATGAAATATTTCTTCTAGACCAACATGTAGCAGTAAGTAATGAAGGCTGACTTTGTGTAAGGATCCAGCATAGGTTACATTTTTAGCTGCTGCTTTTTTTTTTTTCCTGGCAAGAATTGGCATGGAGTTTGGTGAGATTCCATATATTATACGCCCTGATTTCTCTTCCTCATGGCATAGAGTCTAGAAGACTGGGGCAGAAACGCTGGTGTTGATCCAAAATACTTGGAATGGAGTGATACCTTCTCCCTCCCTCTTCCTGCCCCCGCCCCCCAACAGTTTGGATTCATTTGACACACACTTGCAGTGTTAATTTGGACATTTAGAATAAATGCTTTTGACTAACTAATTTTATCTGTACACAAAGAATAAATACAAGCTGGTGAGGTTAGTTCGGAGCTTAGTCTTGTACATGACTAAGAAACGCTCAGAATGCTGGGACTTGGAGGCTTTGAAAAGATATTTTAACTTGGTCAGTTACTAGCAGTGGGTCTTTGGGCCCATTATTTGATCTTTCTGTGTCTCAGTTTCCCATAAAATGGGCCTGAGGGTAGTACCCACCCAAAAGTTAGTTTAAGGATTAGAGGAGATTAAAATACATAAATGTGCCTAGCAGTGACTGGTATAGAGTATTACAGGTATTCAGTAACTCCTTATTGAATCTGATTAAATTTCTTTGGCTACATATCACTTCAGCATTCTAGAGAAGCTCTGCTATGTTTCTCACCAAGAAGATTGAATCCCAAATCCTTTCTTTTAAGGTGGCTTCTTAGAGAACAATTTAAAAATATGGGATTATTCTTAGTGTGGAACATATAATTAAATGATAATAAAAGTACATAATGCTATCGACACTTATTTTGTGTCAGGCAATGTTCTAAGCACTTATATACATTTGCTCTGTAATCCTCACAGAACCCTTTGTGGTAGGCTATAGTATTATCCATTTAACAGATGAGGAAATGGAGCATAGAGAAGTTAAAACTCTGGATAAACTCCTTGATTGTTTAAGTTACTACCACTATCATTATCAACGCTAATATCTCATGAGCCTGACATGGTGCTAAACACTTTACATGTATTATTTCATCTCATCCTTATACTTGGTATCACCATCTTACAGATGGGGACAATAAGGTTTGTTATACTAAGTAATTAGCTCAAGATCACAAAGCTATTACCACAAAGCAAGTGGTAGAGTCGCCATTCAACATAAGCAATCGTGCCATCTGTAAATAAAGAGTTTTACTTTGTTTTACAGATCTTTATGTTTGTCATTTCCTTTTCTTGCTTTATTGCACTGGTTATGACCTCTGTGTGCAATGATGACTGGAAGTGTTAAGAATGGCTATTCTTGCCTTATTCCCATTCTTAGGGGGAATGTAGTCAATATTTCACTACTAACAAATTTACTGTCGGTTTTTATAGATGCTCTTTATCACACTCTGGAAAGTTCCCTTGTAGTTCTCATTTACCACAGATGAATGTGCAATGTGGTCATTTTTACCACAGATGAATGTGGAATGTCAAATGCTTTTGCTGCTCCATTAAGATGGTGATATGGCTTTTCTCTTTTATTCTGTTAAAGTGATAAAGTTCAGTGATCAATTTTCTAATATTATGCCAACTTTCATTTGGGAATAACCTCCACTTGGTCATGATGTATTGTAATAATTTTTATATTGCTGCATTTGATTTGTTAGCATTTTATTATGAATTTTTGTGTCTGTAATTCATGAACAGTATTGGTCTATAATTTTCTTTTCTTATATGTTATTGTCAAGTATTGGTATCAGCATTCTTCTGGATTCAGAAAAGGAGTTGAGCTTCACTTCACAAGAAGTGAGCTAGGTGTATCCATTAGAATTCCACCAGAAAAAGACCTAGTTAGATAAATATATGTGTATATACATATAGGAATGTGTGTGGTGATACTGCAAGGTATTGGCTTATAAAATTGTGGGTGCTGGCTAGTCAAGTCCAAAATCTGTATGATAGGTCATCAAGAAGGACAGGTTGGCATTTAGGGGTGCCTGGGTGGTTCAGTTGGCTGAATCGTCGACATGTGGTTTTAGCTCAGGTCATGATCTCAGGGTCATGAGATGGAGCCCCACATTGGGCTCTATGCTCAGTGTGGAGTCTGCTAGTTCCTCTCCCTTCCCCAGTCATGCTGTCTCTCTCTCTCTCTCAAATAAAATAAGTAAAATCTTTTTTTTTTTTTTTTAATGAAAGGACAGGTTGGAAACATTCAGGCAGGAGTTGAAGCTTTCATACACAGGCAGAATTTTTTCTTCGGTGAAACCTCAGTTTTGCTCATAAGGTCTTCTAGCTGATTAGGCCAGACCCACCCAGATTATTGAGGATAATCTCCTTTACTACAGTCAGCTGATTGTAGATGTTAATCACATCTACAAAATACCTTCAGAGAAACACCTAGAATTAGTGCTTGATTGAGTAACTGGGGACTATTGCCTAGTAGAATTGACATAAAATTGATCGTCTCAATCTATCTCTTGACAACTTGGCACCCATACACATCTCCAGAAGTCATACTTAATCTCCAAATAAAGACAATACCAAAGCCCTACTTTTGCCTAACATGACACAACTATCCTGTACATAACCAAAAACACACTGACCCATTCTCCAGAAGAGGATGCAAAGGTCTTAAGTAATGTTCACTCCTCTTCTTAATATCCTATAACTTAGATATGATGATGTAAAGTTAACTATTATTAGTACATCTTATATTGGATGATATGGCAATAAGAGAGGAAAAAAACAAAAATATCAAATTATTAGATTATATATACATAAACATGTTTATATAACACAATAAGTAAGAAATATAACAATTACAGTCCTCATGTGCAACTGGTCACATGGTCATAGCTGATATTTATAACTACCTTTTAACATCATTTAAACTACTATTTCCATATTCCTTTGCCTAAAGCAAGCATCCCAGCTTGCTTTGGTTCTTTGCCTGGTGGGGTGACTCAAGCCATCATTCCTGAAGGGTCTGGGACTTTAGCAGTTCAGCTTGAATTGAGTTGCTAGTTTTCCACTGACTTCAATCACAGGGCGTGGTAGTACTTAGAGACACCCTAAAGGATTCCTGTATTCCAGACCTTACATACATTGTATGTAACTTACATACTTCCTTACATACATTGTATAGTAACAGCCCAGTTTCTCCTTGATAATTAGGATAAAAAAACTCTAGCCTGTACAGACCCTCTTCTTGCCTGTTGACTCAGAGACATGAGTGCAAAGTGGCTGGATCGCAGTCATAACTTCCGGTTCAGTGAAATCATTGTTGTGTCTCCTGGTGGACGCATTCCTCCCTTTGGAACTAAGATCAATAGAGAAGGAAAGTGTAAGGTCAGAGAGATCAAAGCAAAAATTTTACTGGTGGATCAACAGATGTAATAGTGAGTAGTGCTACTCCTATTTCCACCCCTTGATTCTGAGATTCATGAATTCTAGCTGTGGGAGAAACAGTGCCATATATTGCATGCTGATATAAAACATACATAACTTCTTAGAGGACATTGCCACAGCCCTTCAAGGTATTGTCACCTAGATGGCACTGTGACTAAGTTTTTAAAAGGCCATTCCACCATTCTTTCAAGGCAACGGCTTTAGGATGATGAGGGACACAGTGAGACTAGTGAAATCCATGTGCCTGGGCCCATTGCCACATAGCCCACTGCTGTGAGGTAAATCCCTTAATCAGAAGCCATATGGAATACCATGATGATGGATAAGGCATTCTGTAAGTCCACGGATGGTAGTTTTGGCAGAAGCATTGCATTCAGGGAAAGCAAATCTGTATCCAGAGTATTTATTGCAGTAAGAACAAAGCACTGCCCCTTCCATGATAGATGTTGTTCACTGTAATCAACTTGCCACCAGATAGCTGGCTGTTCAGCCCAGGGAATGGTGCCATATCAAGGACTCAGTGTTGGTTTCTGCTGCTGGCAGATTAGGTACTCAACAGTAATTGTATCCAGATTGGCCTTGGTGAGTAGAAGTTCACGTTGCTGATCCTATGCATAATCTCCTTCACTGCTGCCATAGCCACTTTATTCATGACCTCTTTGGGAAATGGCAAGAGTGCCTGGGAAAGAGGCTGACCTGTATCCACAGAAAGCATTATCCTATCTACTTGATTATTAAAGTCCTCCTCTGCTGGGGTCACTCTTTGGTGAGCATTCACATGGGACACAGATATCTTCGTTTTCTTGCCCATCCAGAGATGTCTATCCATATACCTCTTCTTCTGACTTCCTTGTCATTGATTTTCCATTCATGGTACTTCCAAGTCTGTGCCCATCCAGCCAAACCATTGGCCATAGCCATGAATCACAATAGAGTCATACCTCTGACCATTTTTCCTTCCAAGCAAAATGAGCAACAGGGTGTGTTGCTTGAAGTTTTGCCCACTGGAAGGATTTCCCTTCACTGCTATCTTTTTCGGTGATATCCTAGGAAGGGGCTATGGTGCTGCAGCTGTCCGCTTTTGGATGGTGTCTGCATATAGTGCAGAGCCATCTATAAACCAGGCATAAGTTTTCTCTTCCTCAGTGAATGTATTGTACGGAACTCCCAATGATGCCATTATCTGTGATAATACTCTTTATTTTGAAGATATCAATAAACCATAGCAATTTTTTTGTGCTTACTGTTTACATAAAGTTTACATTACTTTAAGCTAATTCTGTCTTTATGTTTCAAGTGGATCTCTTATAGACAGTATTTAGTTGCATTCTTTCTTAATCCCTCCCTTTAATTGGAATATTTAGTTCATTTGCATTTAATATTATTAGTTTTAAGTCTCCCATCTCATTTTTTTTCTAGTTGCCTTTTATGTTTTTTATTCCTTCTTTTTTGACTAATTTGGGGTTAATGGAAGACTTTGTAATATGTTACCTAACATGATTATCCCATAGATTACTGAGATTTGTTCATTTTTTTAACCTATCTCTTATCTCCAGATTGGGTAATTTTTATTTATTTTTCTTCAAGTTTACTAATCATTTTTATTTCAGATACTGTACTTCCCAGTTTTAGAATTTTTATTTGTTCTTATCTATATTTTCTATTTCTCTGCTGAGATTTTCCATCTGTGTGCTTATTTGACCATCTTTTACTTTATATCCTTTAACATGTTTATAGTAGCTCCTTTGAAGTACTTGTCTAATAATTTCAGCATCTGGAACATCTTGGGTTCTGTTTCTATTTTTTCTTTATTTCTTAAGCTTGGGTAGTATTTATCTTTTTCTTTGCATAACTAGTAAATTTTTACTGTAGCCTGGACATTATGGATGATTCATTAAAGAGACCCTGGATTAGGTGTTGAATGTTGAGTTTAAAGAGTGTTGAGTTCCATTCTTGTGGGCAATTAAATCATGGGTAGATTCTTTTTGGTTCTGTTGGGCTCAGTTTTGTTCTTCACTAGGCCTATTTTGGTGTTGAGGTTAGTCTTAGTTGTAGCCTTTACTTTGTGATATGGTCCTTATTCCTGAGGTTCTTATTTCCAAAGTAGGAACTATATTCCTAAAGCAGTCTTTTTTGGGTCTCAACTGGATTCTAGACCAGAACTCCAATATCTGCCAGTGATAACCTCTGACATTACCATTGGTAGTACCATTCAGCTCTCAGCCCTGCAGCAGTCAGTCTGCTGGGCTTCCTGGAGTCTTGCCCTGTGCCGTGCAGCTCCATCCACCCTTGCTCAGGATCCATGGTGAATCCCCACACCGACTTTTGGGAGCTCTTCTCTGCACAGGTTCTTCTCTGGTGCCTGAACCCACATACTCCAACTGTTTAAGCAGCCCAAAACCATGTCTGCCTTATCTGCTTACTCTGCTTTGTCTCCATCTCTCTGTTAGGGCAGGAATGTGCCCAAGGCACTTGTGGGCTCATCTCATGCTTCCCTTCTCTCAGGAATTACAGTCCTATGCTGCCTGTTATTCTTTGCCTAAAAGCAGTTGCCTCATGTGTTTTGTTCCTTGTGATAGTTTATTTCAGTAGGAAGACAAGTCAGGTATCAGTTACTCTGTCATTATGAGACAGTGAAGTCTCTGAATACGTCATCTTAAAACCATTTTGAAATATAGTAAAGAATAAATGCTTGCATGTGATAGTTGCCAATGAGGAGATCAAGCTTCTATAAAGAAAAATATGGCAATTTTCTGTCTTCTTTAATGAATGTTTAACAGATATTGCAATCAGAAAATATACCATTATTAATTCACTTCTCAAATAGCTAAGAAGTATTTACATTTTGTACTTAGTATCTACTAAAAAATGGTAGAATCAGTTCAACTAATATTTTGATAATTTTCAAGGCCCTGAAAGAGGCAGAAAGAAAATAAAGGAAAGCCCTAATGCCAAGAAGATTTTACTGTACCAGGAAAGGCAAGTCTCATAATAGAAAACAAGTTAAATATGAAGGCAAGGCAGAATACAATTACATGCTAAGACTTGTGGGAACAAATAGATGAGACAAGCCTGACTTATCTTCCCCTTCTAGCTGCAGGAGAACCTCTGCCTCACATATGAGCCATCCCCCACACCCAAGTCACAAAAGCTGGACCAGGATTGGATATCTGACGTAAAGGGTACCAATCTATACATAGGGCTTAGCCAGTGACATTTCCCTCTCAGAATTTGAATTAAAAGACTCAGAGATTGCAGTTCTGATCATAGTGGATGTTTGGTAAGTAAAGTCATATGGAGGTGGCACTAAGGCAAGTCACACTCATGGCCAAGTTGTGGATCTGGAGAAGTAAGAACCATTGGTGAACAGTCTTCAGAGAGATGCAAGAGAGAGAAATATAAATATTCCAGAGGCTGGGAGAAAAATAGATTCCTACCCAACAATTTTCTAGCTAAGTCCTTTTTTGTGATTCTCATATTTAATTTCTATAATAGTCCACTGTATACTTTCAAGAGCTCTCTTTTTTCTTGAGATGGTTTTAGTAGTTGTTTTTTCCCCCCTTACAATGACATATGCTCTAACTAGAACCATGGTTTAGGTGAAAAGTGCTGTAGGAGGTCAGCCAAGATAGAAATTACTCTGACCTATAGCAATCAAAGATGACTTCATGGAGGAGATGATATTTAAGGTTCATCTCAAAGGAAAAACTGTATTTGAATGGAGTAGAACATGGGTGGTCTTCACATGCCTCAAAATTTTCCTTTGTAGTTCATACTATACAATCTTTAAAAATAAACCAGTAGCTTCAACCTTGCACTGTGTTTCCTTTGGTTACCAAGGTTTCTTCTCTACTTGCCTTCTGTGTCAAAGGATAAACCACTTTGTGTGGTCTCAAGGTTCCAATCTCTTGCCTTATTCTCCTTTGGTTTTATATGTTCTACTCTAGGCAAAGAGCCACAGTCAAAAGTTACAGAAATGCTATTAAAACTTTATGGAATTATTTTTATTTTTACTCCATCCTTGCTGATCCTTATTTATTTATTTATTTTTAAAGATTTATTTATTTATTTATTTATTTGACAGAGACAGGGACAGCGAGAGCAGGAACACAAACGGGGAGTGGGAGAGGGAGAAGCAGGCTTCCCGCTGAGCAGGGAGCCTGATGTGGGACTCGGTCCCAGGACCCTGAGATCATGACCTGGGCCGAAGGCAGCTGATTAACGACTGAGCCACCCAGGCGCCCCTCATTTATTTATTTTTTGTATTTTGTTTATTTTGTGCCTCTAAGTGTAGAATCACTTATAGCAGCACTAGCACCAAATGAGAATCAGAACGCTAGCTTTTAATCCCAGCTTAGCTAATTCCCTATGGCCTCCCAGCACCTTGCTGACTTTCCCTGTCTGTAAAGAGAATGTGTATTGAAGGTCTTGATCCTTGTTTCGTATCAGAGTATTATTATGGGAATTAATGAGATCATGTTTATAAGAGGATTTAATATCTTCATTGTGGTAAAACATCAGAGATTGCAAATCTGCCCAGCAATTGCTGCCATAATGATTATAGTAAGCAATAGAGAATCTAATGAGAGATTTTTCTGTAATTGTGAAGATTGCAAAGTGAGAAGGAGGGGGTAGAGACACAAAAGCCAGGTTCTCTTGGACTTAGATGGCATTTGACTTTCCCTTGGAAGTGGTTGAAGATAAGAGTCTCAGAAGGAATATAGTCATTTCCTGATCCTTTGCTCTGCATCACCAAAGCCTTCTCACTGTCCCCTTTGAGAGAGCACCAGTGAAACCAGCTCTGTCCTTAACTAATGCTTTCCTATTTGTTGGGATAAATGGTGACATTTGGTGTAATGGCAGTGCAGGTCAGGTTGAATAATTGCTTTGTTGTAAAGGGATCCTGGAGTAGAAGACAGAGCTGTAAGCAACACAGACAGGAATAGTATTAAATTTGCATGGTTGGTGAAATAAGGGCCTCATTTTGCATGTTTTGGATGGGTAATATGCAGGCAGTATTCTGACATGCATTGGCAGAAATATCAGGCAAGACTGCATGAGTGATAATGTTTCCCTTGAAGAGAAAAACTAGGGGCCAGAAGGCAACCAACTATCATAAAGGTAATTAATTGTTTTACTTCTTAATGGTCTGGCAAGATTGCTTTTTAAAAAAATGAATCATACAAATGGGACTATGATGTCAGACAGACTGTCCATTGAGACTTAAGAGACTAGTTCCTGCTATAAATTATGATAATGAGTTAGTTTTAAAAATGTTTTATGAGGTTGAGAAGAGCAATGTCAAATTATTTTTCTTCCATCTCTCATTGCTTTGAATGCCTCTCAGGATACAGAGGGTAACATTTCCTTTCAAAAATTCCTTCCAAGTTGGCTATTAGATTTACCAATCAGGTCTTTCTCCATGGATGGTTTTAGTGCATGATTTTCATGACTCAGCTTAAAATGAACAAGACCCCATTGTTGGCTTTCTTGTTTTTGCACCAGCATTATTGACAAGATCTGCATAACTCTTGGGAAAAGGTCTGTTGTCTAACCAAGCTACTATGGAAACCTGATCCAGGCCATTTAGAAGCCTAATGTCTTTTCCTCTTGAATTTGTGAAGAATTTTGAGGCTGGTCAAACTTCACTCAGAAAACATTCACCAGGGCAGAGGGGTACAGCTTGTTCACTACATTTCGTTTTTCATTTTAAATCAGCTTTGCAAATAGACTCACTGGCCCAGTGTGAGGGACAGGTGGTGTTACCCAAGGGGTCATTATAAAGCACACAGATTTCATTTATTTTATCCCTTACTTTCTGACTGGGCAGGAGCAAAGAGAAGCAAGGCTTGACTTCTTTTTTTTAAAAATAAAGCATACCCACAAAATTGATAGTTGGAAAAAAATTGTAGATATCTAGTCTATGTTAGTGAATGGCTCTGTGTTCAAGAGAGGAGTTGAAAGTATACCTCAAACCTCCAGGTTCTAAAGAAGAGCTCAGAGATGTAGTCTATACTCTGGTCTCCCACGAGAATTTTCCTCCTCCCACCCCTTTCCTTGAGATATCGACTTGATAATCAAAATAACACTCCTGGAAGGTGAAGTTAGAATCCGTGCATCACATTGGGAGCCAACACCAAGAGTGCCCCAGACTGTGTGGCTGGTCAAGGACTTTCCTCAATAAATTCTTCAGGGTATTTCCTTTCTTTGTTTATTGCTAAGTATCCTGAGGCCTTAAAAGGGTAGAGGAAGCCTTCATTGCCAATATCTTTAGGTATAAATCTCAGCCTGTGAAACAAGCGTTGCAAAATTTATAATGTGGTTATTCGTCATTATTTATGATTCATATATACTTAAACTTTATGATGACTCTGACCACAGTCATCTCTCCTGGAACATGGGCCAAAGGGATGGGGCCTTGGGGACCTTGACAGGATTCCTCAGTGTGCAACAGCTGGGAACTGGGTATCTGTGAGTTGAACGGTCTTCTTCCAGGGGTTTGATATGCAGGATATGCCTGTGGTGTGCAGGCAGGGTACAGAAACTGAGCAGATCATAGCCTTTTCATATTCTCCTTTCATCCTCCTCAGAGGTGATGATATAATTGTACCATTATCTGAGATAATTGGGATAACTCAATACACCAACTCTATCCTTATTTCTTGCCAATATTTCAAACTCTTTTCCTGCCAGATCTTTTATGCAAGTTGGAAAACCAGTGTTATTAAGGTTTATGTCTCCCCCCACCCCTATGCTCAAGTTATGTAGATTTTGCCAATAATTATGATGCAAAAACAAAGCAAGGGAAAGGAAAAAAAGCAAGAGTTTGAACAGTCTGATGCTGGATTATCTGCTCTCAGAGAGGTCATTCTTGGCGCAGAGCATACAGCTGAAGTGGGGTGTGGTTTGGGCTCCCTCAGATTCCCCTGGGGAGAAGGCAGTTTCTCCCACAGTTTTCTTTATAAACTCTAACATACTGGCACAGAGTCTTCAAGGATGTGGTCAGATTCCTGGCAGATTCAGTAAGAGGTAGATTCTGAAACTGAGGGAAAGACTATTGGATTAGAAAATATTAGATTATCTGTTGGCTCGGAGCACTTGGGTAGCTCAGTGGGTTGGGTGTCTGACTCTAGATTTCAGCTCGATCAGGGTCTCAGGGTCATGGGATTGAACCCCGCCCCACCTCGGGCTTTGCAGGGAGTCTGTTGGGATTCTTTCCCTCTGCCCTCACCCCACCTTGCATGTACACATGTGCTAGCTAGTGTACTCTCTCTCTCTCTCTCGAATGAATAAATCTTTTTTTTTAAAAAGGTTATTAATTGTCTCAATCAACAAATTTTACTGAGTACCTACTATGACCCAGGCACTATTCTAGGTGCTTAGAATACATCACTGAACAAAAAGGACAAAAGTTCCTACCTTGATGAAGCTTACATTCTAGTGGAATTAAAATTAAAATAGAACCAGTAAGTTGATGGTAAAGGTAAGGGGGATTGGGAGTGTTGAAAGGGTGCAGTTCTGATTTTAGACAGTAGTGATGAGCTGAGTGCCCAGGATAGATCTCACTGTGAAGTGAGATTTGAGGAAAGAGTTGAAGGAGGTGAGGGAGTGAGCCTTGGGGGTATATAGGAGAAGAGCATCCAGGTGGAAGGTGAAGATGGAACAAAGGTCCTTAGGCAGGAGCCTGTTGGTGCACTTAAGGACAGTAAAAGTCCCTGTAGCTGGAGCAGAGTGGGGGTGGGTGGGAAGGAATAGGAGAGTAGGTAAAAGGTAATGGGGGTGGACAGAGCAGATAGAGAGTTGTAGGCCATTGTAAGGACTTTGGCTTTCCCTCTGCATGAGATGGACAGCCCCTGAGCAGAGGAGTGACATGACCTGACCGGCTGAATGCATTCCTGGGCTTCTGTAAGGGTCATTTCCCCATCACTCACGGCTGCCTGCCTTCAGCAGAATGTGGTGGGCAATAATCTCCCAGGCACAGCATCAGGGTCCATGCTGGGCCTCAGGTCTCCTTAGCTTAGTTAGGGTTCTTAATAGTAAAATCTTGAGACCAGAAAGGAAAAGAAATCCTGGGCTCAAGAGGATACTTAAAGAGGACATGTAGAGGGATTAATCACACACCTTTCATGAGCCTTAGTTTCCAGCATCTGAGCCACACAAAATAATTGTCTCCTGTCGGTCCCTATGTTTTGAATTTAGCCATCTCAACATATTCCCTTCCCCAAGCTCGAGCCATTCTCGGACTGACTGGTAAGAGGAACAAACCCCCTAGATACAGCGTTCCTGGTCCGTTGTGTCTGTGACAGCTTCTCAGCCCAGGAATGGTGCAGGACCTGCCACACCAGCTACACTTGTCAGATTCCTTCTAGAATCTGCCTCTGACGCCCAAAACAAAAAGAATGCTCGTGTGATTTCTGATTCCACATGAAGTGTGAGACGTTAAACTAATACATGTCATAATCTTTAAGGCAATTTTGGATTAAACTAATTGATTAAAAATGTCGATCAAACAAATAAGGATGCAATTCACCTCCTGTTGTCTTTAAAAGGTAGGAGATGAAAGAGCATTCTTGGAGGAGGAGGAGGAGGAGGGTATTTGGGAGGTCAATGGCCTGATCTGCATTTGCCCCTTGAGTGACTTCTATTGAATGGGGAGCAGATCCCACAGGATCCCACAGGATCCCACAGGATCCCACAGGTTGCCTGTGTCACATCATAGGTGAGCAGACCTGACCCAACTGGTCAAAAAGCTAGAGACTCAGGAAATACTGGCCTGGCGTTAAAGGATGGTCTGAGACCATCACACTCCTCTGTGGGTCATCTGAGACTGAGAGCTGGTGGAGGTGAGCAGTAAGCTCAAAACTGGAGCTGTCAGCACGGTACTCTTGGGTATTTTGAGGGCATCTGGAATCCGGGAGAGCAGGACGGAAGTGTGGTAATGATGGAGTGCTGGAGTCATGGTCTTCCCAACCTTGCCATTGAAGTCATGGTGGCTCCCTCTAGTTCTCTCCCCTCGGATACCTGCCTTGCCAAGGAACCCCAACACTCCTGTTTTTAGATTTCTGTGCCATTCCTTCTTATTAAGGTAAAACCCCTTTACTTGAGATGGCTTGAGCAAGTGTCTATTCCTATCAGCTAGAGGAGTGCTAACAGAAACAGAAAAATCTGTTCATTCTCTCAATCAATGCTTCTATCTCTGAGGAACCAGCAATGAACAAGACAAAGCCTCTGTTCCTGTGGGGTCACGTGCAAGTGAGGGATCAAGATGACAAATAAGTTATATAAATATAACTTACACACTTTATACACTATATCAGATTCTAGTAAGTAGAATGGAAGGATGTGGAGAATAGGATGGTGGTGGGAGAACGGACAGAAGTCCTCACTGATAACGGTGGCGTTCTTAGAAGGTGTGGGAGCCAGTCCCACAAATACATGGGGGAAGTGTTCTAGGCCAAGAGTACAGGAAATGCAGAAGGAGGCAGGTGCTTGGTATATCTAAGTATTGGCCAGGGCCCCGAGTGGCTAGGCTGAATGTGTGAGAGTGCAAACAGCAGAGGATGCATCAGAGAGGCTGTAAGAAGTTTCAGATTATTATCTTTCATTCATTATAATCATCTTTATTGAACTCTACTAAGTGCCAAGTTTCCTGAAAGTCCTGGAATCAAAACTTAGGATACGAGTGTCTTCTGTCTTTAAAGGCGCCAAATTTCAGTTCAGCCATCTGACACTAGAATGATCTGCAGCTTGTATTTTCCATACTTGGAAAATGAAACTAACGTATTAAGAGAGAGGAAGTGATTGCTTACTTCTTAGGGCCAGTGTATCACCTGGAAAAAGATGCAGAATTGCAGGATTGAAATGAGACTTGAAAGTGGTGTTTATCTGCTTCAGCCCCTGCCTCCATGAGGGAGTACCCCCAAGATGTCCCAGAAATGCAGCCCTCTTTGCTGTCCTTTGAGGAGGTGCAAATGCAGAATTTTCATAGCTTTCTTTGGAAATGCCTTCTACAAACCCAACACCGAATGTGTGCAATTCTGCATGAAAGCATCAAGGCGTTCCCACCCGCACCCCCACCCCCAATATACTGCTACTACCAAAAATGTCACCAGGTGACCCAATTCCTTCATTCAAATGTTATTTTTAGTGAAGATAAAGAAAGAGTATCATTATGAAGCTGAGCTGGGAACAAATCCCCTGCATACGCCTCCTCTTTTCATCAGCACCACCCATGGAGGACCAGAGTGACACTTGGCCAGTCTCTCTCTCTCTCTGTCTCTCTAGAAGATGATATCAGACTATATCCCAAAATAGTCATGGTTCAGCCAAAAGATGAGTCTGCCTTTTCTCTTCCAAAGAAAATCAAAACTGTCCCCAAATTAAGTTCCTAAATGCATAATAACTCTGCTAATAATGGACTTGAATGTAATTTATCATTCCTCCAGAGACAGAAATAACATTAATAACTATAATTTGGATACAACTGCTCCTCAGATTTACAATCAGTTTAAGAGACTGTATTTTTTCTGTGCCTTCTGTGAAGTCTAAATGTTGACCTGTGATCCTTTAAAGAAAATGCATGAAAATGAAGTATCATCAAATCTCCCACTCTGCTCTCATAATAGACAAATCACTGGTCACTCTTGTCTCTGCTGTTCTGTTGGTTGCTGTGTGTGTGTGTGTGTGTGTGTGTGTGTGTCTGTGTCTGTGTAGAGTTTGTTTAATCTACATTAGAGATCTGCCTTCTGCTTGTCCCAGTGAGCTTTTATTTTCGATTCCTTTCTTGTTGCAAGCCAAGGGAGGTAAAAAGAAAATTTGCTCAATTGTCAGAAATTCAGATTCTTGCCATCTGTTTACTAGGGTACAAAAAATGAAATTGCTCAAGATAACACTTGGGATTTGATGAGGGCAATTGGTTTCTTTGGATGGAGTGCAGTGCTTATGTGAACCAAGGCACAAATTCAATCCCTTGTGGGCCACCTAGAGTTGTACAGAGATGTGCTCGGACTCCATAGTATTTCTACCACCTGAACCTCGACCAATTGTCCTTTCAGTGTTTGCTGTTAGCCACATTTAGGAAGCCACATGAAGTGAGTCTGGATCCATGAAAATTACTATAGACAAAAAGTCTTAAAGGGCTGGCCCTCCCCATGGTAAATACCATCTCTGTGACATAATGACTATTGACAGGATATTGTCAGCACTGGGCACTTATATAAATACAAAGAATTCAACATCTGTCCACAGATGTGTGTTTTTCAGGATGACTGGTCTCTCTATACACCTAGTAGAGCCTAGTGGTTAAGATCTTGAGCTCCAGAGTCAGAGAATTTTTAACTCAAAATTCCGCTTCATCTCTTACTTGCTGTGTCATCTTGGACAAATTAACGAACCTCTCTAAACCACGACTTCCTAACTGTTAAATAGAAGTTTAATAGGACCCAGCTCATTGCTATGAGGATTATGAAGATTATATGAGATGATACATGTAAAGCACTTGGCATAATATCCCCCATGATAAGCATTCAATAACTGTTAACTGTTATTATTCAGTATGATTTGTTTCTATGGATAATAATAGTGCCCACTGTATCAGGTGGTGGCAAGCATTAAATGAGATAATCTGGTAAAAATCGTAGCACAATGCCTAACTCATAGTTAAAGGCTCAGTAAATGCTGGTCATGATAATAGTGATAATAACAATGACCAGCGAGGTGAAGTAACGGTCCCAAATTTACACAACTGGCTAATGGGTGAGTGGGAAATAGAACCTGAATATGATGTCACTTCTATACTGTGCCTCTATATTAAAGTGTGAGCTAAGAACTGTTGTTAATGAAAATTATTCTTTCTGAATCTTAATGTCTTGCATTCGACACCAGCAGACAACTTAGTATTTGAAAAGGTTGCGTACTTTGGGAAACTCAGGTTCTTCTAGAACCACACTTCAAACAAAAGTCTGTTCCTTCACATCGTGAATTAACCACCTTTTCAATCTTCAATAAACACGTTGGTTATTTTTCATAGAGAAAGAGTTTATCACTTCTAGAAAGCTATTGAGTACCAGAGCAGTAGAGAACAACAAAGCCACATTAAGATGAAGTTCAAAATGACACATTTCTATGCATCAAAGAACTCCAGAGTTTCTTACAAATAGCAGAAATCGCAAATTGTAATATGCCAGTGTGAATTACTCATATGCCAAGTGTCTGCCCTCCCCCATTCATCTCCCAGGATATTGTTCTAGGAGAAATCTTTGGAGAATTTGAGGAAAAGCCCCAAACAATTTCAGAGACCATTAACATTAAGCCATCTCTTGGTATGCAAATTTTCTACAAGTTCAAATTCAATCAACTGTATTTCTTCTAAGTTTGAATGAAGAAATATGATAAAGGACACCTATTATCATAGTCAGTGGTAGAGACAGTTATTGTTTTAATCTTGTTAATCCATCATGGTGGTTGAGATGGTTAGAGATGGAAAAGGACATTTCCTTGGTGACGTGAAAGATTGTTTTTAACAAATCTCATCTGGAGTTTTAGATTTTATCATAATTTCCTATATTTAATCACTTATTACTTTGGATTCACACTGATTAATTATTACTTTGGATTCAAGATAACAAGCATTTTCCAAAAGCCATTCTACCTATACTAAGCTGGGTCTTACCAAGGGCAATAATAGATCTCATGGGTGATAATTCCTTGCCCAAATATCTCTGAGACATAATGGGAATAAACATATTTCTCATTTTGTTGCTTCTTTTCCTCTTCTTAGCAGAACCGTTCTCTCATATTTCATGATAGTGAAATTATTCAAGGCATCGTAAAAACTGGGAGAGGAAGATAATGGGAAGTGTTGAAAGAAAAAACAGGTCTTGAGCAATAGGCAGTACCAATCAAGTAGGTAGCCCAGTGGTTGTTCTTTATCATGTTTAGATGTCACTGGAGATCAAAATGAAACCCATCCCTCATGTGCACAGGTGCACTCGACAAATCCAAGCTCTCCTGGAATGTGGGGGAGGGGAGGAAGGAAGAGGTGGCATCTCTGGTGAAATGGTGTCTCAATCATCTGACCAGCCATGTGTGTGGTACTTGCTCACTTGGTACTTTCCCACACATGACACTCAGCACTGTTCACTGCTTGCCACAAAGCAGGTAAAAAAAATTAAAACCGAGACCTCTGTGTGTATAGTGGATTTTATGTAAATATGTGCAGATGGAGGGATTTCATAACCCTGAAACATAACTTAAAACTGACTTTATTTTTTTAAAGATTTTTTAAAACTTTTAAGTAATCTCTACACCCAATGTGGGGCTCAAACTCACAACCTGGAGATCAAGAACCACATGTTCAGGGCCCCAGACTGACGTTAATACAGCCTTGAGCTTCAATATCTCTGCTCCTGCCTCCTGAAACATTGTTCCACCCTCGCACTGCCCTTTCCCTCACCTCTTAAAAGCCAGTTGCTTCCATTTTCTTCGGCATAACCATTTGATTTTTCCTTAGTTCTGCCTTATCCTTCCAGGTGCTATATTAAGTCTATCTAAATGGTTCATCAGTATATTTTATCTGCATTCTTTTTCTTTCAACGGATATTTATTGAGCACCTATTATGTGCCCACCGCTGAGCTGGTATTCAAAGAGGAGCGAAAGAGATCCAGTCCCTAACCTGATGGAACTGAGCAGTCAATTCTCTTCACGAAAGAAATTCTGGTAGCAACAATTATGAGATTAATTCTTTCTAAATCTCACTGCATCATAAATTGGCATCTGAACTTCCTAATTCATCATGGCATCTAATATTCTGTCATCATGATAATAATTTTCAAATGTGTTTACCCCCCATGGGACTATAGCAGTGAGCTGTTCATGTCTTAAGTAAGTTTCTGCACAAAAATCCACAGAGGGAGACCCAAATCCAGAGAGAGAGTTAAGATGCTAAATCCAGAGGCGATTATTATGCACACTCCCTGAAGGCCTGGACGTGGGCATAGCTGACCTCAGAGCCACCCGAAAGGAGGAGGAGATGGAGCCCCGTTATCACGGCCAGGCCACCTTCTTTGGGAAAGAAAAGTACAAGGGAAGTACCCAGCATGTTCCTAGGAGTATGGGTCAAAATCAACAGTGCATTGTGCATGCATGAAAACAGCATTCTTTAAACATGTTTCGGCCTCAAATTAGAGATTCCCCAGGACACACAAGAGTGGAACAAGTGTGAGGGCCGGGGGTGTGAATTAGCTCAAAGGGAGCCCTTTCTCTTCTCTTACAAGTGCCATGCAGGTGCGACTGAAAAGCATTCAATCGGGGACAGCTAGAGACATGTAAAATAAGAGTCTAAGCCGGGAGACTCTGGGACTCGGCACTGGAAAGAAGGCCAGCAGTCAATGGGCAGATTGTGCTGGCTGCTTATCAGGCCTCCCGAGCTAAATAGTACAGGACTTGTCCAATATGCAGATGGGGAAAGAGCAGATTCCTGTTTTTACTAATGGCCTCATAACTACCGTCAAGTGAGAAGCATTAGCAATGGGTAGACAGTGGGGGTTTATTTACAGCAAGAGGAAAGAAACGGCTCGTTTGGGCTCCAGCCACGCGCTACCCGCCTGCACAGCAGGGTGCCTGGGTCAGGGCTTTCCAACAGAATGTCCGCTGAGGGCCAGCCTTCAGCCCCTGATGCGGCAGGTAGTCTTTTCTTTGTTAGATACAGCAGGATGTGCTTCCCAAATGATTCTGCCTGGGTACCCTACCTGCAGGAGCGAGGAAATACAACTCCCTGGAAATCCGGCATTTAGCTGAACACTCACAGAAGTTGGAAAAGTTGGTTGCGCTCTCTCCACTTTTTATGTAAAAAATATTATACTCTACTTTATGATATATTGCTATTTTATTATAAAATTAAATTATTCATTAAATTGTTTTATATGGGGGAGCCTGGGTGCTTCAGTCGGTCCAGTGTCTGCCTTCGGCTCAGGTTGTGATCCTGGGGTCCCAGGATCAAGCCCCTCATTGGGCTCCCTACTTGGCGGTGGGGAGTCTCCTTCTCCCTCTGCCCCTCACCCCACTCGTGCTCTCTCTCTCTCTTTCTCAAATAAATAGTCTTTAAAAAATTTGTATGTCCTAATCCCCAAATCTTTGGAGAAAAATTCATATTCCAAGAAAATTTGATTTATTTATCCTCTGTCTACCGGAACTGGGTACATGGCTCCTTATTTCCTGGGATGGAGGAGGAGTGTGTGTTCTGGTTTGAGAAGTAGAACGTAATGGAAATGTGTAGCAATACCAGCAGAAACATGACATATGCTGCGAGAGGGGTGAAATTGTTTAATAAGTCATCATTTTGGCACTGCCACCACCACCCTCTCCTCTTTTCCTTCCTGTGTCATTTGAATGTCAGCTCCTGCCAATTCTCAGTCATTTAAGTATGATAACCACATAGCCACCTCCTTAATAGATTGAAAAGCTATGCATTATTTAAACCCACTTGTCTTAGTCTTTCACAGACAGAATCAACACAGCCTCTGTCCTCTCTCGATGGACCTAGAAGGAATGGTCTGAGACAAAAATGATCAAAAATGTTTGGTCATTGGGGTGCCTGAGTGGCTCAGTTGGTTACACATCCAACTCTTGATTTCGGCTCAGGTCATGATCTCAGCGTTGTGAGATCAAGCCCTGAATCAGTCTCTGAGCTCCCTGTGGAATCTGCTTGAGGTTCCCTCTCTCCCTCTCGCTCTGCCCCACCCCCACCCCGCCCCCCTGCCGCTCATGCTCACTCTTTCTCCCTCAAATAAGATCTTTAAAAAAAAAGTTTGGTTGTTAACTTCTTCCTTTTTCATTTCGGGCATAAAATGGGCA
This sequence comes from Neomonachus schauinslandi, assembly GCF_002201575.2. NCBI lineage: Eukaryota > Metazoa > Chordata > Mammalia > Carnivora > Phocidae > Neomonachus > Neomonachus schauinslandi. The sequence continues at coordinate 63,512,526 of NC_058411.1, read as the reverse complement.
TAAAAAAAGATGTGTAACTTCCACCTTTCCTAAAATAGGATAGAAACTGAGACAAAATTAAAGGAAAAGAACGAAAAATCTAAGTCTTGCCCAACTTCATATTACCACATTGGTGCAGGTAACCCAGGGGAAGAGATGTGTGAGACTCCAGTTGTATCTAAGAAGACAGGTCTCCAAAGTAAAACAGAATGTGGAGACAAGTATCTAGGTAGAATTCTAGCCTGTCCCTAAATTAACGTAGATGATTCAGACACAAGTGAGATTTTGCCTGAATGGCCCAGATAATTACCTGATGTCCCATGGCAAATGAGATAGTGAGAGCTTGCCCCAAATGAGGAATGTGAATACAAGTGTTTGAGACATACCCTGGCCAGAAGAATAATTGGCCAATTCCTTGAAAAACTTGGTTGCAGGAGAGCAGAATCATGAGTGTGTTTCTCAATCCGTTACTGTTAAGGGATTAATAATAATAAATTAATAATACATAATTATATTATTTATTGGATGGAATAATAAGAAGTTAATCTCCCCTTTAGTTGGAAATGTCATTTGAGCCACTTGGCAAAATCTGGGAGGCATTCCACCAAAAGACAGAGGATACATTTCCAGGTAGGGGATGTCAGAACCTATAGAAAATGAGAACGGGGTGATTAAATTTGAAATCACTTCTGAAATTCTAGCCTTAAAACCAAGGAGAGAGAGTTCACACTCCATGTTTTAGAAGTTGCCAGTGGGACACTGTATGATCAGGAATCTGGGGTGTATAAAGGATGCTCCCAGCCCATGCAGCCTGTTCAGGACCCTCCTAACATTTAACAGGGTAAAGGTAGGTTTGCCCATACTCACCCAAAATGTAGCTGGGCAGGTATCAACTTTTTTTTCTTTGTTTTTATTTTTATTTTTATTTTATTTTAAAGATTTTATTTATTTACTTGAGAAAGACAAAGAGCATAAGCTGGGGAGAGGCAGAGGGACAGGGAGAAGCAGACTCCCTGTGGAGCAGGGAGCCCAATGCAGGGCTCGATCCCAGGACCCTGGGATCATGACCTGGCCCAAAGGCAGACACTTAACCGATTGAGCCACCCAGGTGCCCCACTTTGTTCTTTTTTAAAACCGAGCCTTTACTCTCAGAATTGCCAAGGCACCAAAGCCGAGACTCTGTTGACCTATTTTGACACTAGACCGCAAAAAACTCCAAGCTGAAAACCTAGAGCTCTAGGTCAAGATGGTGAGGTGTGCATTCTAAGAGCAGCAGAGTTCTGAGTGTGTGTGGAAGGTGTGCGAGTCCAGTAGGCCAGGGAGCGGAAACAAGGCATGGAGTCTTCCAAACCACTGGCTGGACCAAGGAGAGAAGACCGGGCTGCCTGCTCCCTCTCCTTGCATGGCTCCAGCTTACATATTCTTCCACAGGGCATGAGCAGCATTGGGAACGGAGTCGGTTGGCACACCTGGGAACCTCTGCAGTCTCCAGCCCCCCAGTGAACAAACTCCCACTGGCTTGTTAATGATTCAGGGTGTGGTTTGTGGTCTTCTCCCAGGGGACAAGGGCGCTGATGGAATTTCACAGATGCTCTTGGGCCTGGGAGGGAGTGTTGCCTGGGGATAGGGCCTTTTCACCTCCCCTCTGTCCCCACCACCTTTTCTGACCGCCTTCATGAGAAGTCTGCCCATACTCTTGGCTCTACACTTTCTGCTCTAACATGGGCTTGGCCATCTGCTTCCCTGACCCCAGAGAAAGCCAGCCTTGCCTGGTGCGTTTCTGTCCAGCGTGAGGAAAAAGGAATGTGGTGCCTTTTCTGCAGCCACCTGCACGTCCTGGAGCTTAGAGAGTCTGTGCAAAGGTAAACAGTTACATAAGGAAAGACAGACTCACTTTAGGCCTGGATCTTGTTATGTGGGGCCTTCGAGACCACATGGGGTATTAAAAAATAATGTGGGGATTAACGGCATCTCTTAGCTGTTTGTTCTTCTGAGTCATGCTTCAGTTTAAGCAGCAAGAAAGATGATGACCTTTCTCTTCACTTGAACTTAAAGAGCAGCTGATGCCCAATGGAAAATTTTGAGAAAGTTATTGTCATGAACCACCTTAGTGGCCAGAGGAGTTCCTGCAAGGCTTTTCTCTGGAGAAAGGGAATTTCAGGGTGAGAAGTCTGGGTGCTGGGGGAGTGAATCGGGAGGCCTAGGGAAGTGTTAGAACAACAGGGAGACTGGAAACTAGTTTCTGTTCGTGGCTGAGGCTTTCAGATTTTCTTGATATTTTTCTGGACTTTTAACTTGGAGACAAGAAGAAACTTTTAGGCCGTGAGCAAGGCAGGAAAGCTCAAATCCAGGCACTGGAGGGTTTCCTAGCTGCGTTGATAACCAGCAGGGAAAAGGCACATTCCAGTTTCTTCCCTCATGTGGAGGTGATAATTCTTGGTCTTCATGAATCTTATAAAAATGCTTGGAAGTTTAAGTGGTTAATCTTTGTGCGATACTTTGGGTAAATGTTAAAGAAATGTGCAGTTAATTCCCAGTCTGAAATGGTTTTATTGTGATTCTCTTCCCCATGGCTGGTTCATGATACTGTGCACTAGGATGTGTTAGGAAAAGGCAGACAGCAGAATCAGGTCTCATTATCTATTCAGTTATTTTTCAAAGCCTTCCTTGGGGGGAGATGGCTAATGAATGACCTAACAGTAAAGCGTATGAAGGAATGTACTGTACAGAAGATAGGCACTAGTTAATCTCGTCTGTTGAGTCTGGACAGAGAGGAAAAAAGGAACTTGTGTTAAAGCAAGAGAGAGAGAAGTTAGACATAGTGAAGAACTTGTTGATAATGAAGCATTTTAAGTTGCTGAGCAGGGCACGTAAAACTGTCATCTTGGCCTTGGCTGATATAGAAAGTGGTAAAATGAGCCAAATTTCTAATAAGGAAAGAAAGAATCTGTACTATCTGAATTAGTTAGCTCTGCTTTCTGGCATAAGCAGGCTCAATTTTCCCACAACCAGCACTCTGACCTGTGGGCCTGACAACTTCAGGATCTCGCTCTAGGAAAGTCTCTTTTGGAAACTAAAGCCTTTCTTATCACTGTGAAAGTGAAGGTTCCAGGGAGACTATAGATTTTTTAAATTGGAGGGCTTCCTTCCTTCCTTCCTGCCTCCCTGCCTCCCCCCACCTGTCTCTCTCTCTCTCTTCTTCTTCTTCTTTTCACCTGTTTTATTCAGTCTGTTTAACCATCACAAACCCAGATTCTTCCCAGGGGGCTATTTCTGCCTCCCATTTACTGAGACTACCGGGTCATATCACTTGTTTTCGATTAGCCCCTAGCTATCGAAAGCTGCTATTAGGCCATTAAGCGCCTTACTAGACGCTTGCTCACCCACCTCCGCAGGCTGTTAACCTCCATCACCCTCCCTCTCTCCTATGTTTTCCTCTGTCCCTCCTGCTTCCCCACCCCCCTTTTCCCTCACCTTCTCCTGATAGCTCCCCTTCCTTCCTTCCTTTCTTCCTTCTCCTTTTTTCTCCTTTTAAGCCCATGGTTGGAAAAATTACATAATGTCTTGGAGTCTACAATAGAAAGCTTAGCTGAAAAATCACTCCTAGGAGGTCCAGGAAAGACAGAAGAGGCGCTCAGATTTGTTTTTCATTCAACAAATATTTACTGAGAAGCTACTATGTGCCAGGCCCCTGAAATTAAACTATTGACAGTCTTTAAACTGAGAGAAAGATGGTCTTGCCCATCTGACATATAGGCGTAATTGGAGATTAGAGGATGGACAAAAAGACCTTGTAATTCCCCAGCCCTGTGTTCATAATTGGTGATTACTGCTACAAAAAAAATAAAGCCACAGATCTTTTACAAACACCCCAATAGCCATAGTGGGCTGCCTTAGAATGTCAGTAGGATTATGTGTGCTAATTAGTTTCCTTGTTTCCTAGCCAAAGACCCCGCAACATCGTAGTGTCCGACCCTTTCAAATTCTTTCTGAGCAACCAGTTTCTAGATCATTGTAATCAGTTGTTTCCTATGGGCAAACCCTTCTTGATAATGAGCTCATCATTCTATCAGGTGAAAATAAGCAGCACAATTAATATTTGGGGATGAAAATAAATTACTGTTTTCAGAATAATGAGCCCTGAGACCTGTTTTAGAGCTAAATATGCAGAGCAAGACCAAAATTTAATTATTTTCATGAGAACCGATGGACTTTACTTCAAACCAACTACACTTCATTAAAACTCTGATAAGAGTCTGCAAAGCAGCACAGAAATATTGCAGCTGTGGGCTCTGGGAGAGAAGGAAAGAATCCTTATATTGTTCAAGTATGACACAATGAGTTTGTAATGGAGTAACTCCATTCCAGATATATTCAGATTCAATGCATTAATTCTCTTCGCCTGCCACCCGGGTTCACTTAATGGTGAAAGGGAGGCAGCAACCAACTCTCTTACTTGCTTTAGACTGTACAGGAATTGAGCAAGCGAACTGGGGAGGGAGGAGGGCAGAAGCATAAGAAGGATATACTCCCTCTGAATAAGAGGCTGGTACCGGGACCAACGAGAGTTTGGGCAAGTCATGTCCAGCCACAATGTGGAGGATGGAAAAGTGGGTGGAAATTCGACAAGCCTCCACAGAGGTGGAGATGGTGCCTATCCTTTGTGACTGCATTAGCGACTCTGTCTTTGGACTACAGATTGCGGATTCTGAAGCCACTCAGAGAACATCTTCTCCGGGAAGCTTTCTGTAATGCCTCAGACTAAGTTAGGTGACTTCTCTGTGCTCCCTAGGTAGCTTGTACATCCTCCTTAATATTCTTACCACCTTCTGCTGAAATTGTCTACTTTTTCACAGTGGTTGCATCATGGCCTTTCATTTGACTCCGTCACTAATTAACTGTGTGGCCTTGGGCAAGTTATTTAACCTCTCTGAACCTCAGCTTCCTCATGAATAAAGATTGGAGATAATAATACTTAATAGGGTTGATGTGGGAATGAAGTGAGTTAGCAAAGGGTCTGGCATATACTAATCATTGTCACCATCATCATTAGTGATAGCGTCTTTCTCACTCGATCATAAGTTTCTCATGTGCCGGGTCTATATTACCAAGAGCACAGTAGATAGGGTGTTCTCAATAAAAGTCTGTTCAATGGACTTCAGAGCATTTGCTGCCAGCATTGAGTAAGAGGCTAGATGTGCCTCTCGTGGGATAATGATTGAGCCTGGAGAAAGCTAAGGGTCAACAGAGATACTGTTCCACTGCCTCTTTGCGTTAGTCAATGAAAAGTAATAGGAACAGCCTCTGCTCTGAAGGGTTAGATTTCTTTTTTTTTTTTTTAAGATTTTATTTATTTATTTGAGAGAGAGGAAGAGTGATAGAGCACGAGCGGGGTGAAGGGCTGAGAGAGAAGCAGACTCCCTGTAGGGAGCCTGATGTGGGGCTCGATCCCTGGACTCCGGGATCACAACCTGAGCCAAAGACAGAGACTCTTAACCGGCTGAGCCACCCAGGCACCCCAAGGTTAGATTTCTTGATAAGGAGATGGTATGATGAATCCAGAGAATCTTGTACCACATGCAAGCTCCCTGCCATGCCTCGTGTGTCCATTTGGAAGGGGTGGCTATTGGGGCCTGTCTCCCAGAAAAAGCTCCCTGATAAAGAACCCAGCATAATGCATGTAGAAAATGAAGCTGTGGGTCCCTTTGTAGCCTTCTCTGTCTGCACTGTGGGCCTCCAGGAGCAGTGGGGCTTCTCTGGTTCCTTTGACTCACACACTGCTTGGCAGTGGTGGGTACTTATGTAGGTTCACTCTTAGTGAGACTTATTAGAAACTGAAGGGCAATTTTGAAGGAGGAGTGCTCTGTACAGTGAACTCTGCTTGTATCTAGGATGCCCGGTTGTGGTCATGTCCAAGAAGAACAATCTAGACAACTTCTTAAGCTCCTTTGCAGCCTATTGAGTGCAGGAAATAATAGTTGTTGGGGATTGTGTGTGTGTGTGTGAGAGAGAGAGAGAGAGAGAGAGAAGGATGAGGGTAAGAGGAAGAGAAGCAAAAATTATGGCATTTCTAACCAAATTGTTTCCATAATTTTGTCTTTCTTAAACTTAGCATAGCTAGTGAAATGAAGAGGTGGCTGCTGACTTAGAAACATTTCAGACAGCAGTGTTTCTACCAATTCATCAGAGATGTCACTAAGAAAGAGAATGACTAAAATCTGGTGGTATAAATACTGTTTTCAGCAGCCTTTCTCAAGGAGCGAGGCTGGATCACCTCAGGCACAGTAGACTTCAAAATTAAAGAGGGAGACATTCATGTAACATGGTAGTAAAAAGACACCGAGCAGGGCATAGAGGGGGAAATGCCTGCCCAACAGGCATTAGGAATCTGGCTGGAGTGCAGGATCTGCTACTAACTAGTGTGGAGCCTTGGACTAGTCACTTTATTTCCTCAGGCCTCAGTTTTAAATCTGCTAGTAGTAGATAGGAGTAGTCCTGGTTGATAAGAGTCCTCGGGAACCTCCTGGATAAAGAATTTGAACTGAGTGCTCCAGTGAACCGGAGGAAAGGGATTTGGAGGAGAAAGATGTAGCAAACACGAAAGTCCAAGGTCTGTGCAGTCCCCAGTAGAACATTTATCCTCAGGGAAAGAGAAATTCTGGCCCAGCAAGCTGGGCTTGGCAATAGGACTTGAGGATCAAAAGGAGTAATGACTCTTGGTTCCGCATGGCTGCATGGAAGCAGCCACCCTGTCCCAGCTCTCTGGGTGTTACCCTAGAGAGAAGACCAAAGAAGCCTGGAAAAGCAGTGCCACCACACTTGGTAACACCACAGAGCCCAAGCAGCCCCACTGTGGATGAGGCTTCTCCCACAACAGAGCATAACGCTGGGGCGAACACCCTTTCCTTTCTGTGTGGCAATGCACTGGGTGGTCAAGGCAAGGCTCTGCCTTCAGAGCAGAGCAGGGCCATCAGCCTGCAGGGGCAGAGTCTGTCAGTACTGGGGAGGGGGTGCATGTAGAGATACACAATGAGCACAGACCCAGAAGGAGTCTCAAGAACCCTTGTGACATCTCCCCAGGACTCCTGAGAATACCCCCAGGGTGAGAGACTGTTGAGAGAGAGTGATGCAGATGGAGTCCTACAATCCAATAAAACTCTATATTAAGGACAAAATTGCTTCATTGATTCCTAGAGCCTGGAGACAGCTGGGTCACATTTCTTTGGAAATATGCTTTTGAAGGGTGTATCAAACACTTATGTTCTACTTTGATTATTCTCAGCCTTACCTGTCTTGTTCCAACCACTGTAACACTTGTAAGCTCCGCACGGGCTCTCATGGACTTCCAGTGGCTGACACTGTCTAGCCTCACGACTGCATTGCAAGCCATTCACTTTCTTCCCGGGGCTTCCCTGTTGACGCACAGGCATATGACCCAACGAGGTGTCCCTGCATGAGCAACAACCTAGAGATATAAGATAGTCAATCCTATGGTTAAAATCTTAGACCATTAGGAAACCAGAGTTCTTCCCCAGTGGGGGAGCAATTGGTCCATCTTCCCCTCCCATCCCAATACAATGTACGATCTCTAAGATGTAGTTTATACAGTTTCTTGGAAGACGGTTTCATCATATGGAGCAAGAAAGTATAGAGAAGAGACATGTGGCTTGACCTATGGGACTGGGCATCCAGTGTGCAGATCTCTGTGTCTTATAGTAATGATCACCAAAGAGCATCCACAACAGAGGAGGATTTCAACCATCAGGGGAGCAGATGATTTATCCCACCGATGTAAGCCAGTGTCTCTCCTGAGCTGTGTTCATGCAGTGATCCCATGAACAGAGTGACCAAGGTAGCAAGGAAGGAGCCTATGCGTGGGCCCAGGAATATGGGCTCTCCCTTACCAAGGCTGCTCTATCTACTAGCACTGTCAGAAGCAGAGATGGATACCAGTTCCTTGATATGATGTCATTCTTCAGTGAGACCAGCCAGCCACTTCATGGTAGGCCAGTTATATTGGTCCCTTTTACCCCGGCATGCAGTAATTCATTTTTGCTGGAATTGATAGTCTGCGTATGGGCTTTTTTCCCTTCCCAAAGTGCCTTCACCAGCATAACCATCCAAGGCCTTTCAGAATGCCTGATGTGTTGATGTGGTAGCTCTCTCAACATTACCTAAGACCAAGAGACCCATTTTAGGGCAACAACAGAAGAAGTGTGACAATAGGATCTACCATGTACCTGCTCATCAAGCAGCAGCCAGGCTCATGGAATGGGAGAATGGGCTCTTAAAGCCTCAGCTAAGTCACCACCTTGGGGAAAATACCCTGCAGAACTGAAGCACTCCCCTCTGGGCATTCAATATATGTGCTGAACCATCAGCCAATATATGGTGTTATGTTCCTAATAGTTACAACATGTGAGTGGGTTAGGGAAGGAGCATGGCCCCTCTCATCATCCCTCCCAGCAACCTCCTTATGGAATTTGTGTTTTCCATCCCTACAAACAGGATTTTCCGGGTTGAGAGGCCTTGGTGCCCAGAGGTCACAGTAAGGTTTCCACTGAACTTGAAACTGCAACTGCTACCAAGTTACTTTGGGTTTCTTTGGCTGGTGGATCAGCAAGCAAAGAAAGAGTTGCAGTACTGAAGGCTATGAGGAGCTGTAGTTGCTTTGTGCAATGTGAGCAGAGAAGAGTACCTCTGAAATGCACAGGATTCACGAGGATGTATTTTGGTGCATCCAGAGGAAATGGGTAATGATAGCAATCACAGCCCAAAGGCAAAGCAATAAGGACCTCAGTACCCTTGGGGACACAGATCTCAATTATACTACGAGGCAAATGCAGTGCCCATCAGTGGCAAACTGCTGGCCAAAGTGATAGAAATCTAAAGCAGGAGGTGGAAGAGGAAGCTGGTGAATGGCAATTATGGCCTTAGGACCCGCTACAACTGGGGGACTGCATCTTATTTCACTAACCCTCCTGCCTTGGATCTTTTTGGAAATTTCAACTGCTACCACCTTGAGGGAGACTCTGTGACTGACTAGATTCAGATCAGGGAAGACTTGGAAGACTCAGACTTAGACTCAGCCCTTCAAGGAGAAAGTGAGGGCCTCTTGTTCTTAGGAAAACAGAGGCTCCAGAGTATATTAAGTGAGCCAGATGACAGAGGGCACAAGCAAGCTGCTTGGTACCAGGGTGGACCGCGTTAGACCATTCTCTCTTTTTTTTTTTTTAAGACTTATTTATTTATTTTAGAGAGAGAGAGCATGTGAGAGAGCGAGCACATGGGGAAGGGGGCTGGGAGAACAGAGGGAGAGGGAGAGAGAAACTTAAGCAGACCCCGTGCAGAGCACGGGGCTTGATCTCAAGACCCTGAGATCAGGGACCCAAGCCAAAACCAAGAATTGGATGCTTAACCAACTGTGCCACCCAGACACCCCTGTGTCAGACCATTCTTAGCCACCACTTTGGATCTCTTGGCTTCACTTGTCTCTTGCTAAGGCTCTTACCGCAGCAAGCAGCTTCACAAAGGCATAGCCTAACAGTGCTTTGCCTCACACCCATGCTGTGCAAAGCTCACCTGTTACTCTGGGACTTCTTTGATACCAAGACATAGACATAGAATTTCACAGCAACCTTTACACATGCACACCTAGGTGTGCACAAAAATTAACTCTATAGAGTGAAGCTTTGACCAATGGGATATGGGAGCAAGTGATAAATTCTTCCCCTTTTCTCCCCCAAAGGGACATTCCTGAGACATTGTTTACATGGCTCCACGGAATATGGTCCTGTGATACCAAATAATTAGTTGTATTCACTGGTGACCAGCTCAAAACACTTTCTTGTATTGGTTCTATCTCCTTTTCTATCTCACTTCCCTTGTCCTTCACTCCTGATTCTTGGTGAACCTTCCCTAACAAAATTGTAGCACATGAACCCTTGGCTCAGACTCTGCTTTCTGAGGAATCCAGGCTAAGGAAAGTGTGTCTCTGATGATAGAAAAATAGATAGGCATGCAAAAATGAAAATATTCCCCTCCACAAAAAAGAAAAAAAAAGACAAGTCAAAGTTTAAGCCTAACCATAGATAAATAGTCCATGGTTCCAAGTGTTGACTATGGGGATATGATTTGGACTTGAGTCTTTGGTATCAGGTAGTAAGAGCTATAGAAGAGTAGTTTATAAGCCTTTTTAAATTGCCACAGGGTATCTCCACTGGAGTTCCAGAAAATTTTTATTTAGAATTCAAGAGCAACAAACACTAATATAAGGATATTTGTTGGCCCAGGGCAGCCTGGTAAGAAGGTGAGGTTGATCTTTAATGCCTCTGCAGACATTCTTTCAGCATCTTGCACTCTTCCCCTAAAACATTCAGTGTTATGTTCTCTTTTCTGTGTCCTTTATCCCAATCTTTTTAGCTACAAGTTATTTGGAAATGGAAGATTTGCATTTGAGTATTAATTACTAGTGGAGCCTAATCTGGGAGTCCTCCAAGAACCCCAGGAGGTTTTTTTGGAATAACCCCTTAACTCAAAAGACTGTGTTTCTAATGGGGGAATTTCTGACATCAACATTGGCTGATAGAGATAGATTTGAGCTTTCCTTTTAAAAAATCACATATACAATTCTTATTTCTCATTCATTTCTAGGACTTAGTCCAGGCTACTTTTTCTATGTCCTTTCAGATTATGATCTTTAACTATTAGATGAAAGTGTGTGTCTATGTGGTGGGGTAACCTCAGTTTTCCCCCACCATATTATTATAAAAATTAAAATAATTTTATATGAGCAGGCTTATACTTACCACTTAGATTTTTTTCATTACCATTTTCCTAGACTTGCTTTCTCACATATCTACATATCTATCCATCCCTGTATCCAACCCAGCAGTCCATCTTATTTTTTGGAGCATTTCAAAGTAAATTGCAGGCATCAGTACTCTTTTCCCTAAATACTCCCCTGGCTAGATTTTCCTCCTAGGTAATCTACGTGTCAGGAAAAGGCAAAAAAGAATTCACCTACTGCTACTTAAAAACTCATTCATTACTTTGGGAATCCAGACAAAGCGAAATCCATGGATGGAATGAATGCAGTTCCCTCCTATTTTCTCTCTAGCAAAAAGGTGACTAAAACCATGAACATACGTTTCCTGGAAATGGAAGTCCTAACTCATTAATCTCTGTAGGAAGAAGAAGCCATCAAACATTAGTTCCTATATAGCCACATGCTATAGTAAAACCAGCTCTCAATTTTGTTCTAAATACTCAAATCATTTTGCAGTATCTTTGTGTTTATAGGTGTCTGAAGCTATAAATCATATCTTAAACTAAGTACGAAGTTTGAGCCAGACCCACGTAAGTTGTCTGATTGCATTCCTGACCCACACAGATAGCCTTTGTGGATAAAAACAAGTTGCCGTATCTCGATCTTTTCTAAATTTCTGTTCTCCCTGACAGAGCCCCAGCCATGAGTTTGCAGCCTCTCTACCAAGTGCCCTTGACAGCTTCAGTCCCAGTGCTCTCTCAGGTCCAGCTGACACCCCACTATCTATACAACCACGCAGTCAAGCCCTTAACTGTTTATTTATTTTGCAAAGAATGGTCTTGTCTCGCTCCTGGTGTCCAAGTTCTCAGAACATAAGAACACTTGGCACAGTACGAGGCAAACGCCTAAGACTCTATATATCCCAAAACTTTCTTATATTCTCTCATTTAAAGTTAACGCATAATGATAGTAGACTGCTTGGCCTCCTTGCTTCCAAACCACCGGTTCTGGGTACTTTCAAAGTGTTTCTCCCCAGATACGTGATCATGGCAGTTAATATCAGCCGGGATACTTTCCAGTAAGTCCGCAGGCAGTCATCATGAGCAGGGACTTAGAGACAGGGCTTTTCTGTCTCAGAGCCAGAATTCAGAAATGCTCTGCTTTTCTTGGGTAAAAAAGACCCAGGGTTTTTCTTTGCAACACCCATTTTGCACTGACCTCTTTTTCTGGCTTCTCAGTAAAAGGATTAAGGACTCAGGAAGCACTGGGGGGGAAACGGCTTGTTTAGCTGGAGAGGGGGCTTGGGCAAGTCGGACACAGTGGGGGTGGAAATGCCATGAAGGAGCTTCTATTGCTCTGTTTCTGGCAGTTCTAGGAACCTGGTGAGCCCTGGGCCATCCCCCAGCGGTGTGCATGGCAGTATGTCTGTTATGTACATTGAATAAGCACGTCCTGAGAGTTAGCAGGACACAGGGTGCTGAAGAGCTGGGGCAATTCATTCACCAACACCTTAATAACCCAAATCATTTACCTTGACTTCCAGAGGGTCCAGTCTCTTCTGAGAATGTAGCCCATGGCCATGTGTCGATCCTTACATGTGACACCTTGTGGGTGTTTAGCCAAATAATAAATACACTGATGTGCTTAAAAAATGAAAACAGACCCAGGCAATAGATAAATGTGGCTTTCTTTCTTCTAAATTTCCCCAGAGAAACTTCCTCCTCGTTCTGCATTTTATATGACAGAAAAATCATCTACAAATGCACTGGAAATATTGAAAATAATTTCACTGAGGTTTAATGGTCGGTGACAGCAACTGGGTCCCATGGCTTGTTTCTGACCCGAGCTGGATTTAATTCTAGAACCCAGGTGGGGTACAAAGTGACCTTCTTTTCATTATCCTTGTTTTTACTGTGATTTTACAGTGGTTTCAGTGAAGAACAGACTGAGAGAAATCCTTAGGAGCTTATCGTCAAAGTTGGGTATAGAAACATAGATATAAGGCACCCAGCAAGAAGCCAATTGTCTAGAGAAGAGTGAGTCCCAGAGCTGCTGTTTTCGTGTTTCTTCCTTCCTCTGCCATTCTATAAGATCATTGCCTTCAATATTTTTCAGATCAGTCTTCTCAGGAGTGGTCTGGAAAATGAAAGAGCAGGGAGAACAAACTTTGCTAGAAGAAATTTAAGTGCACTGGGGGAGCTGAGGTGGGGCAGCTCTACCGTGATCTTGGCAAAGAAGCATCATGTGATATTCAAGGCACCACTCAATTCTCCTGTCCACATCTACACGTGCCGTGGCCTTGGATTCCCATCAGAACCCACATGCTATGATGCCTGGAGATTGAGGAGATCCCCTACAGCCACCTCAGAGACAGGCTGTAGGTTGCCAGATTGGGACCCCTGCGACTCACGAAAATATTTACAGGCAGGGGCCAGCCCTACAGGAGCAAGGAGGACCTATCTATTTTACAGTTAGATCCTACTCAGAAGTAGGATGAGGAGTTAATAACTCCCTTGTCCCTCCTTAAACCCTGATTCTCACACAGGAGGCTGTTATCAAACCCACAGTCTATTTAAGAGAGTTCCCAGAGCAGATTAAAGAAAATCCATTACACACTGTTAGGAGGGAACATCCTAAAAGGTTTTCACCAGAGGAGGAAGCGGTACATGGTAAGCAAAGCCAAGAGAACAGCTGGAGGCCAAGACAGCAGAGCGTACATGTTGAGTTAATAGTGACAGTATTAGATGGGATTATTCTGCAGATAGCAGCAGAATATCCACTGTTAAGAGTATCTATTGTTTACTGAAGAAAACCTTGAGCTAGGCAGGTTTGGGTCAGCATCTTCGCAATGCAAGGATAGAATTAGAGTCTGTGATTCTCTTGATCTTCCCCTCGCGGTCACAAAATTGTTGCCATGACTCCAGGCATCATGACCTCACAAAGCCATTTCCAAAGGCAACTAGCAGAAATATTTATCATAAGCCTTCTACTTGTTATTAATTATAATTGTAACTAAATTTTTTGAGCATTTACAGTATGTCAGGGGCTACCCTAAGTACTTTATATGTGTTGACTCATTTAATTCTACAGCAGATAAGAAAAACCAAAGCCCAGAGAGTATAATTAACTTTATCAGGGGTTCACAGACAAGAACTGGAGCGCTTGCAGTGCCAAACCACCTCTCAAATAGGGAAGAAGCGATTTCCCAGAAGCCCCCACCCCCACCCCCCAACAGACTTTGCCTTAGGCTTTATAGTTTAAACCTGGGTTATGTGACCACTCTGGCTGCAAGGGAGCAGGGAATAGGAACATCTGCCTATTTCAACCTATAGAAAGATGGGGGCTGTGAAGGTTAATTGAGTAGCCAATCCACAGTGTCTGCCACAGTTAAAAAAGAAACAATGGCCTTTGCCATAGGGGAAAGGTTCTGGGGCACTAAGGGCTTAGATGAAAGTCTGGGGTCACAGGGCTTTTTGGCTTACTGCCATGGGGCAGAGCGGGGGGGGGGGGGGGGCGGGGGGGGGGGGGGGAGCTTCCACTCAAGAACAGCCAGAAATAGCAAAAACACCAGCAGCCAACAATCTTCTCTCTCAGCCACTCACTAGAGTGTCTGTGCATAAGCAGTTCTTAATAAATTATTCATCCTAATTTGATGGGGAGGAAATCACATGCAACAGGTGTGGTTCTTCCTGTTTGTTGAATGGCTTTAAAACAAGCTTTCAGACACTGGTCACCTTGGGGCTAGTAGCAGGAGGACAAATCAGCTACATTTTAAGCTAATTACCCAAATGCTACAATACCTGTCAAATGGGGACATTTTGTTCCAGGATCAGTGGTCATAGACTAGAACTCTGGAAAGGAGAGGAGAGTATTACATAAGTAATTTGCTTTACATATCCACTGAAAAAGCCTCTCTTAAGCAAGACATGGTCACATTCCAAATGTTATTGTACCTATTGTAAACTTGGGTAGAATCTCATTTTAATAAGCTTGAAGAGACTTCCAAATTGCTACATTCGATCCAAATCTCATTAAACTTGAAGCCTATTGCTATAATATACTAAAATATATTGTATTGTTTCCTGGGTTTAAAATTCACTTGTACAAAGCAAATGTTAGGTGCACAGTTTATTTGCAAATGACATGTGTGGGAGGGAGGAAGGGGTGGGTGCCAAAGGATGGGCCTGCCTTGTGCCAACCCGTTAGAGCCAGAGAAGGTAAATGATGCTGCATCCTTCTGCAATGACTGTAGCTGAATGTAGCGCAATATTTTAATGAAATATGACATGTTTTTCAAATGTTAGGTGGATATGTTTTGCAATTTTGTAAATTGCATGGTTGTTTGTTTTTGCCCCAATTCCTCTGTCTCTTTTTTTGTCAGGAACTCACTGTGTTGGTACTAACAGCTAAGGAATGCTGTAAAATGAACAGGGTTTTGAATTGTCGTTATCTATTCAGAAAATAATTAAAGGTTCACTAAAGACAGTCTGTAACTAGAAGACGCATAGAGCTCCAAAGCAAACCTACCCAGATCTGCTGCTTTCTCTCTGTGGCCTTGGAGCGAGCCATCACTTCTACTGTCCCTAATCTCTTTGAGCCTCAGCTTCCTTATCTGCAAAATAGGGAACTTGATTCTTGTGATCTTTTTTGATGTTGCAAGGTTCTGAAATTCTATGATTCTACACACCCTGGATCAGGATTTAACACAATCCCCAAATCTGATAAATACCACTAAGTCACAACCAACACGCTTTCAAAGCAGACAAAACACTATATGAAAAGGAAATATCTTCATCCAAAAAAATAGATGATTAAAAGGAGAAATATTTCTCAGTGCTTTGTCTGTCTGAGATTTTGTTCCTCCACATCATTTCTACACTGACAATATTAATATGTAAAGCTCTCTCAAGGCATGGAAATAGCCTTGTTCACTAGGATGTTAAAATGGCATTTTCCCTACATTATGCTTTATGAATGGAAGGTTAATGAAATTGTGCATGTTTCAGTTTTCACTCTGCAGGTTATTTTGTAATAGGGATGAGACTGTTCTGCCTTTAATTTGGTGTTTTATTAAATTAAATGCATTTCAAAGGAAGGGCCATTTTATTCCATTATTCTGCCTTATATTCACAAGCAAGAGGGCATGCTAACTGCTTCTCTCGTGGATGCTTTTAGAAGTCTCCTGTTTCCAGTGAATGTGATATAAGCCCATATTTTATGCACAGAAGAAAAACTGAATTTTCTTTAAATCAGAAGTCTTTAAACTAAGGCAGGAGCTTCCTTTTGGATTCCTATGGTTTGCTCTCATCTCATCTTAAAAAAAAAAAAAGGCTTAAAGCATATCAACAGTTAACTCAATGGTTTTCAACTTGGGGGCTCAACATATCCCTTAACTCAGTGGTTCTCGACTGGAGGTTATTGGCATTGATGGGACAATGTTCGGTTTGCATGACTGACCCATGCATTGCAAGGTGTTTTAACATTTGTGGCTCCCACCCACTAAATGCCAGAGCACCCTCTGGTCCTCTGACCACTGTGACACTCATACCAGCCCCACACACATTTCCAAATGCCAACTTCTCTGCAAGAGTCCAAAGTGCAAGTGTCCTCCGCAAAAAAAAAAAAAAGAGGTCTAGTAATAAGAAATTACTTTTCGGGCGCCTGGGTGGCTCAGTTGGTTAAGCAACTGCCTTCGGCTCAGGTCATGATCCTGGAGTCCCGGGATCGAGGCCTGCATCGGGCTCCCTGCTCGGCGGGGAGTCTGCTTCTCCCTCTGACCCTCCCCCCTCTCATGTGCTCTCTCTCATTCTCACTCTCTCAAATAAATAAATAAAATCTTTAAAAAAAAAATAAGAAATTACTTTTCAAAAACTCAAAGAGGGTCTGTGTCCACATGTGGAGAAACATGGTTTTTTTCATGTCTTCAGTTAACATACCTCGGTAGCTTCATTACTCCCCTGATGATGACACTTACATTAAGAGAAAATGCGTAAGAGAGAATGTTTGAGGATCACATGACTTTTAAAAATAACCTACTTTTCCTAGGTTTTAAGTAAGAATGGAAGCTTTCATTAGGTGACTTTATAGAAAACATAGATTTACTTCTCTTTCATACTATATAGAATAGACTAAGTGTGGTCCCCCATAAAATGACCCTTGAGACATAAAGATACTGTGTAAAAGGAAACAGAAGAATGAGTAGATTTTGTTTTCATGCTCCAGATTCCTCTCTGGTATCAGGGTTTTGAATTCCAATAAAATTCAACAAACAGGCATTGAGTGCTAAATGAGACAGATGTTCTCTTGGGCCCTGGGAATGTAAAACATGAGTAAGACATGTTCTCTGCTTTTGAGGCTCACAGCTGTGTGCCTGGGAGACTAACTCTTGGATAACCAGGATGTAAAATAATAAACATCACCACAGAAGTATGTTTACATGCTACGGGAATCAGGTAAAGAGATAGCTGGTTTCACCTAGGCATAGGAGGGTAGGGGGTGGGGAGGAGACAGATGGAGACTTGGAGGATCCAGAAAAACACCTTAGAGAGAAGTTGGACCTTGAAGGATAAATCAGTATTTGCTAGGTGCTAATGGGGTAGGGAACAAAATCCCTAGCAGAGAATAGCATATACATGGTCCAAAAGTGTGAAAGAGAATGGAGAAAATCCAGTGTGGTGGGTCACTGGCAGAAGGGTAGTAGAGGGGAAGGTAGAAGATAAGTCATGAGTGGCAGTGTCTAGAGGGCCTGGTATTCCAGGTGAAGAAGTTGGAGCTTACTTACAGATAGAAAGGAATCAATTTAGATTTTTAAGCAGGCAAAGTAGAATAATCAGATTGATATGGGGACAGGAACCCTGATGGCAGTATAGAAGATGGGTAAATGTAGACAAACTTCAAACAGGGATACCAGTTAAGTGAACTGACCTTAAAACTTCGCTTTTAAGCACTCATTTAGGGGCGCCTGGGTGGCTCAGTCAGTTAAGTGCCTTCAGCTCAGGTCATGATCCTACAGTCTGAGGATTGAGCCTTGCATCAGGCTCTGCTCAACGGGGAGCCTGCTTCTCCCTCTCCGTCTACTCCTCCGCTGCTTGTGCTTGCTCTCTCTCTCTCTCTCTCTCGCCCACTCTCTTAAATAAATAAATTTTAAAAATGTCTTTAAGCACTCCTTCATAAGATTTGGGAAGCCAAGTTAATCCATAGCAGATTAAAGGCAGATAATATGTTTGAGGATTTTCACCAGTGAAAAAACAGTTTTAATTGAAGTATAATAAAAAAAAAAGTAAAAATACAAAAAAAATTCATTTCAGGTAAACAGTGTAATGATTTAACAATTCCATATATTACTCAATGCTGATCACAATAAATGTATACTCTTAATCCCCTTTATCTATTTCACTCATCCTCTTACCCACCTCCCCTCTGACAACCACCAGTTTGTTCTCTGTATTTTTGTGTCTCTTTTTTCTTTGTTTATTCATTTTTTTTTGTTTCTTAAATTCCACATATGAGCGAAATCTTATGGTATTTGTCCTTCTCTGTCTGATTTATTTCACTTAGCATTATACCCTTTAGGTACACCCATGTTGTTGTAAATGGCAAGATCTCATTCTTTTTTATGGCTGAGTAATATTCCATTGTGTATAAATACCACTTCTTCTTTATCCATTCATCTATGGATGGGCACTTGGGCTGCTTCCCTGTTCTGGCTATTCTAAATAATACTGCAATAAACATAGGGGCGCATGTGTATTTCTAAAATGATGTCTTCATTTTCTTTGGGTAAATACCCAGTAGTACAATTGCTGGATTATAAGGTAGTTCTATTTTTAACTTTTTGAGGAACTTCCATACTGTTTTTTTCCTGACTGGCTGCACCAGTTTGCTTTCCCACCAACAGTGTATGAGGGTTCCCCTTTCTCCACATCCTCGCCAACACCTGTTGCTTCTTGTGTTGTTGATTTTAGCCATTCTGACAGGTGTGAGGTGATATCTTATTGTGATTTGGATTTGCATTTCCCTGATGATAGTGATGTTGAGCATCTTTTCATGTGTCTGTTGGTCACCTGGATGTCTTCTTTGGAGAAATGTCTATTCATGTCTTGTGCCCATTTTTAAATTAGGTTATTTGTTTTTTGGGTGTTGAGTCATATAAGTTCTTTATATATTTTGGGTACTGACCCATTATTGGATATATCATTCGCAAATATCTTCTTCCATTGCATAGGTTGTCTTTTTGTTTTCTTGATGGCTTCCTTCACTGTGCCAAAGCTTTTTTTTTTTTTTTTTGGTGTAGTCTCAATAGTTTAATTTTGCTTTTGTTTCCCTTGCCTGGGGAGAAATATCTAGAAAATGTTTCTAGGCTGATGTCAAAGAAATTACTATTCGCCACTGTAAATTTTCATGATTTTCCGTATTCCTGATATTCTGAGTGCCAGCTTCATCCACTATTCCTTTCTAAACAAGGAAGCATGAAACATTTTTTTGTACCAGATCACCATGTTTGTATGCTATATTCCTACTGCCATAGACACAGTTGATTGAGCCAGACATTCACAGTAGGCACAAAAACAGCCATCAAAAGCCTAGGTGGATTGGCTCTGGGTTGTGGCCAGTGACAGGTGCCCTTTATTGGATAAGGACTATCTAACAACCGGATCCTCTCAGGGTGTCTGAGCACAAGACATAGACAGAGACTTACAGAAAATATAATGGCAAAGAAGCCACGATACACAGAGAAAAGCTCAGAGAAGAAACAAGGAGGGGCTGAGACACGCAGAGTGGTCAGTCAGGAGTGGCAGAAAAAAGAGATGCTGAACCAGCAAAGAGCTGACTCCTGTGGGTGGGTCAGCCAGTGTTCGTCTTGAGCGGTACTCTTCGGCTTCCAGGTCTATTGTTCCACAAGTGAAGCCCTTCTCTTCACCTGTGCAATGTTCTCATGCTCAGAATCTGGCTGTGTGGTTGCTCAGATTTTTTCCTTTTCTTTTTTATGCCCTTGTATCTCTTAGAAAATAAATTCAAATTAAGCGAGGTAACTTTTATATGTTTCTGTTTCTTGCAAACTATAGAAAACTCACTAAGTGAGATGGTGTCATTTCTTCATAGTTAACGACAAAAACACCATTTGCTGAGTGCTCGTTATGTGCCAGGCACAGTTACAAGAGTGTGTGTACATGATCTCAGTTCAATCCCATGGCAACTCTGAGATTCAGATTCTCCCATTATCCTCATTTTACAGATGAGGACGAGGTCTCAGAGAAGTGAAATAACATGCCCACATGCACCGCTAGCTGGTGGCAGAACCAGGGTCTGGATCCAGACTTGTTGGACCCTAGAACCGGCATTCTTGACAATTGCACCGCTGTGGTAGAGATGGCTAGTTGCTCCCCCCAACTCATGCTCCACCTTCCATAGAACATACTTGTTGCTAAGTAGTCACTGCCCTAGCTGGTCACTACATTTCCCAACCTCCTTGCTTCTAGGGGAAGCCATGGGACCAATTTTTGCCAGTGGAATATGAGCTTTGGTTTTCTGTGAGCAGAGTACCCTCTCCATACTCTCTTCTTCTGCCAGCTGAATGCAGATGACAGGGACAAGGCTTCAGGGAACAACAGAGCCACAACGTGGAAGAGCCCATGTCCCTGAGTCATAACACAGAAGAAAATTAATTGCTGAAGAGGAGCACCTGCACTGTATTATTACATGAGCAGGAAATAAACTGAGATGCTTGGGTCTTTGTTTCCACAGTCTAATACAGCTGTGTTGCCTCCCTTTCTTGCCTTGGATATAAAGAGCAGAATGAGAAGCTTAAAGCTTGAACCTCTCATGCCCTGGTAGGTTACCCAATGTTGTTAAAGGATTGTTGTAACTATCTCGATCTCACTCTTTCCCCACACCAACTACAGCTCCCTTGTTTTATTCAGCATAACAGAAAAACCAGAAGGTGTCATAAACACAGAGTATGTTTGTAAACACAGTGTTTTCATGCCTTCTCAAAATTCTTGAAAATTCAGGAGGAAAAAACAGCAGTGCTTTGAGCCTAGTAGCACCTCTCATCTGTTAGCGGCCTCCATTCTAGTCCAACTTATGTTTAGATCTCACTTCCTATTTTATGCCTCCACCTGCTGAATCGCGGCCACCTTTGGTGTGAAACCCAGCACCTGTTTAATGGGCTCGTGAGAGATGACACAGCTGTTTTCAGTAGTAAGCAAAAGTGTAACACCTGGGAAAAGACAGACAGACTGCAAAGGACAGAAGCTAGGAATTTGAAGAGTTCCCTATACTGCTACTCACTCGGGGACTGTGTCACTGATGTGGGCAACTGGGAGCCATCGCACGGGGCCCCTAAAGGGAGACACGTAGAATGCACCTGGAATTATCTGCCTGAGGGACAGAAGGGGAAAGCATTTACCCAAGAGTAACCATTCCTATTGGTCAAGAGTTGCCCTTTGGGTGGGTAAGACCCCTACACTTCCAGGTTTCACATTCATAAGGACCAATTCTAGGAGGTATACCATGCTCAGGTATCAAAGAGGCCCCATTAAAGGGAGGAGAGGATAGGAGAAGGGGTTCCAGCAGTGTCTGATAGAGACCTCAATGCTGGGAAACGCAGGTGGGTCTTGAATCCATATCTTCTGGTACAGTGTCACTGCCCACATGCCCCTGCTCACTTGGGCTGGGGGAAAAAATGCAGGCCTGGGAGTTGGAATATTTCCCTCTGATTCTGGAATTGCTGCTATAGGCTACTTGACCTAGGCAAATCATTTAATATCTGGACCTCAGTTTCCTTATTTCTAACATAGGCATACTGGACTAACTCATTATTTCCCAACATGTGTCCAACGGTAATGTTGCAGAATGTCATTTAACAGGTAGGGCTGGGAAGAAAAGGTTTTCTGCCCAAACAAGATGGTAAATGGAACTAATGAAGTTATACAGGTTTCTTCACTAATGGCTATCTCAGAGTCTTTATCATATATATTACACAAGATCCTTTATTTGAAAAAACATCTCATAGAAGTAGGTTTTT
This sequence comes from Neomonachus schauinslandi, assembly GCF_002201575.2. Lineage (NCBI taxonomy): Eukaryota > Metazoa > Chordata > Mammalia > Carnivora > Phocidae > Neomonachus > Neomonachus schauinslandi. The sequence goes on along the minus strand of NC_058411.1, from coordinate 63,490,753 downwards.
ATTCTAATATTTATTAAGCACTTACTGTCTGCCAGGAATCATGCCAAGAATTTATCATATTTTTTAAAATTCATTTATTTTTTAAAGTATTTTATTTATTTGAGAGAGAGAGAGCACAAGCAGCCGGGGGGGAGGGGCAGAGGGAGAGGGAGAAGTAGGCTCCCAGCTGAGCAGGGAGTCTGGCGCAGGACTCAATCCCAGGACCTGACTCAGATCATGACCTGAGCCGAAGGCAGATGCCCAACCGACTAAGCCACCCAGGTGCCCAAAATTCATTTATGTATTTATTTTTTTAAAAGATTTTATTTATTTATTTGACAGAGAGAGAGACACAGGGAGAGAGGGAACACAAGCAGGGGGAGTGGGAGAGGGAGAAGCAGGCTTCCTGCTGAGCAGGGAGCCCGATCCGGGGCTTGATCCCAGGACCCTGGGATCATGACCTGAGCTGAAGGCAGACGCTTAATGACTGAGCCACCCAGGCGCCCCCATTTATTTTTTAAAAACAGTATTTGTTGAGCTCCTGCTATGTGTACTACATGGTTCCTGGCACTGGATATACCTCCACGAATAAGACAAAGTCCTGATTTTTACTTGGAGGTAAGATAGAAGAAAGGCAATAAACAAATACATGAACAAAAAAATTGACATGCATCATTTCATCTTATTCTCACAACCACCAGTGAGACAGGAACTTGTAAAATTATGCCCATCTTATAAATAATAAGACTGAGGATTTGCGAGGGTAACATTTAAAATCATAGAGGTAGAAAGGACAGAACTAGGAATGTATCTGCATTAAAGTCTGCTTGAACTATGTTGACATCAGGTGCACAGCATTGGAATACTCGGTGTCCTGGGACTCTTACATACTTTGCCATTGATCCATGTTCAGCTCATGCCCATAACTGCTATGATCACAACCACTCTGCTCTATTGTCTCTTCCACCATCCTGAAGGTCAGTGCCCTGCAAAACGCCAGTTTGAGAGACAACACACCAGATAGTCTGGAGGAAGGATCTTCCAGCCCTAATGAGACAAGCGCCAGCAGAAGATTTTGCTCAAACACACGGAAGAGATTCCGAACTCAAATGATTGAGAAGTGACAGTATTGCAAAGTACTGCATAAAGTATTGGGAGTTATGCCTTTCAACAACTCTGAATAGGCTTGCATTATTCTCTTCTTACCATAATAATTAAATTTTTTCTCTATAAAAAGTAAATGATGTTGTGGAAGTTCTTGCAACTTTAATAATCTAAGGAGTGACTTATCAGTGATAAGCTGATTTAAAAAGCATATACTTTATCTTGACAACTTCCTTTGAAGAAAATAAAAAATCCAGGGCCTAATTCTAATGATCCTTCAGTCTGTGATACCACTATCAGAAATAATAAAGTAGGGAAAGGAGGATTATACTTTCTGTGTATGGCCTCTTGAAATGGTCAGGATGGTTGAATATTAGAAATAAGAAATATCCTTTGAAGGTATGAACTATTTGTATGTAGATAACATTTTCTTAAGTGCTTTGCTATTTTTACCATTGAAAGACTTCTCTTAAAACTTCATCTAGATCTAATCTGACTAAAACTTCCCAGCCGAAAGGAATTTGAGAGAGTTATAGTTCACATAAAATCTCCACAGTAGATGGAAACATCTCTCTCTCTCTCTCTCTCTCACACACACACACACACACACAATATTATCTTTAGACAACAAAGTAATGGGATTTGAAAAATGGAAAAAAACAAAAACAAAACAGAGTGCTTTTTTGGTAAATTTTCACAGTAAAGGGTCACAAACAATTATAGCAACACAAGGTAATCTTAAAAAGATGGGACCTCAATCATCTGAAGCCTTTAGAACCACATCCCCACTGGCGTTGGGATCTAGGAAAAAATATCAGAAAATTGGAGAAGAATAGTGCCTTTTACTTCCACTGACATTCAGTGGGGTCATGCTCTTTAGGTGTGCACTAGGGAAAGGAAAGAGTAGAGAAAAAGGAGCAAGAGAGTCAATGTGTTGACCAACACCATGTGTTGTTATTGTTTTTAATATATCATTTAATAGGTCTGAAGCAGGAATCATGTATCTTTGATTTCTAACTGAGATGCAAGTAAAGGTGACTTGAAATGTGTTGGAAGCTGTGCTGGGATAATATTAAAAGCCCTAACACTTATAGGACTCATCATTAACCCCTAAGGCAAGCCTCAAAAACTTCTCTACAAGAAAATATGGTCACCTATGAACAACCTCTTCTGAATAACCAAGGTTTCATCAAACGTGGAATAATTTTACAATATTCAAGTAGATGATCAAGGGAAATGCATCCTCTGTTCTAAACAGGTCATAACGGAAAACTGATTGCAGATGATTGTAAAAAGAAAAGGGCAGGGCATATGGATAGTAAGATATAGAAAAACACATTATGAAGCAAAGGCCATCTCATTAGGTCTTTGAAATTATTGATTCAGGATTCCTGGGCCCTGGTTAAGAGGAAGTAAATGTTAAACTGTAATTCTCATCATGCACAAGGAGGAGGCCATTTGCTACCTATACAGGAATTCTTTGGATACTCATGTAAAGTTGGAAAAAGAGAACAAACCCTTGCAAAAGAAACTTTTCCTGTCCTAGTAGAATAAAATCAGAACTGTAGCTGCTTTTTAGCAATTACTGGGATAGTAAAGGTCTGGTGTTCTATTTCAGAGGGGATTTGGTGCAATTACACCCCCTACACTTTGATCACTTTTATCCTTTCTACCTTGCTGTCACCAAGTTTAGCAGCCCCCCCGCCCCGCCGCCCCAGGGGTCAAAAGCCTACCTCTAGTCTGAGATAGCCTACTTTTTCATCAGGATGACACAAACAGAACACCTCCCACTCTACAAGCCTATAAAGGTGATCATTAAAAGGAACTACCTGTAATAGGTACAGGTGGCTAATTTTTCCCTTTATTAATCCATCAAACATATTGAGGAATTCTCATGTCTTTACCAGGCCTTGGGAACACCAAAGTGAATTATACCTTGTCTTCTTTGTAGAGCTTTCAGTTTAAGTAAGTGACAGATAAAGTCAGAGCAAACCACAATATGGTAGTTAATGGGGCAGATACAAAGTCAGGGAGCACAGAGAATCGATGTTTAAGAAGACCTTGGGAAGTCTGAAAGTTTCCCCAAGTTGCCAAGCAATAATGACTATGAAAAGATTTAAGTAAAAATTTTTCTTTATGTACCTTGTTCTCTTGGTGTCCAAACATACAGATCTCCTTTTGGAAGTCTACTATACTTCTTTTCCCTGAATGCTGCCAACTCTTGTGGTGGGTTGGATGACTGGCCCTGAGGACCTATATATTGGTGGCTTGTTATGGAATGAATGTTTGTGTCTCCTCAAAATTCGTATGTTGGAGCCACACCCCGCATTGTGATGGTATTAGGAGGTGGGGCCTTTGGAAGGTTATTTGGTTTAGATGAGGTCATAAGGATGGAGCCTACCGAAATGGGCTTAGTGCCCTTATATGAGTCACAAGAGAGATTATTTCCTCTCTAAGTTCTCTGCCATGTGAGGATACCACGAGAAGTCAGCAGTCTGCAACACAGAAGAGAGCTTTCAACTGAACCTGCCCATGCTGGCACCTTGATAATTGACTTGCTGCTTCAGAACTATGAGAAATAAATTTCAGTTTTTTATCAGCCAGCCAGTCTATGGTATTTTGTTTTAGGAGCCTGATCTGACTAGGACACGGCCTCTTGCTTACCTTCATTTAGTCTTACAGGTCACATTGATTACATGCTGTCTGAATCTTTTTCCAGGCTTGTTACAAAGGCAGTGCTGGGCACAGATCCAACTGAGGAGCTTGTCTTTTAACCAAAGCACAATGTCAGCTTTGTCTCTTTTATTATGCTGATAGCCAGCACTAATCAAATTTAACATTTTTGTCTTTCTATTCATTTTCTATAGCTATCATTCCTCTGATACTTCATTACCTACTTCCTCAGAAGAAATAGTTTTTATTCAAGGTGGCAGGGGTGGTGGTGGAGAAGAAGCTGATTGCAAAAGATTTACCCAAGCAGAAATTCACATAAAATCAGTTAATATCAATTCAACAAAAATTGAAGTGTCTATTTTGTGCCAAGTAGAGGCAGTTTAAATTTGGGTTGTATAAACTGACACATATGCAAATAAATGAGTGGATGCAAAGCAATCTACAAATTTAATGCAATCCCTATCAAAATGCCAACAGCATTTTTCACAGAACTAGAACAATCCTAAAATTTGTATGGGACCACAAAAGACCCTGAATATCCAAAGCAATCTTGAAAAAGAAAAAACTGAAAGAATCAATTCCAGACTTCAAGTTATATTACAGAGCTGTAGTAATCAAAACAGTATGGTACCAACACAAAAATAGACACATAGATCAATGGAATAGAATAGAAAACCCAGAAATAAACCCATGATTATATGGTCAGTTAACCTTTGACAAAGGAGGAAAGAACATACAATGGGAAAAAGTCTCTTCAACAAACGGTTTTGGGAAAATTGGACTGGAACATGCAAAAGAATGAAACTGGACCACTTTCTTACACCACACACAAAAATAAACTCAAAATGGATTAAAGACATAAATGTGAGACCTGAAACCATAAAAATCCTAGAACAGAGCACAGGCAATAATGTTCTGACATCAGCCATAACAACTCTTTTCCTAGATGTGTCTCCTGAGGCAAGGGAAACAAAAACAAAAACAAACTATTGGGACTACATCAAAATAAAAAGTTTCTGCACAGTGAAGGAAACAATTAAACTTCTCCCATACAGTAAGATACAACTTACTGTATGGGAGAAGATATTTGCAAATGATATTTCCGATAGTATCCAAAATATATAAAAAACTGATACAACTCAACACTAAAAAAACAAATAATCTGATTAAAAATGGGCAGCAGACATGAACAGATATTTCTCCAAAGAAGACATACAGATGGCCAACCGCCTCATGAAAAGATGCTCAACCTCACTATCATCAGGGAGATGCAAATCAAAATCACAATGAGGTATCACCTCACACCTGTCAGAATGGCTAAAAATCAACAACACAAGAAGCAACAGGTGTTGGTGAGGATGTGGAGAAAGGGGAACCCTCATACACTGTTGGTGGGAAAGCAAACTGGTGCAGCCAGTTGGGAAAACAGTATGGAAGTTCCTCAAAAAGTTAAAAATAGAACCACCCTACAATCCAGCAATCACACTACTAGGTATTTACCCAAAAAATACAAAAATACCAATTCAAAATGATACATGCACCCCTATGTTTACAGCAGCATTATTTACAATTGCCAAATTCTGGAAGCAGCTCAAGTGTCTATGGATAGATGAATGGATAAAGAAGATGTGGTATATATATATATATAATGGATTATTATTCAGCCATAAAAAAGTGAAATCTTGCTATTTGCAACAACATGGATGGAGCTAGAGAGTGTAACACTAAACGAAATAAGTTAGAGAAAGACACGTATCATATGATTTCACTCATATGTGGAATTTTTTTTTTTAAAGATTTTATTTATTTATTTGAGAGAGAGAATGAGATAGAGCATGAGAGAGGGGAGGGTCAGAGGGAGAAGTAGACTCCCTGCTGAGCAGGGAGCCCGATGCGGGACTTGATCCCGGGACTCCAGGATCATGACCTGAGCCGAAGGCAGTCGCTTAACCAACTGAGCCACCCAGGCGCCCTCATATGTGGAATTTAAGAAACAGAACAAATGAGCAAAGAAAAAAAGAGGAGATAAACTAAGAAATAGACTCTTATTTGTTTCTTTGTTTAGAAAGCACATGAGTTGGGTGAGGAAGATGGGCAGAGGGAGAGGGAGAGAGAGAATCTTAAGCAGGCTCCACTCCCAGCACAGAGCCCCCTGCAGGGCCTGATCTCCTGACCCTGAGATCATGACCTGACCCAGAGACTTAACTGACTGAGCCACCCTAGACTCTTAACTACAGAGAAGATTTTCCTTATCATGATGAGCACTGAGTAATGTATAAATTGTTGAATCCGTGAAACTAATAAAATACTGTATGTTACATTATATACCTGAGACTAACACTGTATGTTAACTGTACTGGAATTAAAATTTAAAAGTTAATTAAAATAAAGAAAGAAAATAAAGGAATGGAGGGTCAGATGGATGGATGGCTATGGATGGGAGAACAGTCAAACAGATTCGGCACGTGCCTGTGCCCTCTAGAATCTCACCAATAGGAGAACAGTTCACACCCCTAGTCGGATATATATGCCCCAACTACAGTTGCCATGTTGTCTAAACCAAGACTGCCAAGTACTGCCGTGCTTATGCGGATAAACTGATAGAATATTTGAAACTGAGATGGCCGGAGAGCTAGGACTGAAGTTCACTTTACCTGCAACACAAAATAAAATCATAAAAGAACAAATTAATTCTGACCAGGAAAAGAGGGATGCCTACATAAAGGAATCGGTATGTAGGAGGTCCCTGAGCAGTGAGCGGGATTGGTCCATCAAGCAACCAAGAAGGACAAAGCTTTGGGACAGAAAGAATACTGTGAGCAAGGGCACAGAGCTGGTAAGCCCATTAATTAGCTGGAGGGTTGGGATTCTGCCCTGAGGTGCCGGGAGATGAAACTCAAGAGAGGGATTGGGGCTGACAGTGAGGGAGTGTTCGCTCCATAGAAAATGAGGAACCATAGATGAAGACGCACTTTAAACCTGACATGGGAAGGAGGGCAAGGGAGTCTGACAACACATCTTAAGCTCCAGAAGACCGAAAACCATGTCTTCTGGTTCAATTCAGTTCCACAAATAAACATTAGAGCTTGAAGGAAGATTAGAAGTGATCTAGTGTCTAGTCCAACATCCCTCAGTCCAAATGAGAAAAATTAATGACTTAAATGACTCACGTAACTACTCAAATGACTCATGCACTACTTAGTGATAAAAGCAAATTCTTGCTTTGCCACTTACTATTTCTGGTTTTAGGCAAATTATTAACCTTTCCAACTCTTAGTTTCCTCATCTGTAAGAGGATGGTTGTTATGATGATTCAGTGATAATATACGTAAAATGTTTAGTAACATGCCGGATATGTAGGAAGAACTCAATATTAACAAAAATTATGGTTAACAATAAAAATAATAACTATTATCAAAGTTCCCTCATTCTGTCCAAAGCTCTTTTATATATGCCCATAGTGCCCAATCCTGACCGATCATATGAATCACCCAGGGTGTTTTAGACAGTTATAAATTTCCTGGCCTACCCCAAACCTCCTGAATGTGAATCTTGAGGTGGTTAGGGAATCTGAACTTCTGAAAAGCTTTCTAGACGTTCCTGACAATAAGAACTAGGATTAAAAACAACTGGCCCTATTTACTGCTTTTCAAAGTTTATTTGCTTAGTCTTTGGATAAGAGCATGGAATTACTTCCCATGTTTCAGTCCTTTAACTGTAGGAGCTAGGGTTGGGGGAAAGGGTATTGCACATAATGCTGGGATCCTAGGAGGTTAGAAACACACATCTGTGCTCTAAAGAAAGGAGGGGTTGGATGGCAAGATTGGAAATGGGATATTCATCACTGGTGGAAATGATTAATTATGCCCATTTTGCACATACATTTGCATGCCTCTTAATATAACATATGCAAATACATCTTTAATAGCATGACTTGTTTGCCAATGTTGAATGCTAACTGTAAATAATTTCCTTTTTTTGTAGTGTTTAGGAAACTTCAATATGGCACTTGCTGGCAGACAGTTGCTGTCTCCTGGATTTAGCAACATATTAAGTAATCATTTCAGAATCATTTTTCACTTACTACTAACAGAAGATGTCTAGATAATAATTTGTGAGATAGGTAGAGCAGGAATAATTTAAATTTATGGAAAATTGAAAAAATGTAACCTATAGTTTCCATTTTTTTCTTACTAAGTGTTTGCTAATACAGAGCAAAAATAAGCCATTAGATGTTTCACCCCTTCTTTTAAGATCCCAGTTACTTTTTCTGATGATGTCACCAACAGCCAACAAAATACGGGCAATAGAATAAAGGAGAGAAAATAGCTATGGGCCCTGGCAATCAGTACCTGGAAATACTGATCACTGAATACCCCCTGTTGACATCCCCCTCTTCCTGCCCTCCTTTTCCCCACACCCAGCTCTCGGTCTATTGTTTTCAGTCTGTAGAAGTTGGCAGAAACACTTGTTCAACCTGCAGATTCCTGGGGCCCCACTTCCAGAGTTTCTTCCTAGACACAGCGTGTATTTGGGGTGGGCCCAGAACTCCGCACTAAGGGCAATAACTTCTCTCCCCAGTCAACCCTGTGATTTTGATATGGACAGTCCTCAGGATTCACTTTGAAACACAGTGCCCTGGGTAATGTAGAATCTCAGTGTGGTTCCTGGACCAGCGGCACCACCATCACCTGGGAATTTATCAGAAATGCAGAATCTCAGAACCCTCCAGCCTACTCAGTCAGAATGTGGATTTTAACAAGACCCCCAGGTAATTCATAGGCACACTCAAGTTTAAACAGCACTGGTCTAGGCTGCTTGGGTGGCTCAGTTGGTTGGGCGACTGCCTTCGGCTCAGGTCATGATCCTGGAGTCCCGGGATCGAGTCCCACATCGGGCTCCCTGCTCAGCAGGGAGTCTGCTTCTCCCTCTGACCCTCCCCCGTCTCATGCTCTATCTCATTCTCTCTCTCAAATAAATAAAATCTTTAAAAAAAAATAAAATATAAATAAACAGCACTGGTCTAGAGGAGGCATCTTCTTACCTCTTTGCATATGTGAACCTATTTGTTTCCCCCATAGCCTTACCCTCCTAAATTACCTGGGATTTCTGAGTTCTCAAGATGGGTCCCCAAATGAGTCAGAAACTCTGGTGGGGAGGGCCCACCAGTGTGTGTTCTAACAAGCCCTTTCATCCAGGTAATTCTGATACATACTAGAGTTTGAGAACCACCAGCATAGTTAATGTTACTGGCCTGCATTTAGAAATGAAGTTCACTGGAATACTCAGCGTCTTCTGCTGTGTGTAACAAATAGGCCAATGTCATGTGATATAAGGCAAAACACACAGACTCTTGCTTCATATTGTCAATCCTCCAGAATCAGTTAATCCTATAATATCTCCTACCTCCTACTTCACTGGTGAAGAGGATGTTTTGACAAATACAGGTGTCGGAGGTGATCTTCTCTGGTAGTAATTAATGAAATGTCAGGATCCGAGAAGAACCTGAGTAGCTGTGTTGTATAATGGTATCAGGGGATAAGTGGCTCAGACAGTTGAGTTTCAAATGAAAAATAACTTCCTGATCCCAAAACCTTGGAGGTTACAAATTAGTATTTTCTGCTTTCCGTCAGCTGATCCAACTGGAACAGCCTGAATGAAAATACCACGGTTGGATGATGCTCAAAAGAGAGCCCCTGAACATGAACTGGGGTGCAATGTGGTGGAAAGGTCAGGGAAATTATGACTGTGACACTGAGCAAGTCCATTTAAGCCGAGTGCATCCACCTTTGTTTCACTCTTGTTTGGAACTTTCTAATAGATTGTTAAACTCAATGCCTAACCTAATACCAACTAGCTCTAACTTAGAGGTTTTTGTTTCCATCTTGCCCTGTTCTCCATGTCATCTGTCTTGGGCTCTCTGTCTCTGTCTCTCTCTCTCTCTCCCTGTCTCTGGTCTCTTCCTCTCCCTATCTCTTCCTCACTGCCTCTATGTCCTCTGCCTCTGACTCTCCCTAGCTTCCCATCCCAATCTCTTTAATGAAAAGATTCAGGATACCTCCCAGGGGATGGGGGCAGGGGGAGGAGTAGATTGCAATATGGACGAAAGCAGAGAGGCTGCCAATAAGGTTTTTGTTGGTACTGTTGATTACTTTTTCTGCTGTTGGAGACTTGCATGTTATCCTGTTATCTCTGCTCCCCCCCCTTTTTTTAATTTGTGAGTGTTTGCCATAGATCATTATCATGATAGTTCTCGATGGGACTGGAGTACTAGTTTATCAAAATGTCAGCATAAAGACCAAAAGTCAAGCAAATTTGCTGCAATAAGGAGAGGCTGTAAATTTGCTGTCAGTTAAGAAATCCTCTTGAATTCAAAGTGCAAGCTTAGCTGAAAGCATTTTTTAATAATTGTGACTGAATGAGTGTGAGATTAACCCAGTGTGCATGCACTTTGATCTTGTGCCTTGTTAAATTTCTCAGTTTTAATAATTGGGGCCATTATTTATGCCATGATTTCAGGAGCTAGGCTATCAGGGACTGCCTAAAATATAAAATCAGTTTCATTTTGCTAATTTCATTTGTTGAAACGCACACTATCCCCCTTTTATTCATTTCGAATGTTAATGATGATGTACCCTGGAATAACTTTCTTCTTCAAGTCTTAATTATAGTTTGGTTGAAATACTGAACCATTTTAACATTGAAAATATTTGGCAAATAAGCCTGATAAGAGAAATTTTATGAAAGTCCTCATTGTGTTTTGGATATAAGCACAAAGAGAAGAAGCATGTGGAGAAAGACCTTTATCTCCTTGGAATTTTATGTTTTTCTGCAATACACAAAACAGTGGGGTCACAGCAGACAAAGAAAGAAGAAAGAAGAAAGAAAGAAAGAAAGAAAGAAAGAAAGAAAGAAAGAAAGAAAGAAAGAAAGAAAGAAAGAAAGATTTCCTCAAATCTAATTATCAAAAAGCAATTCATCTTGCTTGAGTATTTCAATCAACCCATCCCTGAAGCCACTTTCTCAATTTGCCTTCCTGTCTGATGTATGGATTTTTGTGCATGTGTTATCGTTTGGAGAAACCTCTTAGCATATGGTGGAAAAAATGCTGTTTTGCTAATTTTATGTTTTATTTCTTAATGACCTACTTCTCTGCAGCAGCTTTAGTGGAATGGTTTAAGCTCAGTCTGACTTTTTTGAGAGTCCTTTACTCCGTGGCAGTGACTCAGCTGGGATAGAGCCAGGATGTTTACATGACTGTGGTGGGGGAAGGGGGTGGTTACATCGCCTCGACTTTTGCCACTTTTGGAGAGAGCTTACAAATTGTATGCACTCAGAATAAGTGGCATCATTAGTGGGGGTAAAATGCCTTAAAGATATGGAGTTATTTAGAATTCTAGGATTCAGTGAAGAGAGTAAGATAGGGGCTCAGTTGTCTCAGAGAACTGGATCCAATAGTAGTGCTCAACTGTGACCTTGGGTAAATCACTTGACCTTAATTCTTTACCTTTAAATAAGGTGAATATATGCATTTTCCTTTTATTGAAATACTGCAAGTTATCAGGACAGTATTGGCCAAGCACAAAGAAATCTTTTTACTTTAAGACAATTATTTTAGGTGATGTTTTGCAAAAGACTGCTTAACACAGGCAGCTTCAACTTAAGATTCTATGCAAATTGAAGGTGCTGTAAAGGATATTAGCTCCTAACTGAAGGGGTCATTGACAGAATAATTATTTCATTTCCCCATAAAGGAAGATGGGCTGGGCTCTTCGTAAATTTGGTCTTTTGAAACTAAAGTTGAAATTGTATGCATAATTTAATCAGTCAGTATTTTGTAGCCTAGATCAAATGATCTTGCTTACATTAATATTTCCATCAAATGTGAATACTCTTGGTGAATCAATAAAGCAAAACATAAGTACTCAATTGAGTTCTTCCTATGTAATCACTATGTTATGCATGGCTGGGTTTCCAGAACTTTGTGCTCCAAAGGTTTATATTTTATTAATTTTTAAAAAAGATTTATTTATTTATTTATTTGACAGAGAGAGAGAGAGACAGCGAAAGAGGGAACACAAGCAGGGGGAGTGGGAGAGGGAGAAGCAGGCTTCCCATGGAGCAGGGAGCCTGATGCAGGCCTCGATCCCAGGACCCTGGGATCATGACCCGAGCCGAAGGCAGATGCTTAACGACTGAGCCACCCAGGTGCCCTGGATGACCATTTTAATCGAAGACAAAAATCAGTGCCCATAAAACCATTAGGGACCACCCATAAGGAGGTATATAAAGAAATGTTATCTTGGACAAAAGAGATCTTGAGCTGAACCTGGTAGGCTAGAGTAAGGCAGAGAGTGTAAGAGAAGAGATGTTCTGGGCTGAGGGAATAATAAACCAATGACATGAAGGCAAGAAGAGCCTGCTGCTATGTCTGAACAGTTAGGAGATCACCTTGATGGGTGCTGAAGATTCCTGCTACAGCTGAAGAGGAAAAAATACTGCTGGTGAGGGAAGGAGGGTGGGGTGAAGGCGGAACAGCTATCATGTACCAGGCACTTCACATGTGTAATACGACTTAATCCTCACAACCAACTAATGTACGGTTACTACTGTTATCCTCCTTTTATGTCCAGGAAACAGATTCAGGGAAGTTATGTAATTTATCCCAAGGCTGTAACCTCATAAATAGTGAGCCAAGCTTTAGAACCCAGGTAACTTTCCTCCAGATGCCATGGTTCTTAACCATATCACTCCACTGCAGTGGTCGAGAATGCAGATTCTGGTATCGTTGCTCTTCTGTCTCTGTTAGCTTATAACTATAGGCATCTATAAATTGAGGACAAGAAAAGTACATCATTTAAGATCATTGTGCTAGGATTATATAAGCTATTGCATGTGGAGCACCTAGCAGTGCCTGGTACATAATAAGGTCTCACTAAATCTTTGCCTATTGTTATTATATCAGAAACAGACTCAAAAGGCCGCCAAGTAGGTAGGAGTTGCTTGAGTAGGCATTAGGCAATTATTGCGGCTTCTTGAACTGGACATTCTGTTATAAAGGACAAAGGACAGGGGTGGCTCAGTCTAAAGAGCAAGTGACTCTTGATCTCAGGGTCATGAGTTCAAGCCTCACACTGGGTGTAGAGATTACTTAATAAATACTTAAATTACTTAAAAAATAAATATTTTTTAAATTTTTTAAAAAATAAAGGACAAAGGACAGAAGGGGAAAAAGGAAGGAAGACTGGAATCAAGGAGGCCTCCACAAAGCAGACATTCAACAGATGACAAAGTAAGATCTTATTTTTCCCCTAGACACAAAAGTAATAAATATTGATTGGGGATAATTTTTAAATTTCAAAAGAGGACAAGGAAGAAAATGAAAATCTCCCATAATACCACATCTAAGAGATAATCACCATCAGTATTTTGGTATATATCCATGCAGGTTTTTATGTTTTGTGTTTGTGTGTGTTAATTCACATTTTGAATTTATCATATTTACCTACAGTAAAAGTCACACTTTTGGTGTACTGGTCTATGAATTTTGGCTAACACACACTGTTGTGTGATAACCAGTACAATTAAGATATAGAACAATTCCATCACCTAAAAATTTCCTTTTGCTGCCCGTACTCCTCCTACTGCCAACCATAGCCCCTGGTGACCACTAATCTGTTTTCTATTCCTATCATTTTGTCTTTTCTGGAATGTCATATAGTAGAATTATACAGGATTTAGCTACTTGAGTCTGCCTTTCCTCATATTTTAGAAAATGCAATCTAGTTACTCTTCGCATCCTCATAAAGAAAACAGCATAAGGCATTTCAGATTTATCCATGTGTGTATAAGTAGTTCATTTCTTTTTATTGCTGAGTAATATTTCACTCTATAGATGTACCAGAGTGTATTTTCATTCACCAAAAGGACATTTGAGTTGTCTACAGTTTTTAGCAATTTGAAGAAAATCACTGGAAAATAAGTTCATTTCTCTTAGGTAATACCTAGAAATGGGTTAGCTGGATCATATGTTAAGTAAATGTTTATAGGAAGCCAAACTCTTTTTCAGAGTGGCTGTATCACATTTGCGTCTCCACCAGCAAGTATAAGCGTTCTAGTTGCTCCACATCCTGACCAGCACTCTGATCAGTATGATAAGGTTTTTTTAAGCCACCTAATAGGTATGTAGTGCTATATAATGGTGGTTTAATTTTTATTTCCTTATACTAATGTTGAGTATCTTTAGATGTGTTTTTTATGTTTCAATAGAGAAAATGCTATTTCTCCTTTTCCAAATATATACATTTTATTTCTTTTTATTGACTTATTGCATTGGCTAGGACCTTAAGTATGATGTTGAATAGGAGTGGTGAGAACAGATATCCTTACCTCAGTCCTGTTCTTAGGGAGAAGGTATTCATTCTTTTGCCATTGGGTATGATGTTAGCTGTAGGTTTTTTTTGTAGATGCCCTTTATTAGTTTAAGGAATTTTCCTTCATTTTCTAACTTGCTAAAAGTATCATGAATAGATGTAGAATTTTATCAGATGCTTTTTTGTAAATATTGAGAATATCATATGATTTTTCTTCTTTAGTCTATTGACTGATTTTCTAATGTTGAACCAGCCTTGCATTCCCAGGATAAATCTCACCCGGCCATAATATACTATCATATGTTACATATGTTGTTGTATTTAGTTTACTTGTGTGCATATGTATATTTTTGAAAACAAAACAGAATGGCACCATATATACTCATTTGTAGTCTCTTTCTGAAAACTCATATTTTCTTTAAATGTAGAGAAAATGTACATGTTTGCAAAGTTCTTTCTGATTACTTCGAGACGTTCATTTTTTTTCTATCTTCTCTTGGTGGAGGAATAAATAGTTTTTATGTGTATTTTGTTTCAGTTTAATTAAATTCAAAACCTGGAATGAGAAACTTCCAACCCACACAAACCAACTCTTAGCTGATAAACTTTGAAAAGAACTATTCGCATCTTGACAAAATATGAAGAGAAAACTGCTCTAAGTTTGGAAGGCCATTATAAATGGTGAGAGCAAAGGGATGAACATAGACCCCTGAAATGCAGCTACTCATCAGGGACCTAGGGAGTCCAAAATTTCTGTCGTATCATAGTTACCTTAAATAACCTGAATATACAACTGACAGCTCTGATGTTTCTGAAGTAAGTTATTTTTCTTTTATTAAACAACACTTGTATAGATAGATATAGATGTGGATATACCTATGCATATACATAGACTTGAAGAGAACACCGACAACTTTTTGGTAAATTGTATTCTGAAGTGTTTTTGTTTTGTTTTATTTTGCTTGAGGTATATCTTCCCTGGACAAATAAGTTTTTAGGTTTTTTTAAAAAATAGAAATGTGAATGTTTTCTACTCCAGGAAAAAATGCTTTCAAGACTAATATGCTCTAGGAACCCACTTTAGGCCTACTTTTAGAACTCCAAAATCTGGGGTTTTTCCAAGTTTTCTTTTAGAAAATGCAATTTAGTTACTCTTCACATCCTCATAAAGAAAATGGCATTGCTTTATTTTATATGTAAGACAGAGTTCAAGATAATGGTAAATCTTGCCAAAGGCCTCAAGGACACTAAGTATGAACTTTGGGAGGAGCTATTTTTGGGTTTTGTTTTGCTTTAGTGTCTCTCATTCCCAGTCTGGGTTAAGATGGGTCTGGGTCTCTCAAAATGTTTGCACGAGAGGATGAACTTCAATGTTTGCATCGTTTCCCCTGTTTTACACTCTCCTCGCATAGACCACAGCTGAGACTTTTAGAGAAAAGGCGCTTTGGGCAAGTCCAAAGTGGTATTGTCATGTTGCTACTGGAGCTGTCTGTGAGAGCCAAGAAAATAGGACAGAATAAAAAGGAAGTAAAATAAGTCATAGTGAAACTTTCTCCCTCAGAGGAAGGAAAGCAAACATTGAAATATTGCTTTTTCCTGGCTGCTTATTAAAGGGGAAATTTGTCTACTGTGCTGGAAGAGTCTTCTATTCATCGTTCTGTTGATGCAGAGCGTCCAAGTCGAGGTTTGTTTTTGTATGCATCACCCATTCTGTTTCTTAAGGTGAACTCTACTGATAGTAAGTATTGAACAGATTCAGCATTTCTCTGGTTGCAAAAGATGTTGGTTTGTTTTAATCATTCAATAATTTATACAGACCAATTTCCCTAAACAGTCTAATTTGAACATGTTTTGCTGCAAAGTCTTCCCAAATTTCTGAAATATATGAAGTCATTGTTTATATGAGAGTGGAAGTCTTATTTTTGATATGCATCAGTTTGTTTGAAGTAAGGTGCTATTTGGATATTTTATGGAGCTGACATAATTTTGTCACCTTCAGGAATGTTTAGGTACAGGATATTATAAATTAATTAACTAATATGAAAACCTTGAATTTATAGGTATAGAATTGTAGTGCCACATTATGCAATTAAATACCCCACATTCTATTTTCACAAGTATAAGGTCATTGGTCTAAATTGCAATTATATAATTTCTGTTATGATTGTTGGTGATGGGTATAATTTTACTAGTTATTGCCTAAACAATGGAAGTTGGCTGGGACTCAAATTGCAACAAATGCTTTTTTATATGAGAAGAGCAAGGAAACTGAATGCTTTTTTCTTTTGTCATTCATTATGATGGGCTGCAATTAATCATAAATATTGCACTGGGAGGTGTAGAAAGCTTTCTTTACTTTCCAGGATCATCTTTCTTGAACGGGATAGAAGGAAACCCTCCAGAGAAAAATAAATGATCATGTTTAGAGAAACATCACATTGACTGACTAATTGGAAGGATAGTGGAAAAATCCCACAGAAAATAGTCCGGAGCCTGTGACTTTTATAGTCAATACTCTTCTTAGACAGAGCAAACATTCTTTTTAATGGCATAAAAATCCATTTAAATTGAAAGTACCATCTGCCCAACCTTCTTATCTGACCACAAGGTCACGAATAACCATTGTCAGATAAGGAAATAATAAAAACGTTTTGTAAAACATAGGATAAACTTGTGTCTAAACAGTAAGAGTGTAATTACAAATTTGGACGTGCTGCCTTTTGAAAAGGCACTTGTACTTTTAGGCAACTAAATACTATATAATTTACTAAAACCTTCTTAGACTTTCCAACTTTTTCCAGTAATTTCTTTGTCTGTTTCAACCACAAGCTTTGAATAAATTGGTGATAAGAGAACTTGATCATTGTCATTCCAAAGGCATGAAGATCTGTGTGAGTGCAGATAACACAGAACCCTACAACTCAAAATAGAAAGGGTAGAGAATAGTGTGCACTATTCAGCTGTGCACCCTAACTCATAGAGATTGCACAGGTTCTTAGGATTTCTTAGCATCTCTACTGGGGCTGAGGAACTCACCAGCCCCTAGAGGTGAGTGGGGAGGTGTAAAGATCCATTGCCGAGGTGCTGCTGGGACATCCCAGGCTTAGAGTGGTCAACAAATTCCTTCCAAGGAACTCCTCTAAGCAGTGAGGTTTTCCCAGTCACAGTGACAGGAGTGAGAATTCAATCTCTCTTATGGCCACGTCCCACAAATTCTAGGTAAAGAGTTGCCCCGTCTTCCCCAACGCCTTGCAAGGAGACTTGTCACTTGGAGTGTGTTCAAAGAAGCCATGCTTCCGTGTCCCTAAATGTATTCTCAATGCCAGTGACATTCCTATTGAAAGAATAACAGATTGTATAGGGCAAGTCTTCCATGCTAGTATCAGATTCCCAAATTAATAGTATGGTTTCTGAAGTATTGAATGAAATAAATTCCCTTTAGTACTGCACAATGTAGCATAAATAAAAATGTAAGTTCCTCATTTAAATCTCATTTGAACATTTTACACTGCTTACCTTAGAGATTGTCTCATTACCTTGGCAACTAATAACAGGTAGGCAGAAACAAGCTAACCACTGTAGAGCTGGACCTTGTGGAAACAAAAGAGGCCTTCGGGGAGGTGGTATATCATATTGTTTAAACATGTCAGATCTGAAACTCTGCTGCCTGGTTAAATTCTTAGCCCGCCATTACCAGCTATGAATCCTTAAGCAAGTTGCTTAACTTCTTTGGACTTCAGTTTCCTCATTTGTAAAATGAAATATATAATTGTACACACTTCAAAGGATTATTATGAAGATTAACTGAGATCATTCGTGTCAAATTCTTGATAAATTTTAGCAGCCAGTAAGTATTTATCTACTTTGATATTCCTTCTTCTGGCCTTTCAGACACTGGGATTATTCAGAATTATTATTAGTTGGAATTATTATTGAAAATTATTTAGCCTCCCCAGATTCTGAATGCCTAAACAATTCTAGAAAAAACTATTTACTCTTTAGGTACAAAAGAGACACATTTCCAGTAAAGGCCTATCTTTGTTTCTCTCAGCATTGACAGGATATTCTTACACCATAATTATACCCAAAGTTACTGAAGTAGGCCCAGAGCCTCTAAGAAATTAGGTAAATGCAAACTTTGCAGGCCAACTAGCATTCTGACAATTTCTGAAAATCATGATTGTAGCCATCCCTAGCCCAATAGGGACATACATACTCTTCTCATTTGTCTTGGTAGAGAGAGCGCCTTAGAGTTCCACTGGTCCCTTTCAGGCTCACAGAACTGTTTTCTTCATTTTAGAAGATGTATTGTATGGTGACTAACATAACATAATAAAATTTTTTAAAAATTAAAAAAAAAAAGAAGAAGTTGTAGTAAAATGTGAAGGGGGAAGATTCTTGAGCACCTACATAGCCTTGTGCCCACCTGGACTTCGATGGGTTGTCAGTGGTTTGGTTCTGGAGTTCCTATTTTGAGTTATGTGTGGATTAGAGGTTATTGGCTGGCATTTTTTAAAAGCCAGGACAAAAAAAGTTACTTTGGTTTTTTTAGGTCATAACATTTATGAATGTTATTAAAGATTAGTATGGAATATAAAAAAAAATTGTTTTCCTTAGAATTCTTGACCTAAAAAAGTAACCTTTTCATTTTAACTCCTGAGTTTACCTTGCAATACAAGTAAATAGACTGTAGCAATGTTATACTCCTTAGCTGCAGCAGAAAACATTCTATCTTTCTTGGATGCCACAAAATCATAAACTGGAGAAGTCAGAGTCAATTTATGAACTCTCCAAGATCGTGCTAAAGAAATAGCTAGAAAATACATAGAAAAGGAGTATTTATCCTTATGATACACACAAAATAATCTCAGAACACTTCCCTAAGTGACTCTACTATGCTATACAGGCTATGTGAGATTATGAATGCAGTGAGTTTACTTAATATGATGCTTTTGGGAATGTGGTATAATTGAAAGCTTTGGAGATAAAACTAACATCAATAGAGTTGAAAAGTACCTTTTAAAAATAAGAGCTGTTAAATTACACTGCAAAACGCTGGAGAAAATATTACACATTATCTAAATGTGAAATTAATGTCTTCCTCAACATTGCTATAAGTAGTGCATCTCAACTTAGTTCATAATTGAGCAAATTGTTTCTTTTGTTTCTGGTGATTCAGATTTTTCCTATAATAATATACCTTTTCCTTATCTCTCTGTAATCAAGTTCTGTCACTAGACTAGGCTGAGCTAGCAAATTAATGCCTCCCAGGAAGGTGTTAAGAAGTCATGGAACAAGGAGGTAAATATCTACATGATTTTCTGAAAGTGCCGCAAATTTGTGTCATGATTTTCCTTGGTGAGTTAGAACCATAGCCATTTCACTGGTGCTCCTCTTTCTCTTTTATAACTTGTGTCTTCATTTATGTGACCCATTTCACTTGTTGAGCTTGTCTCCATGGACACTAACTATCCAATAAGCCACACTTTGGGCATTTTAGAGAGAGAGGGCACATGAGTGGCAGGGGAGGGACAGAAGGAGAGGGAGAGAGAATCTTAAGCAGGCTCCATGCCCAGTGCCAAGCCCCAGTGCGGGACTCAATCTCATGATCTTGAGATCATGTCCTGAGCCGAAATCAAGAGTTGGTCACTTAACTGACTGAGCCACCCAGGAGCCCTCGCGTCTGGGCATTTTAAAACAAGATATAAATCAGCAATTCTTCAACCTGTAGTTTCAATATCCACAAGTGTATTGATATAAATTAAGGGGTGTCTTTAGTTCTTTAAAAATAAGCCCAAAATAGCTCTGAACTTCAAGATGCTACTGAAAATTAGAATCAATAATGATTGTGTAACAACTTGCTTTCTAAGACTGGAAACACTATATACTTGAGGAATTCTTAGTACAGATGCAACTGCCTGATTGAAGAAATTGGTTGCTAAGCAAACAACTGAATTGTCTTAAAAATATAATTTAAGTAATACCTGCTTTCATTTTTGGATTCCATTCCCTTCCCCCAAACCCATGATATTTGGAGACACTGTGTTGATATGAAATTTATAAAGAAAGTAGACTCTGCTTCTTTCATTTCACCATTGAAATGTTTAGGCTTTATAGATCATTATCATTTTAAAAATTGGCTTCCTTCGGCCAAATGAAATCATAGATGTGTGATTTTAGAAACTCTCCTTTTTACAAATAAGGAAAAGAAGTCCCACAACATTTAAGGGCATTGTTTGAGTTTACCCAACTAGTTAGCAACAGAGTTTTCCACCAAGGCCTCTCTCACCAGTATTGTTTTTGTTTTGTTTTTCCCCCACTATACCAGACGACTACTACTATGGCATGGCTGAATCTATCTTATTTTTTTTTAAGATTTTATTTATCTTTTTGACAGAGAGAGAGAGAGCCCAAGTAGGCAGAGTGGCAGGCAGAGGGAGATGGACAAGCGGGCTCCTCGCTGAGCAGAGAGCCCGATGTGGGGCTTGATCCCAGGACCCTGGGATCATGACCTGAGCCGAAGGCAGATGCTTAACCAACTGAGCCACCCAGGTGCCCCTCTATCTATCTCAGAATAAAGCACGTGACAAGGCAAGGGACTAGTAAACTGAGACTTGGCAGTTTGGGGTAAGGTTGATGACATTGTTTCTTAAAGTGTGGTCTAAGGACCACTTATATTAATTAACCTAGTTGCCTGGTAAAAATGTAGACTCTACCCAGGCCTATTGAAACTCCGTCTTCTGGGGATGGGACCCAGGAATATGCGGTTTAAGCAAGCTCTCTAGGTAATGTTTCTATATGCTACAAGTTGCATTCCATGCACCAATGATACCCTACATGTTTCACTAGAATCTTATTTAGTATGTTTTAATTTGTCATAATAACATAATTATTCCCATGTGAGAAAGGTGGCATGTTTTGCAGTGGATTCTAAGGTGTAGTGCAGAGGAGTCCTGTGGTGAAAGGGAAGGGCTTTGAGTTCAGTTTCCAATCCAGGCTCTACCACCTTGCTGTGTGGCACTGGGCCAGTTACTTAACTCTCTGAGCCTCCAGTTTTTCTTCTTTCAATAAGAATAATGCAGCCCTCACAGGATTGCTGAGAGATAATGGATATAAAATGCTTGGCAGGCACTGGGCCTAGTGTTTTCCATGCCTCTTCCCTCACCTTGCAAAGTGGCAATACACGAAATTCTACCTTGTTTCGGACCTAGCTACCATCTGTGGATTGTTCCTGTCCTTTGCCCCTCCCCCTCTCCTCTGTGGTTTCCCACCTACCTTCTGGCTATTTCACTGTTCATTAGTCACCTCCACCAGGAAGAAAGGGAAAATAAGAAATTTGACTGAAAGCATCCATTTTCCTCAGATGTTATTACTTTTAGTAAAAGGTTTGGTTTGAGGGAAAGAGGCTGAATCACTGGCCAAAAGAACATTTTTTTTGGTTTTCCGAGTTTAATTTACCTATTTTTTAGATCATTTCGGTTCCTGCTCTCATAAAGGATAACTTTACATGTCCTCATTAGAAAAAGTGATTTTAATCAACACTGCATGATAAAGGGACATTTCTACACGAATCATTTTGATTTGGTTTTTTAGGGTAACTGAGAAGATTTGGTTTAACAAAACTCATTAAGATCCTACCTAGAAGGAGCCGGAGTATGAAGTAGGTCAGATTCCATCTTCCTGGTCATGCCCTTCAGGCACTGCTGACAGGAGTTTTTAGCTTGGCAGAAGTGGACTGTGTATCCATGGATTCCTAGTTTGCAGAGCTCCTCAGTACAGGACCTAACGGTAAGTTGCCTGGCAGAGCCTGTGGTCGGGAGTCTTGATTTTCAAGTAAAATGCCCTCAGTTTTTCAACTTGTTTAGAGTTTTCCTCATGAAAGGCCCTGTATTGGGGCTTGGTGTCAGGTGCTTGGTATTAAGTGTTAGGTGCTTGGTGTTAGGCATCCACTAGTTGGAAAGGAGAGCACAGCCTCAGCTATGGGAACTGAGATTCCAGAGCTGGTGACCACACAGAGCATCACACAAAAGTGAGTGTAGCAATAAGGAAAATTTTTCTTGACCATGTTGGTATGTAGTCAGACTCCAGCAGGAGAGAGGGGTGAGGGGCAGGGTGGGGGGAGGGGGGAGTGTCAACTGTCTGGAGGCCTGGTGTTTTCATCTCCCCATTCTTTTATATATATATAATTTACTTATTTATTTGAGAAAGACAGAGCTAGTGAGAGAGAGTACAAGCGGGAAGGAGCGGGAGAAGCAGACTGCCCACTGAGCAGGGAGCCCGATGTGAGACTCGATTCCAGGACCCTGAGATCATGACCCGAGCCAAAGGCAGACGCTTAACCGACTGAGCCACTCAGGGACCCTCGTCTCCCCATTCCTTACCCATTGCCAGGCTTGGGTCCTGACAGGACATCTGATATTGAACCCTGGCTGACAGATGATCTGGTTGAGATGTGTGGCCTGATGGAACCACTACCATGGCATCTTCTGGTGGGCAGGTATTTTTGTCTCCTTTATCCACTGCTCTAATCCCACACCTGAAACCAGGTCTGGCATAGAGTAGGCACTCAGTATATATTTGTTGAATAAATGGATGAATTAATTATGAGAGTTAATAAATGTTTGTTGAAGAAAAGAAAGAAGAAGGGGGGAAATGGGAGAGGGAACTAGTAAGAGGATGATGGGTTGGTTGAGTCAACCTGATTATCTGAAGAGTACCTTTTTCAGATAAAAGAAGATACTTCTTTGGTCAAAGGCATATGAGATTCCTACTACTGGTAGACCCTCCAAATAGTTTTAGGGTCTATTCCTGATAGTACTAATGGTGGTGACTGGTTGGGTTGGGAAAATAACAAAAATGATGATGGATAACAACAGCAGTAGCAACTAACATTTATATAGCCCTTGCACCATGTGGATTATCTTTTCCAATCTGTTTGTAAAACTTGATGAATGATAGAACAAGTCTAATGGCACTTTGCCACAACAGTGTAAATATTTTATATCACATTTTGATATTATATGATAGCAAGGCCATTTAGTCACTGGAATGTGATGTTATAAACAGGGCCTAAGGGCAGCAGGCAAGTCTGGGTTTTCTAAAAAGATACTCTGTGTGTGTGTGTGTGTGTGTGTGTACATCTAAATGCCTAAAGCCTACTCAAAGTCATTTTAGTAATAACCTCAATTCTGGAAGTTGGGTTGCTAGGTAAAGCTAAGTGTCATTTTTACCTTAATACCACCTCCTTTTATTCCGATCATAGTTTTCTGGGAAGTTTCCAAAACCACAAATGCAAATGACACATGCATCTTTAGAAAATTCCCTTTTAGGAGAATGGCAGTATGCCAACAAAGGTGAAGTATAGAGCATGCTTTTAAAAAGAGCCCCAACTAGGCCTGTATTTTATAGATTTGCTATGTGACCCTTATTTTGTTCTCTCTGCTGCTTTAACACTTTGGCTCTTGAAGGCACGTTATTTAAATTCAGTGAAGGCAAACTGAATGAATGGAACCATTAAATAAATTGTAGAGTCCTCGAGTGTGTCCTCTTTGAAGGGCCATGGGCTTTGGAGGAAGACAAACCTGAGTGGTGTGAATTCCACCTCTGCCAGTGATCATCTGTATGACCTTTGATAACTTTCTTAGCAACCAGAATTCTCCACAAAATAAAGAAGGAAATAACTTCTGAGGATTGTTGTAAGGATCAAGTGGTTAATATACGTAAAAATGCATAGCACATTAACATGGCATATACTTCTCTTACTACCTGGTCTCATTAACCCCTCTCAGCATCCTGCACAGTACAGACAGTTTGAATACCTGCACAGCCCAGAACTAGAGGAAATTAAGGAAAAAAATCAGTTGTTCCTTTTGTGTCTTTCTCCTTTACTTTCACACAGAACACTTCACTTCTGATACTCTGGTCACCAAATGTTTGGGGTTTTTTCCCTACAACAAGCAATTCTCTGGGACATCAGCTGGGTGTCCTATAATTTAACTCAGTTCTGACACAGTCTACTTGGAGACAATATTTAGATCCCACAGGTTAAGGGATAGCTCCCACAAGACAGCTCCCACTTCAGATACCAGTCTCAAGTAGTAGGTCTCCCAGGTTACCCAAAACTTCTGCTGACTTGTTTTCAAGTTGGAGCTTCCCACTACCCCCTCCTCGGGTTCAATTAATTTGCTAGAGCAGCTCACAGAACTCAGGGAAGCTCTTATATTTACCACTTTATTAAAGGATATGATAAAGGATACGGATAAATGGGGCACTTGGGTGGCTCAGTGGGTTAGGTGCCCAACTCTTGGTTTTGGCTTGGGTCATGATCTTGTGGTCGTGCCCTCAGCTCAGAGTCTGCTTGGGATTCTCTCCCTCTCCATCTGCCCCTCCCCCAGCTCTCTCTCTCCCTCTCTCTCAAATAAAATAAATAAATAAAATCTTTAAAAAAAATAAAGGATACAGATGAACAGCCAGCTGAAGAGATACTTAGGGTGAAGTCTGAGAGGATCCCAAATTCAGGAGTTTCTGTCACTGTGGACATGGGGCGCATCACCCTCCTGATGTGGATATGTTCACCATCCTGGAAGCTATCTGAACCCCATACTATTGGGATTGTATGGAGGTTTCCTCATACAGGCATGATCAAATATTAACTCCATTTCCCACATCTCTCCCCTCTCTAGAGAAGTGGGGGTGGGGAGGGCTGAAACTTCCAAGCTTCTTTTTTTTAAAAAGACTTTATTTATTTATTTGAGAGAGAGAGTACAAGCAGGGGGAGCATCAGGCAGAGGGAGAGGGAGAAGCAGGCTCCCCGTGGAGCAGAGAGCCCAATGTGGGGCTCAATCCCAGGACCTGGAATCATGACCTGAGCCGAAGGCAGACGCTTAACCGACTGAGCCACCCAGGTGCCCTAACTTCTAAGCTTCTAATCCTGGCTTAGTCTTTCTGGTAAGCAGCCCCTAACCAGGAGCCATCTAGGAGCCCACCCAGAGTCACCTCATTAGAACAAAAGATGCTCTCAATGCTCTTGTCACTCAGGAATTTACAGAGGTTTTAGGAGCCCTGTGTCAGGACCTGGGGACATAGAACAAATATATATTTCTTATTATAAATGACGTACAAGCCTCAGGGCAGCCCATTCTTTCTCCCATACACTGTTGCAGTTACAGGTAGACATTGTACTCCAGCCCACTCTATGACAAAAGCATTATCTTAAACACACACACACACACACACACACAATTTTTTATTCCACTCCCTTCTTAGCTTTCTGCTGCCTCCAGGATAAAGCCTAAGCTCCTTGTTCAAGCATGTGAAACTTCCTCTCTAGCTCTAGGTCTGTTGACTCACTTCTTGCTGATCCTGATCTGTTTCTTCAACCTTGCCATGCCCTTTTACACCTCCGTGCCTTTGCATATCTTGTTTTTGTTTTTGTTTTTTTTCCAGCCTAGAATGCCCTTCTAGAATGCATTCTTCTCCACCTAGGAAATATCCACTATTCCTTCTTTCAAGGTAAAGTTCACATGATATCTCCTCTATAAATCATCTCTGGACTGCCTGAAGCCATATCAGTCACTTCCCTTTATGCCTTCCTGGCTCCCATAGCTCTTTGTTTATATCTTTATTATAACAATGTCATGTAGTAATTAAAAATCAAAGACACATAACAATGCCACTTTCTGGTTGTGTGACTTTGGGCAAGTACTTAACCTCTATTAGCCTTGTTGTCTTCATTTGCAAAATGGAGATGATATTAGTGCCAACTGATGGAGTTATTTCAGATATTAAATGAGATAATCTATGTAAAGCACAGAATACAGTGCCTGGAACATGGTCTTTGTCTTTGTTAGACTCTGAGCCACTTCATTTTTATATCCCCACTACCTAAAACAAAGCCTGAAACATAGTAGGTATTTAATGTATGTTTGTTAGAAGAAAAGAAGGAAACAAGCTACCATTCATCCATTAACAAAGAAAACAATGTTAAACTGTATTTATGAAGAAGGCTCATTAACTGTCTTTTCTTTCATACTTTAGTTAATATTCTTGTATCCTGAAACCTTCAGTTTCAAACTCCAGCTATAAAATGCATGCTCTCTCCTCTCCCAAAAAAGTTTACTAGATGTAATATATAAAAATGACACAGCCTTGGGGTGCCCGGGTGGCTCAGATGGTTAAGCATCTGCCTTCGGTTCAGGTCATGATCCCAGGGTCCTGGGATCGAGCCCCGCATCGGGCTCCCTGCTTGGTGGGGGGCCTGCTTCTCCCTCACCCTCTACTGTTTCCCCAGCTTGTGCTCTCTTGCTCTCTCCGTCAAATAAATAAAATCTTAAAAAAAAAAAAATGACACAGCCTAAAGTCTTCTAGGTATTTCTTAGCTATAGAAACTGAGCCAATACTGTCCCCAAAAAGAGAAGAAAAATTATCTCCTATTTTAAGAATACAAATAAACTGAAATTAAAGAAACTTGGTAAAATGGAAGTCAGATAGGCCATTCAATAGCAGTTCTAGAATCTTCCATTTCTGTATATAGTGTCAACACTTTTATTTCCAGGAAAATTCACTTGCCCAATTATCAATTCTTTTCTAATTAATTGTTAATCAAATAATACTATTGTCATCTACTTAAAATTCAATACCCAATTATTAAAAATGAACACTGTGTTGTTTTTTTTTTAAAGATTTTATTTATCTATTTGACAGAGACAGAGATAGCAACAGCACGAACACAAGCAGGGGGAGTGGGAGAGGGAGAAGCAGGCTTCCCGCCGAGCAGGGAGCCCAATGCGGGGCTCGATCCCAGGACCCTGGGATCATGACCGGAGCCGAAGGCAGACGCTTTATGACTGAGCCACCCAGGCGCCCCTGAACACTGTGTTTTACTGCAATGATCTATTTTAGCCCACTTCTTTCTGTTCACTTAAAAGTTGAGCTTTGGCAGTGGGTAGCAAGATTTTTGAGTTCTGGTGCAGGAGCAGGTATTGACAAATCAATTAATCCAGCCAAGTTTATAATTCACCATTCATAGCACTGCTGATTATTTCTCAGATGCTTTGAAATTTTTTTTTTTTTTTTTTAAAGATTTTATTTATTTTTTAGAGAGCGAGCGAGAGAGAAACAGCATGAGAGGGGAGAGGGTCAGAGGGAGAAGCAGGCTCCCCGCTCAGCGGGGAGCCTGATGTGGGACTCGATCCCAGGACCCTGGGATCATGACCTGAGCCGAAGGCAGACGCTTAACCATCTGAGCCACCCAGGCGCCCGCTTTGAAATTTTTTAACACTATTTTTTCTGCAATTTGAGTTCCTCATTTGCAAAAGAGAAGGTATAAATACTTATGTGAAAGTATGATTAAATTTGAAGGTTAAATGAAAAATGTATATAAAACATCTAATATGGTGCTTTGCATGTAGTAGACACCCAGTAAGTGTTAGTTCTTTCTCATCAGGATTTTGTTTACAACACCATGTTTTTATTCAGATTGTCCTGTTTGCATATGGGTCTACCTTACTCTACTATAAACCCAAGCAAGGCAGGAATTATGTCATACTTCTCTTTGGATCCTTAACACCCAACACACTGACCCCTTACAGGTGTTTAATACATAATTATGGAAGGCAGGAAGAAGGGATGGGAGGAAGAAAAACAAGAGGAAAGGGAAGAGAAAGGAACTAAATGCCATGAGTACCATGGGACAAAAATCCCTGTATAGTTATTCAAGTTATTGTGTTTTAAGTATTTATATTTTACTATATTAATTCTAATAACTCTAAATTACCAGCATTATAAAGAGTATAGTTGAATACTCTTTGGTACTTTTGAAATGAAAAAGACTGATACATATCTCCTTTTGTTTTATGGCATTTCATTTGAACAAACATTACTGAATGAAAATTGCTTGTCAAAAATGTGACGAATGTGAGATGTGGCTGTGATTTTGATGGCATGTGTCATTTATGCCAGCAAAATGAGGAGCGTCACCATGTTTCAGGGCTCTTATGTGGCACTTAGAAAACCCTGCAGTCTGCAATCTACTCGTTCTGTGACCTAGTCAAGGTGATTTATCACAGATAAAAAGCATATGTTTCATGCCTTTTTAGTGACATGCTTGACACATATTACAAAATGATACAATCTGTACGGTATATAGTCACAGTGCATACCAATCAGAGATGTTATGCTTTGGGGTTACATAATTCACTGTTTGAAAATACCTTATCTGATATCAAGAAAAGAACAAGAAGCCACTACCAAGATAGTTTTCAGTCTGCTCAAATAGACTTCTAGTACCCTTTCTCTGATGTGTACTGGGGCTCTTAACTTTCTTCACTTTAGGCTTTTTGTTGCATTGCTGTTCTTTTCTCTTGGTTAGCAGTTAGTAAATACTGTTCTCTCTTTAATTTTTTTTTTAAAGATTTTATTTATTTATTCATGAGAGACAGAGAGAGAGAGAGAGAGGCAGAGGGAGAAGCAGGCTCCCAAGGAGCAGAGAGCCCGATGCGGGACTCGATTCCAGGACCCTGGGATCATGACCTGAGCCGAAGGCAGACGCTTAACCATCTGAGCCACCCAGGCGCCCTGTTCTCTCTTTAATTTTTAAAAAAGTTTTAATCATACCAGTGTCAACAACAGAAAAGCATAAGTAACAAATTCCTCTTTGCCATCTCCTTACTCCCTTTCCACTCATTCTATCTGCTTTCCTCCACAGATGGGCATCCTTCCCAACCTTTCCTATGTATCAAATGTATAGATACAGGTACTGTACATACACATACACTTTTGCACATGAATGGGATCCAGCTATATACATATGCTTTATTAAGTAACATGCTTTTTTCACTTAATTTGTCTTGGAGATCTTTTCATGTTAGTACATGTAAATAGATCTCATTCTTTCTAATGGTTGCATAGTATTCCATACCATTGTTCGAACATAATTGATTTATCCATTCCTCTTTTAATCAGAATAAGTTTGTTTTCCCTTTTTTATAATATAAATAATACAGCCATGGACATTCTTGTCTATTTATCTCTCCATAGACATGTCCTAGAAGTAGAATTGCCCTGTTAAAGAGCACACTCTCTTTTGATTGCCACTGAGAGCAATCTATTACAACAGTTAGTAACCATTGCTATTTTTTATTCTTCTCTGTTTTACAGGAGGTTGGAATTCTACCCTTTAACTGATCCTTCAAATATATTGAGATGTCAACACAAAGAAGATTTAGTTTCTTAAACAAGGGGGAAAGGAAAGACTGTGCCACTAATGTTAATTTAATGAGGGAGTTTAATGATGTGATATTTGGGTTTTCACTGTAACAAGATTCATTTTAAAGTTGAATCCAGTTTTAGTTTTTTTAAAAGATTTTATTTATTTATTTGAGGCAGAGAGAGAGAGAGAGGGTGCACAAGCGGGGGTGAGGAGGGAGCAAGGGAGGGGGAGAAGCAGACTCCCCACTGAGCAGGGAGCCCTATGCAGGGCTCGATCCCAGGACCCTGAGATCATGACCTGAGCCGAAGGCAGATGCTTAGCCAGCTGAGCCACCCAGGTGCCCCTCAGCTTAAGTTTTATATTGATTTTATCATGTGCCACATCTAGGGAGATTTTAACTATTTAAATGGGTAGTCACGTAAAAAAAATTATCTCACGTCATAGATTTGAGGGGTGGGGCAGACAAATATGGGATGAAGTGCTTCTTAGCGTATTAGACAATTGCAGTCCAGTTCTACTGAAGCCCTAAAAAATGATTTCTGCTAAATTTAATGTACATTTTCTGTTTTGTTTTATTTCTGTCTTTGTGATGACCCGAATGTTTCCATTATTTCCCTTGAATTGAAGAAAGGGAAGCACTTAAGAATTCTGAATTTTTAAGTGTTAAAAATGAGGAATGTAGGCTACAGTTATATGGGTCATGTTTTGAGCTAACTTTTAAAAAGGTAATGGAGATTTCTACGAATGGGGATATATCACAGCCTCTCAAACAGGAGGTTATGAATAATGTTTAAAGAGGATTGAGGATCTAGGGCTATATCGGATGATGGTTTTTATGGGTTGTTTGACAATGCCTCTTGGACTCCCTCCTGTTTTCTCCCAGTTCCCTTCCATACCTATCCTGACTACTATAGTCACAAGCCAAAGTTGACCTTTCTTATCACTTTATTGTTAAGTTTGTGTTGCAGCTTCAAAAATCAGAAACTTTTAAGTGGAAAAGGAGTCCTTGGCCATTGATTCCTTTCTCTTGCCCTGAAGCAATAAAATTCTGAGCTGTAAGCTAGTGTAAACACACGTCATCTGTCTTTCCAAAAGATTCCTATTGAGTTTCTTTCACCCTTTTTTGTAATTAAGAAAAGATGGTTGATGAGAATGGAATGATCAAATCAAACTCTTCCCTCTCTATGCCTTTTGCACATGTGCCCATTCCTTGGTCCTTTCTGACTCTACCCATCACTGCAGCTCCTTCTCCTCTTTCAAGCTCTGGTTGAAAGCCTTCCTTGCTACATCCTCACTCCCAGGGGAGAACATTCTTCTATCATGCTTATCACTATAATTTGAGAGGGTTCTGTTTGTCTCCCCTATTAAAGTGAGGATAGGGGATTTGTTTTTTTCTTCATATCTCTAGTACCAAACATAATATCCAGCACTCAATAAACGTTTATGAGTGAATGAATGAACTGACTGAATAAACCAATTGGGAAAATAGTCTGTCCTTAGATGTCATAAATGTATTTCGATCTAGAGGACGAAAGATGGGTTAGCGGTCCCTCTCAAGTTTCTTCAGTCCATGTTAAAGCGATAATCATCTTACTTAGAATCTTTAAAGTCTTTGTGTAGGGGTGATAACCACTTACTTTGGAAAATGACTACTACATGATTTGGCGTTCATTAATGTGTCAAAAGCCATCATGACAGCATTTGTCCATCCATCATTTGGTAATCTCCTGGATTATTACTTAGCCAATGGAAGTGATTCCAGAGGTTTGTTGTAGAGACCTCTGATCATTTGGACTGGGCCAAACTAATTTATAAAAATTTTAATTTTCAGGGGCATTTGTACCAAGAAATATTCCAAAATTTGTGTGTGATTGTGTTTAGGTTTGATTGCCTTTTTTTTTTTTTTTAATTTGTAAGTTGAGGGCAAGAATGACAAGACCTGTATCAAAACAAAATATGTTGTGAAAACTGCTAAACAGTGGTGTTTGGTAAACATGGTGTGTGCTTTTGTGAAAGTGACTAAACTGAAACAGGATTAGCAAAAATTTAGGGTTCAAGATTAGCATAGAAATTAATTTCTGAACAAGCATTTGGTCTTGTTTCATTTAATTGCTTCCTGTGTGATTATGTAAAGCTGAAATTCATTTCTGAACTTTTTTTTAGGCTTGAAACTATAGTCGTGTCTCTCAACTTTTTGTCTGTGTCTAGATTCCCATTTTGTGTCCTCCCATCATGCAGGGGCCGATCAAGAGCCTATTTTTAAAAACCCTTGTGAGTTTCTTTCTTTTTTTTTTTTTTTTTTAAGATTTTATGTACTTAGATATCGAGAGAGAGCTTGAGCAGGGGGAGGGGCAGGAACGGGGCAGAAGGAGAAGGAGAAGCAGACTCCCCACTGAGCAGGGAGCCCTACCCAGGGCTCCATCCCAGGGCCCTGGGATCATGACCTGAGCAACATGAGCAGAAGGCAGCCACTTACCCGACTGAGCTATCCAGGTGCCCCACCCTCATGAGTTTCTGAGCCATCCAGGTGCCCCACCCTTTTGCCCTTATTTATCTCATGCAGCACTTTCCAGACTGTATAGGAACCATTCCTTAATCAGTGTATTTTTGAGGAAGATCTTTACCCTGCCAAGCAATCCTGGGCAAGTTTTATGAAGAGACTGCTCAGCAGCCTTGAATTCGCAAGTGCTGAATCAAGAGTGCAAAGCTGGCTCCAGCTTGCAGAGTCAATTTCCCTGAATGCATCCAAATCCACACAGCAGAGTGACTCTGAATGTGGCCAACCCCTTCAGGGGCCTGCCATGTAGCCCTGTCATTCTACTCCATTCAGGATGAGGAGGATAAAAAGAAGGAAGAGTAGACCTGACAGAAGTCTCAGGGCTACACTCCCTGGCTCTACAGAAGTTTTCTGGGTTTTAGTTCCTTGTGATTTAGGCTCTACTTTCCTCCTTTCCACTGACAGCTAAACCTCTGTCTCTTTATCATGTTTGTCTTGATGTGACCTCTTAGATTCTTACTCAGAATTTTTTATACCTGGGTGAAATGTAAACATAGCAAACCCTTGTTAGACTGGTACTGGTTTGTTCTGGACAGAGTTCTCTTGCTCCAAATTGAAAGCTACTCTTCTTCCAAGTCCATTAGGTGCTCAGTTGTGCTTAAAACATTGGCTACCCCAAGTTTTTTGAAGGAGAAATCTCTTTATTTCTAGACTTCCAGTATTCTAAAACAAAATGTTTTCCAGTAATGAGGCTTTAAAATGATGGTGCAATTACAAATGAAAGTTATTCCTATGGCTACCTAAAATATCCACTGAGAGTTCTAGGTGATCAAGAAGAGGAAGAGATATGTGCATGACACTTATATGTGCATGCTTGTATATAAGGGTGTATTCATTTTGTATATAAACTTACTTCAGGAAAAACATAGAAGTGTAAAATAAACACTAAAAATAACACTAGAATCATATTACTGAAGAAAAGTAAACATATCGAATAGGTATATAAACATTAAAATGTGACTTGAAAAAATATATATTTTTTTAAAAGTTGGGGGGGATGCCTGGGTGGCTCAGTCAGTTAAGCCCATCTGTCTTGGGCTTGGGTCACGATCCCAGGGTCCTGGGATCGAGTCCCACATTGGGCTCCCTGCTCAGCGGGGAGTCTACTTCTCCCTCTGCCTGCCACTCCCCCTGCTTGTGCTCGAGTTCTCTCTCTGTCTCTGGCAAATAAATAAATAAAATCTGTAAAAAATATATTTAAAAATGTGACTTGATATTTTAAAATTTAAAAGTGTATTTATTGAAATTTACTAAGGACAGCTCCTAATAGAATTCCACTAACTCATTCACTCTCAAAATTTTCCTGAAAATGCTATTTACAGAAGCAATAATATTAATTATTTTAAGGGAGAGTTTAGCTTCAACATTTGAGAACCATATAAACCCAGATATAGCTGCATTATAATCTTTTAATCAATTCCAATCAAATAGCATAAACTAGAAAAATACTGAGTTAATAGTCATCAGTAATTAAGACAGTGATAATTTTGGTGAAGAAAATCACCTACAGTGATTATTTCAATAACTTACTCATTACTGTGAAGAGAGCATAAACAGATTCTTTTTGCATTCTTTGCAGAAATAATCTCCTAATGACACCTCCATTTTAAACTATGTCATTGACTTACTACATGCTTCTTTGGACAGACTTCATTGTTTCCATCTATAATATAAGGATAAACATGTTGAAACCTAGTTTTGAAGATCTATTGACTAAATGAAATATGAAAAATAAAGCAGTATTTAAGAATAGGCAAGCTGGATATTTATAATGGGTTCACTAAACATAAACACATAGGAATATTGATAAATTTTTTATAAGAACAACTTCCCTAGCATGAAAAGCATATTAATAGTGCCACACATTGACATTTACATCCACGTGTGACATTTAAATCCAGTTGCATATGGTTGTTAAATAAAGGACCTGATATAATCAAGGAAGTTTTAGAGCTCAAAGGATTCTTAAAGAGCAGCTAGTCCAACATCCTTATTTTATGGATAAGAAAATTAAGGTTCAAAAAAGAGAAGACATTTACTCATGTGTTCAGGGAAGTAGTGCAGATCCAGATCTCCTTGGCTAGGGTTGGGTAGTTATTTCTCTTAAAGGCCTTTGAATATGTATGCCAAACACTGTCTGGAAACTTAACACATAGTGTCCCATAGGTACAATTTTTCAAAGGTATATATGCCACTGGAATTAACAAAATACATTCATTTAAAAAAATGATAAAGGGCACCTGGGTGGCTCAGTCGTTAGGCGTCTGCCTTTGGCTCAGGTCATGATCCCAGGGTCCTGGGATCGAGCTCCGCATGGGGCTCCCTGCTCTGCGGGAAGCCTGCTTCTCCCTCTCCCACTCCCACTGCTTGTGTTCCCTCTCTCGCTTTGTCTCTCTCTGTCAAATAAATAAATAAAATCTTTTCAAAAAATGATAAAAAAAATTGATGGTAGTTTTTTTTGGTTGTCATTTTGTATTTGTCTCATCAACAGATTCTCAAAATACAAAATATCACGTGGAAATCATTGAAAATTTTTGAAGTGAATATGAAGTTTGGGAACCACGACACAATATCCCTTCTCCTCTCTATTAAAACTTGTAATGACTCAAAATGTCACAAAAATTGGAAAGGGATAATGATTTCTTTATTTGTTACTATTATTAATACGAACTGAGGGAGCAGAGGACCAGTAGTATTGATGAAAACATGAGTCTGAGACTGATGAAACAATAGAAGACAATAGTAACTCTGATACTGGTATGTACCCCATGCCACTGGGGCATTAGTTACTATACGCTCATGTCAAATGAAAGGTAATCTCCTTGTTTTACACACATGTTAAGATACATGGAACATTTTATTTTAATGGCATTTTTCCCTTGAGAAGAGTACTATCATAGGAATATCTACCTAGCACTTCATCCTGACTTACCAGTGGCACCCCTGACTCTCTCTGTTGTTTTGTTTTTAAAGATTCATTTATTTACTTGAGAGAGAGAGAGAGAGAGAGAGAGTGCATGTGAGTGGGGGCAGGGAGAGGGAGAGAGAGAATCCCCAAGCAGACTCTCCGCTGAGCGTGGAGCCCAACGCAGGGCTTGATCCCACAACCCATGAGATCATGACCTGAGTCAAAACCAAGAGTCAGAAAGTCAACCAACTGAGCCACCGAGGCACCCCCCCTCTCTCTGGTTTTTAAACATCTCTAGAGAAACCTGCAAAACCCTATGGGTACCTAATTTTGACAATCAGCACTGTCAGGTCTTTCTTCTTTTTAACCTTATGGCCGTGTAAGCTCATTTCCTTTTGTTCACTCTTTACTGCATTCTTTATATGCTTCAGAGTAGTTTTCCTTTTCTCAAGCAAAAGAATCCAAGTTACTTCAACTCTTATGGAGCCTATTTCCCACAAAGTAGCACACTCTAAAGTATTTGTATTGAATTGTGCTCTGCGAGTAGACGTGAACAGCACATCCCTAGAACAAAACACTCTGCCATGAGTCTGCACAAAGGCAGGGTTTGAGAAAATATGCCAAGCCTTTCCCAGATGAAATGAGGACCCGGAACACAGCCCTTATTACAATTCAACAAACCAACTGCTCATTCACAGTCAGAATGTTCTCAGAGTCTCCTCTGCTATTATATTCTGTGGGTTCCATGCTCGCCTTGATGTATGCGCCTCATCCCCATTAACTTTAATGAGTTTTACCGCACATCAAAAGAGACTGACCCATGTATGTGGGGAGCTGCCTTACGCTTTATTTCTCAGGAAACAAGATGCCACAGGGGTAATCTTACGTGGGATAATAGCCAAGGTCTTACTTAAGGCCTCCTTCCCATAGCAGATTCTGTTCCTGTTTCTCTTTGCGTTTGAAGTGGTTGGAGTCCAAATAAACTTTTGCATTTAAAAGAGAAACTAACATTTTTAGGCTAAAAATTTGGCAACCCAGGAAAACATTTTTATTTAAATGATTTGAGAAAAACACACATTGTTAAAGAATTGTGCCTATTATTTGTATTGAGTCAACTAATACATGTACAAAATGACATTTTTAACTCTTGGATTTTCTAGATGTGTTTAAAAGGGTTGGTGCTTTAAGTGTTTAACTATATCATAATTATTTTTCTATACTACTATTACTACTGGTCCTCCTTTTGCTACTATTAATATACTACCAAAAGGATTTGCTGAGTAAGAATTCTGCTTTGCTTATCTTAAAACACCTCCCTTTCTCAAAAAAAACACCCCAAAAAACCTTCATTTCTCACTTTTTTGGGAATGTTCCTGCTAAAAGTTTAGTTACATTGAAGGAAATGGAAACACTATATGAAGGAGGGTTGGCTTTTAAGAAATGGAATTTGTGGAATGCCCTTATTTTGGATGAGTTGCAGACTTCCAAATTCCACAGAAACCCAAATAAAAACAGTTATATGCCAGTTAAAACAAGACTTCACTCAGTCTTGGAACAGCCTGTATGTCATTTGGTGGTATGGCACTAACCTAAAGACTGTAAAAAACAAAGCCGCAAGGCTACAAAATTGACAATAGAAGAGAAAAATGAGTTGGTTCAAAGTGCCTCTAACATTCAGAATGTAAGTCTGAAAAATCCTACACAAAAGTAATTCGAGCAAGTTAGTTGGTTAACTTGATTAAGAAGAAATTATTGCCCATTCAAATTTGTCATTCTTCAGCAGTTTATCTATGTATTTATCTACCCACATACCCACTTACCTACCTACCTAGCTGTCTATGCTTGTCATGTTTAAAATGAGAAATTGCAAAGGACGAAGCTATTATAGAATAACAGAGATTGAAAAACTTATTTGCTCTTTGTTAGAAGATGCAAACTATGGG
Organism: Neomonachus schauinslandi; assembly: GCF_002201575.2. Taxonomy (NCBI): domain Eukaryota; kingdom Metazoa; phylum Chordata; class Mammalia; order Carnivora; family Phocidae; genus Neomonachus; species Neomonachus schauinslandi. The sequence continues at coordinate 63,454,008 of NC_058411.1, read as the reverse complement.
CCTACTTCCAGGGCATGATACAATCCTGACATGAAAATGAGCTCATTGCAAATAGGAACCATGACTTTCATGTTTATATTTCTGATATGAACAATCTTTGGCACATAGTGGGTACAAATTGATGGTTGTTGAATGAGAGGATATATCAAAATAGTATTTCAAAGAGATAGTCTCCCTAAGTTTCAGAACGCCCATTCATTGTATTCTGCCAGTCAGTATAATTTTAAGAAATGTTGTGAATCAGAAGGTATAATTAGTATGTGCAGCATTAAAAAAAATCCTCTATTTTAAATTCTAAGAAAGTATATAGATATATGAGAAAGTATATATGAGGAAGTATATAGGATGAACATATAAAAAAGTATATATGATGAAAATATTTCTCAGAAAATTACCCAGAGGTAGCTACTGTTAATATTTTTATATATATTTTCCCCGGGCTTAATACTTAATACTTAAATGTATTCATATGTTTTTTATATTTGAACAAATTTGGGGTAATATTGAATCTTCAGAATACATCAAACTCCAAATATATTTCATATACAAAATAATAGGGAATAAACTAAAAATACCCTATAACCAACTTACAGTTAATATAATATCACTTTCAAATAATAAGAGTTCTCAGCCAAATTAAACTAAAAGCTAAAACCAAATAAGATTTGGATCAGTGACATAGGGCCAATGAGACTAAGGAGGTTCCTGGATCTCTAGATTGTCAGCATTCCTAAAGTGTTTCCTCTTTGTATGAAGACTCTTCTATTTTTAAAGGACATTTCATCTCAGTAACTTAGGGTATTTATTCTCTATGCCTTAGGAGAGTTTGATAGGCAAGTCTTCCCTCTATGCTGCAGGTGTATGTGGTAGCATCTGATCTAAAAATATCCTTGCAGGGCGCCTGGGTGGCTCAGTCGGTTAAGCGACTGCCTTCGGCTCAGGTCATGATCCTGGAGTCCCGGGATCGAGTCCCGCATCGGGCTCCCTGCTCGGCGGGGAGTCTGCTTCTCCCTCTGACCCTCCACCCTCTCATGTGCTTGCTCTCTCTCATTCTCTCTCTCAAATAAATAAATAAAATCTTTAAAAAAAATAAAAATAAAAATAAAAATATCCTTGCAAATACCTATTATTGTGATGATTTAGCTAAAAATACTTACCTGAATGGTGGGCTGTGACAGCAGATCACAGCGACTTAACTGATGAGATGATGGGGGAAGGTGAAGAGTTTTACCCTAAGGTAGATTCAAAGAATTGTCAGCAGCCTGTTCCAATACAAGGTGAACATATAGAACACTGTCAAAGCCAGGGCTCTTTTATTAGAATTAGGATGACATTTGGGATGCGTACCACAATAACATGAACCCACAGGCCACACCGTGGATGTACACATAGTAAATCAGAAGGCAGGATTGGAACTGTAGTAGCCTCTTTTCTTTCTAATCCCTAAATCACTGTGGCGCATGATTTCTTTGGGGCCAAGAAGTTGCCTTGCACTGCAAAATATTAAAAGGCATGGCAGTATTTTGAGGTATCAAATGAAAAATTCACTTTGAGGTGCTCTAAAATTATACTCCTTTGGCTTAAAAGAGTTAACTCACTTTCAAAAATACTTATAACTGAAATTGAATTAGGCACCAAGGAAAAGAAGATTCGTTGTTAGTTACTCACTTTTGATTGGAATGACTCAAAAGTCCTGCTCAAGGTTCACGTTATTGAGATCCTAGTTGTTCTGGATCAGGAAGCTCACTGTTTAATAATTCTTCACCCAGTTTTTCTGATAGAATGAATATTCTCTTTCTAACAACAAAATCAAATAGGATAACTGGCATGAAGCTATCCTGTTTGAATAAGGAGAAATTGGGAAAGAAAGCCTAGAAGACAATGTATTGCCAAATAAATAAACTGGCTGTAAGAATGCCCTAGAAGAGAAAGTATTTTACTCAATGACATTTTATCTTTTCCAACTTTTTTTTTTTTTAAGATTTTATTTATTTATTTGACAGAGAGAGACACAGCGAGAGAGGGAACACAGGCAGGGGGAGTGGGAGAGGAAGAAGCAGGCTTCCCGCCGAGCAGGGAGCCTGATGCGGGGCTCGATCCCAGGACCCCGGGGATCATGACCTGAGCCGAAGGCAGACACTTAACGACTGAGCCACCCAGGCGCCCCTGTTTTCCAACTTTTTGCAAGGAAGTGATTCTTGGGAAGTATTGGGAAATATTAAAATAAAGTCATCATTGCATTAAGAAAAAAATCTTAAAGATTGTTTTCGGAAAATTCAATCCAAGAATTTAAGATCCAATGAGGCTCAACTCAATTATAAGGCTAAGAGCCTAACTAAAAAATGGGCAAGAGCTGAATAGATATCTTATCAAAGAAGAGATACCAAAGGATAATAAGCACATAAGAAATGCTCAACATCATTTGTCATCAGGGAAATGTGAATTCAAACTATAATAAAACATTACTTCGTACCCACTAGAATGGCTATAATAAAAAAGACAGACAATAACAAGTATTGACAATCTAAATGTCAAGATAACTGATGAATGAATAAACAAAATGTGATATATCCATATAATCGAATACTAGTCAGTAATGAAAAAAGAAGGAATTACTGATGCATGCTAATATATGGATGCACCTCAAAAATGTAATAGCGTGTAAAAGAAGCCAGATGCACAGGACCACATAGTGTATGATTCCATTTATATTAAATGTCCAGAATAGGCAAATCCTGAGAGAAAGAAGATTAGTGGTTGTCTGGGGCTGAAGATGGAAATAGGATTGACTACCTGGACTCAAGGGAGAAAAGACGTAGATTGTTGGGACCCAGTATTGGCTACTTGGATGCTCTGGATTATACTGCTTGCGGGGTATGCAAAGTGATGAATACATTGTGGGAGTATAAAGAACTGTGGTCTTAGAAATCACAGGGTGACATTTTGGCAAAGAAGGTTAAGAGAAGATGACCTCGTAACAAGGATGGGGCAGGTATGCTCCGGGAAATCCAGAGGTTCAAAGCTAATGAAATAGATTTTAGGAAGGAGTTTCAGATGAATGTAAATTAACTTAGTTTCATCAGGATGAAGGTTTTTTTTGTTTTTGTTTTTGTTTTTTCTCTTTGTAGGGAGAGATGAAGTAATGGCCCTAGACAGAACCGATAAGGAAGCTGAGAGTAACAGCTTTGTCCTGGGTGTGGTGGTGGGTATGGGTGGGTGTTAAATTAAGTGTGAACCAGGAAAAAGTGAAGCCTGATTCCTGGACTAATCCTGCAAAATAATTTCAAACTTAATAATGTCAGAGTGGCAAAGGGACAATTTTGTGGATGCAGAAATTTCAGCTCAGGGAGCTTCAATGACTTCTGAAGGTCACACAATAAGCAAAACCTGAGATACAAATTCAGGTCTCTTGACTCCCAGTTTGGCGGGCTTTCTACTGCAGATGAATTTGTGCCCCAGCATTCCTTTGCACTGTAGTAAGACCATTTGGGCCTCTTCTTTAAACTGGTAATTGATTGTATTGTTTTGAGGAGGATGTAGTGAAGAGGAGTGCTACAAGATAAATGCCCAGACTTAAAACAGCAACCTTCAGTTTCCTGGGGTGATGGAAGCCAAAGGTAACCTAAGTATCAGCAAATCCACATGGGAAACCATCCAAATGGAATACATTTTATCATAATCCTTGTGGTCCAAAGGGGAATACCAGAGCATGTGGAAAGATCAGATCAGCATTACCAGCATTAGAGATACTATCTATTGTCTATACCTGAAAGCTTTGAACAGAGTCTTAGTGTAGAAACAGGTTAAAAATAGAATCTGTGCCATGAGATCACCAGCAACATAGGCAATACTATTGGCAGATTTACATAATTAAAAATAAAGTCATTAAATATAACAAAATGTATGTTCTTTGATATGTTTTGGTCTGTAAGGCCTTAAAAAAAAAAAAGTCATCAAAGACAGGCTACAATCCAGTGGTGGCAATAATATGTTTACCTAGACCATTTCGTTCCATTACATCAGAGATCGCTCAGATGGAACCAGTCAATGCCCAAGGTGGCCTGTAAAAGGCCCAAGAGATAATTAAGAGAGAAGGAAAAGCAGATAGAGATTCAAAAAGTAAAAAAGGAAGAAAGAAGAAACAATCTAAAGTAGGAGTAAGAGGGGGAAAAAGAGAGAAGAAAGGAAATAATAAAAGAGAAAAAAATAGATTTATGTGATAGGCAGTTGCTTCAAGACAGTTTACCTCATCCTGCTTTATATATTTTATCTCTCCATTTTCAACACCACTATACTCCAAATTTTTTTTGCACAAGAAATAATATGTTTGTTGTAAAAAATTAGAAAATACAGAAAAGCAAAAGGGAGAAAATTAATATTAGCTATAATCCGGCCATCTGGTTTAAATCTCTACTAACATGTTGGTCAGTAATATTGTCATCTTGTTTTCAATACATTTTCTTTCTACAAAAATGGAATCATATTACCTTTATTTCTTTGTAGCCTGATTTTTTTTCCCACAGAAATCAATATAGATATTTTTCTATCTCAAAAATCTATACTTTTAAAATATTTTAAATATTTGCCTGCATTTAAATGTAGTTTTACAAGAATTTGATCTACAGGACACATTATGGATTTTTGCTGCTTTACTTTTACTTTATTACCACGTTTGTAAAATCTCAGAATTTCTAATGTAAATACTTTTTAAGGAGAAAATAGAATTACCTGTGGGTACTAAAGCTAGAAATAAATGAAGCATATGCTATAGTCCTGTGCTAGACTGTGCTGAAGAGAGGGACTGGAAGCCTATTTGGGGAAAGAAGAATATTAATTTAAAAAAATTTTTTTTATTAACATATAATGTATTATTTGTTTCAGGGGTACAGGTCATTGATTCATCAGTCTTACACAATTTACAGCCCTCACCATAACACATACCCTTCCCAATGTCCATCACCCAGCCACCCCATCCCTCCCACCCCCCACCACTCCAGCAACCCTCGGTTTGTTTCCTGAGATTAAGAGTCTCTTATGGTTTGTCTCCCCCTCCGGTTTCATCTTGTTTCATTTTTCCCTCCCTTCCCCTATGATCCTCTGTCTTGTTTCTCAATATCCACATATCAGTGAGATCATATGATACTTGTCTTGCTCTGATTTACTTATTTCGCTCAGCATAATACCCTCTAGTTCCATCCACGTCGTTGCAAATGGCAAGATTTCATTTTTTTGATGGCTGCATAATATTTCATGGTATATATATACCAAATCGAAACGAGTATTATTATCCATCACTATGTAATATATGTGTTTGAAAGAAGTTGTGTGTCCAATTAGAAAAACCACTTTATTATTTGAGAGGCTTTTTGAAGAAAATGCAGAAGCATGGATCGGCAAAGCAAACATTTATCATCTATTTACAGCTTGTAATAATAGGGAAAAATAACAAAGCCTTAACTGTGAAGTGATTAGACAGCTTCTCATTGATTTCAGAAACTCTTAATCTGCACCAGTTCTTTACAATGTTCCCTCATGTTTCAGATCCACAGTTATTTTTACTAGTGACTCATGTTTACCTTTTAGAGAGATGTGACGTGGAGAACTGTGGGTTGCGCTCAGGGAAGGACATCTAACTTTACTTTCACAGGCAAATTCAGCGATTTCTTCAAATGATTTGTATTTTCCAAAGTGATTATCTCAGCTAGTATTTCAAAATATAATCTAAAGCCTTCTGTTAGTAATAAATCCACAGAAATCCATAAAACCTAGAGTGTTTCATATTATTATTATCATCAAACATTCATTGAACTTTCTACTAGCCATGTTCTGGTTATTGTATAGGGCCAAACATTCATTTGCGATTCTTACCTAGCGGGGCTCACAATCCAAATGTGGCCTAAAGAGAGCAGGAATGAGGGATAATCACAAAAATTATGTTCTTGTGGTTAAATAGTCAAGCAATACGAGTTCCTGTTTCCCATTGTAATGATTTACGAACGACAGTGGTAACAATCTCAAAGAGAGAATTCAGTTAGCAACCTCTGCAATTATTTTTTAGCTTCGTGGGGTTAACCTTATTGGGGTTGATTAAATTCAAGCTGTGATCTTTCATAAAAACTCAATGGAGGGTCCAGATGGCCCAATAATACCTCCTTTTGTGAGAGAAAATAATTTGAAGATTTTTGTCTAATGAAAGTATTTGTGCTGGTGGGACCTGAATGAATTGTTATCCCTTTAAAAGGAGTCTGCATTACAAATAATCTTTATAAAATACTAATTATTCAAAAATAGAGTTCTGCTTTCATTATTTCAGTTATGTCCTAGGACCAGAGTGGCAAGAACATGACATTTTGAAGCTAGACTCTGATACCATCTTTGGGATTTCAGTCTGAAAATACAATTCTGGAAAATCAACAGAACAAGGCTCTGTGGAATAAAATGCCAGGAAGGTCAATACATTACTTTCCTACTGTTCCAGTCCCATGCTCACAATTACCTTAACTCTGGTCAAAATATTTTCTACAGTAACAGCCAAAACATAATTAGCACCTTTTCTTCATGCTGAAAATATCATTGGTAGCCATATAACAAATTTGGAGAAAGTCTTTCAGCACCCAACTCAGTGAATGGTTACTGGGGTTATTGGGTGTATCACCATTTGCCTACTTGAGGGAATAGCACGCCATCTTACTCCGCCTTCTGTCCACCTGATAGTCCTCACTGTATCAGACAGGGAGAAAGAGAGAATTCTAGGCAGGAGGTGGGGGTTAGGTGGGAGGTGGAAATGAGTTGTGAAATTCAATAGGAAATTACACAATAAACAATTGTTCAGTGCTTTGGTTATTTAGCTAATTTGCCTTTGTTATTCTCCAACTTCTTTGTGTATTTTGTCTGTAATCAGGTGACATTCTGAAGTAGTTTGTTGTCCAGAAGCCTGTCTTGTATCAGACAGGCAAAAAGTATTGGTCAATTTTATTATGAATGCAAAGGCCCTTTGTTTGGCTCTTCATTTGTTCTTGGCTGAGGCTTTAAAAGCCAAAGTAGTTATGATTAGAGATTTCCAGCAGGGGGTGCAGCTGCTTCTAGAGGGTAAATTCTTTTGAAGCCAAATCACATCCAACATCTGAAATATTGTAGAGCTGGAATTTTGATAACATTTATAGCTGTCATCTCTTTTGATCCTAGAAAGCCCATGCATATTAATACTTTATTAGGATGTGTTAAAGAACTAGAAATTTGTGGAGAATATTTAAATTAAAAACTTAAAATGCCTGACCAAAATCTTATTCTGCTAAGTTTTTCAAAGTAAATGACGAACAAAGCTTCGGGTAATTTTACTTATCCAGTACAGCAGAACAAGAGCTTAAATTTTTTATTTTAGATAAGAAGAGTAGATGATCTGAGAGAGCTTGGTAATAGTTACTCCATCTCTCCTTTCTCTCTCTCTCTCTCTCTCTCTCTCGTGTGTGTGTGTGTGTGTGTGTAAAGAATACATTACTTATTTTTTCAAGATTTGTCCTTTTGGGTGGGGAGGGTGGGTGTTTAAAGCCATTTCTTTTTTTTTTTTTTTTAAGATTTTATTCATTTATTTGACACGGAGAGAGACAGACAGACAGCGGGAGAGGGAACATAAGCAGTGGGAGTGGGAGAGGGAGAAGCAGGCTTCCCGCGGAGCAGGGAGCCCTACGTGGGACTCGATCCCAAGACCCTGGGACCATGACCTGAGCCGAAGGCAGACGCTTAATGACTGAGCCACCCAGGCGCCCCCCGTGTTTAAAGCCATTTCTTTGAAGGCATGGTTCCTGATCAACTTTAAACGATGCCATCTTATTCTTTGTTTTTTGTTTTATTTTTTCCTCTTTATTGCCTTTTATTTGTAGATATCTGAGCATTTTCAAGCGCAGGACTTTGGCCCCCGGTTCCCATGTTCACATTTTTATTTGTACATAAAAGTGTATGTTTTATTTTTTGAGAAGAGCAAGTAATATAAAAACAATAAAAATCTGTTAATTTTTTTCATACTGGTAAGCGGCTTTAGACTGTTAGTATTGATAAGGAGCAAAGTTTTAAAGTTCCAGACCCCTTAGGTCAAGATGGATGATGTGGGAGCACTAACAGTAATGTCAGCTACGAAAATTTTCCTTTGGAAATCATGGCTTTGTTTGTTACATTTTCTGGGTCTTCATTATGAGAATATGACATTTCAAGTCTTGTTTCTCCTCCAGAATCATGTCTTGATTCTTTAGTATCATGCCGTTTTAAAGGAAGCATCATCGTATAAAGAAGGTGTAATTTTCACCTTATTTATACGATGATGCTTCCTTTAAAAGACCTGATTTATTTGACTTGGGTTTATGTTGATACATGTCCATGGTTATGAAATTTCTGATTATTTAGGAAGTAATTTTTAAAGTGTCTTTAGGGTGGACACTCTATAACACTTAACATTTCAAAGTTGTGACACTGAATCAGCTTACTGTATTTTTAAAGACTCTTAGTACAAAGGTCAAGAAATGCATTTAAATGCATGAGCTTTCCAACCTGCACAGGGGGTATGGGTACTTATGGCATTAGGACCTCACACTGATGGTTCCACTCCCTTTCCCCAATTTCTTCCTCTCCTTTTCTTCCTTCCTCTCTATATTTACTTTGATTGCAAGTTTTCTTTTGCATCCTTCCCTTGCCTATGGTTTGTAAATGAAAGAAAGAAGTGCCTACAGACCTTAACTACTTAACCTATTTGGTAGCATTCAGATGCAAGAAAGTGGCTGGAGTAAGGAATTTCAGTGATGCCTTTTTAAAATTAGGGAGGAGTAAGAGGCATAAAGAAATTAAACATGTCTCTTCTGCTTTGTCTATTAAGTTTACCTTTGAGAAATATGGACGGTAGAGGGGCAGGAGTGTAGAACAAACTTCTGCTGGAATATTGTGATAGATTTACTGACATATTTTCTGATTTTTACCAAAAGGCAGTTTTTGTTTTTTCTAGTTTACCAACAGGCCGTAAATGTACTTCTGGTTGGCAGCAGCTGCATCATTATAACACAAAAAAAGCAACCTTGGCTAACTTCAGTACCTTATGTAACATAAGAAATAAAGAATAACTGGAACTTAAAAGATTTTTCATGTTAACTTTACTGATGATGAACTGTTTTCAAGGTAAGAAACAAATCTTTCCCCAAAGAGAAATTCTCCCCCAAATTACTTCTTTTAGACTTAACAAGTTGGGGTAGACTTATGTTTCTGCTCATTCTTTTATCTGCTGGCAACTAATTTTAAGACCTCTCTGTAAGACCGATTCTGATGACCTTGGGAAAGTCACAAGACATCAGTTTCTTCAATGGGAAAAAGAAAGGCATTTTTCTACCGTCCGTCTTTCCTCCACCTTTCAATACCAATGCTCGGAAAAGAAATACACCGAAAGCCCGGTGTACCCCCAAACTTGTAAAATTTCCATGTCTCAAAAAATACTGAATATACTTAAGGTAGGATAATAAAAGCCTGGTTCCTAAGGTTGGGCTGGTGTGAGCCGGCGTCTTTGGGGCCACCCTAAGCCCCTAAATCTTGGTATCTCGCTTAACTTCCATTAAGAACAAAATAAACCACGGGCCTGTCAGCGACCGTGCGGTGTGGACGGAGAAAGGGATTCTTGCTCCCTTGGAGTTTTGCCTTCTGGGTGAGCATGGCACCAGGTCCCGGGCGGGTGATGTCTGTAGTTGGCGAGCGATCCCCAGGCGGAAAACTGGCTGCATACGTAGGAGTAGACATGAGAGCATGTCCCCGCGAACAAGCTAGGGCGCATATTTTTCTCCCTTGAATTCTTTAATGCTCAGAGACCGTAGGGGGGTTTATCGAGAATCTTTCGGTGCCCGTGCGATGTTTTGCAACGGCTAACACAGTACCAGTTCCTTTGCAGTATTGTGGTTTGCTCTCAGTTTCAGCCAGAAACCGGAACAGAAGGAAAGGGAGAAAGCAGGGAAGGTTCGGAGACGACCGCGCTCAGGGTTGCATGATCTGCAGCTTCTAAAGCGTGGAGGATGGGACGGAGGAGGAGAATACGGAGAAAGGGGAAAGCTGAGGAAAAATACTCACGCCAATGGGTAAAAGGGAAAAGGTGAGAAGGAATGGAGTAGGAGAGGGAACCAATGGGTGGGAGAGGCGGAGGAAGAAGGGGGAAGGGCAGAAGCCAATGGGGGAGCCCGGACGCGAGCGAGGACGCGGCCCCGCGCTTGCTCCCCTCCCTCCGGCCCGAGCGCTCGCGCCTTCCCAGGCTCCCCGGAGACGAGAGCAGGGGCGGGGCCCAGCCGGGCGCGCGGCGCGGGAGGAGCCGCGAGGTGAGGGCGGCGGGGGCGGGGAATTGTGGGGAGGACGGTGCGGGTGCGCGTGCGCGCGCGCGCGCGCCCCGTCGAGGCTGCGCCGCCGCTCCGCCCCCGGCCGGGTGTGTGGCTGCGCGCGCGCGCGCGTGCGTTCCGGCGGTGCGCGCCGGGAGAGATGCTGAGGTAAAGTTCGGGAGAGAGGGAGAGAGATCCGTCAGCGCGAGGGAGCCCGAGTGGCCGCCATTACTGAGCCCGGCGCGGCGGCGGGCACAGGGGAAGGGGGGAGGGACGGGGCCGCCGCTGGTGGCGGGAGGGAGGGTGGGAGGGTGGGTTACCCGGCCGCGGGAGCTGTAGGGCTTAAGGTTTCGGGGCGTGTGTGTTGGGGAGGGCGGGCGGAGGTGGCTGAAGGGACGCGGCGCTTGGTGAGCGCGCCGGGGAAGAGAGGCGAGCAGAGAGTGGAGGAGGAGGCGGCGGCGGCGGGAGCGCTCCCCAGGAATGTCGCTGCCGCCGCCACCGCCGGCGCCGCTGCCGTTGAGGAGGAGACGGAGGAGACCGACGGTGTTAGGTAGGACGTTGTGATCCCCGCTCCTCTGGGCCTGCCCGCTCTCCCCCTCCCCGACCGGGACCCTCCCGCCACCGGCTGCCCCGCTCGGTAGCCGCCGCCGGTTGTAACCAGTTCAAGGCGCTGGGGCCCCGCAGCCACGGAGGGGAGCCTGGCGCCGCGCTCTGTCCTCGCAGGCCGAGCGGGGAGCGGCTGGCGCGGGGGGGATACGGTCGGCGTGAAGGGCAGAGAGGCCGGGGGAGGGGGCGCTTTCTCCACAGGTGACGCGGCCGGGGTCGGCGGAGGCCTGGTGGTGGCCGGGGATCGCGCCGGCCCCGCCAGGCGTCCGCTCTCGCCCGCCGCCCTCACTTGCCCTGCTCTCCGATGGTACGTGGGGAGGGAAGGTGGCGGTGTCTGTTGGCTGGGTTGCTGCTGTTAACGAGTTCCACCTGGAAGGGGGAGGGGGTGGGCGCATATTCGCGGAAACACAGTCTTCGTTGCAAACTTAAGCGCCTTTCAAGGGGATCGGCCCTTTCACTTTTTCCCGATCTCCCCCACTCCTGCTTGGGTTCTCTTCAATTTCCCATCTGCTGCGAAAGCTCGGGGTAGGGTGTGAGAAGTTGCACTGCGCAACCAAAACCCGGAGTCTTATCGGTTGACTGCGGCTGGGTTGAGGCTTTGAGGCTGAGTTTTTGCGAGAATAACCTCTAGATTCTTCCTCTGTTTCCACTAAAGAAAAGTATCGGGGTGGGGGTGGGGAACCGCGCGGGAGCGCGCGCGCACTTATCCACACATAAATACTCCCTCACACCCTCCCTCTTCATCGTTATTAGAAATGCGAGTGAGGTGGAGACTGGGTGTAGCTGGCGCCGAAAGGTGCTCGGAAGTAAAGGCAAACTATTAGGACGTTTGGTAAAATTCCGAGAAAGTTGTAGGGAGACGCTTACACTTTTGCCATATGATAGAAATCCAGTTTGGGCTCATGCTTAATAAATGGGAATTTTAAGTGTTTTAAACCTAGACCAAAATAGGCATATAGATTGTACGCCCATTTTTAAGTTTAAATTCCTAAGAAATTTTGCTTTATTTCCTCTGTGATAGATAGGAAACAATACCATTTTTTAAAATAGTGAAGTGTAAAACGGTGGAAATACGTCGTTGTATTTACTGTTCTTTGCCTTTGCTGCCTTCTACAGGTGTTGAGGAGGGGTGTGGAGGGGAGGGTTTTGCCGTCTTCATTTTGAACGTCCAAAACCAATACTCAATTTCAAAGTGGGGGGGGCAGTTATTTGCATTCAGTGCACTTGCATTCACTTCAGGAAGTATTTCTCAAAATCTCCATTTAAAATGGTTCTTTGAGCAAAAATTTGATCCAGATGCAACTATTTGGAAAAATATTTGGTTAAGATGCATTAGCAAAATGTGTTTTGGAGATGTTTTACTGTCAATTCCAGTTTATTTGACTTCAGTATGATAAAACTGTATTCTTAATGAGTAGTGTTAGATATACATACTATGTAGGTAACCTACTGGACAGTTTGCAGATTAAGGTTTTATTTCCATTTTAAATTGCTTTCTCACTTTTGGCCTTTTCATCTATCCTTTTCAAATTGACTCTCGTTTCCCCTATCTGTAGTAGAGCAGAGGAAAAGAGTGTTAAGTGTGGATCACCAAAAACTTGCATAGGTCTTAAAGCACTTTATGAATAAACATACATGATTGAAAAGCTGGGTATACCTGGGTATTTAACTCTCAAGAAAGGTGCTATTGGGCTATTGATCTGATTGACTTAAAGCAGACTAGTTAGAAGGACACAGATGACTAGATAACAATTGATTTGGTTGTCCTGTGCAAGCTACTTTTTTTAACCCTCCTCAGCATGTGTTGTTATTTTACCATTCTTTGTGTACGTTCCTTACAAAGGCTTTGGGGAATGGGTGGGTTACACTTCGCTATAAGAAAGAATTGTCACAGAAATCTGATTATCTTTGTCATTTTTAAGTACCCCACCCCATTTAAATTACTTTAGCAATTTAAAAAATGTATTGCGAAATTAGTATCTTAAATTCACGTCTCCAAAATGCTTTGAAATCCCTCCACACACATACACTTTTTTCTGTTTGAAAAGCATATTCAGTACACTTACTCTTTTGGAGAAAATAATTATTTTGACTTTGAAAGTTAAGATTTTTTTTTAAAGGAATAAAATATTGTATTTGCATTCATTTTTTTGGAATTGAAGTTGTGGTTAGAAAACAGTTTTGTGACTCAGTTTTTTAATACTGAAGGAAAAGTTCTGTCTCAGAATTCCACTAAACTTTTTTCAACATTAGCAGGCCTTAAGTAAGGTAAGTGTTACCTTTTAGTATGAAATGGCATAATAGAAAATTTCTTGGTGGCTACAGAGTAAGTTTCAAACTAGTTTCTATACAAATTATTTTAAAAACTCCGTAGAGCTGTAAGACCCCTGATTTTTTTCTTTGCACACCAAGAAGGTATGCAGGTAATATAATTTACTCAAGAAGTGTTACATGGTGTTAGGTTTTAATAATATCTGTGTTCCTAAAAAATGTTTGTAAAATACATTTAAAGTACACCAGGGGAGCTTGGTTTTCTATAATGAATGGTGAAGAAACCTTGATAAAGTGATCCATCATTTGGTGGCTTAAGTAATCAAGCTCCTGTTTGTTCAGATGAAGGCTGTAGTTAATCATTTTCTCAAACCAGGAACAACTATATTAGAAATTAAGAAAAATAGTTCAGTGCTAAGAATTTTTAAGTGTGAACTTTAATTTAATTGGTTTTAAAACTCTGTTGCTTGAACCACTTAACGGATTTTTCCTGGATGGCTTGAGGCTTCCTCTGACAACCCAGCAGCTGCTTTTTTTGTTTGTAAAATGTATTGTACTTAAATATAAGAATTTTTTTGAAAAAAGAAATCTGCGCATAAAGGAAACTTTTAAAGCCTCTGCTTTGTAATTCATTAATTCGTATTACCTTTATTTAGCATTTACTGTTTGCCTGGCCGTGGAGATACCAAGATAAATTAGAGATTGTGTAGCTTGAGCTTTAGTTGAAGAGGTAGTAACTATAAAGGAGTGAATAAGTACGTACAAATACTAAAAAATGCAGAAAAGGTAACTTTCTGTCAGGTGCTCTTTGGGAATTATTTACAGAATAATCATTTGAATTTGGATGCATTAACTGCAAATAGGAGTTTGAATATAAGAGAGATGGTAAACAAGGTTGGTCTTTTTTTCACTGTATTTTGGAGGTTGACGGTCCACAATACCTTAGATTTGCAGTAAAAATAGATGTTAATGTTTGGTCATATCTTTGTGTTTGACTCCTTAGAATTATTACTTGGGAATAAGAGTTATGTATAACTTCGTAATTTTAGGGTTAAAATATGATGTGTGTGTGTCACTTGGTTAGATTCTCAAGCTTTTTTCATCATGAAGAGTTAATGGTAAAAGTAAATTTTCATTTTTCTAGCTTTATACTAGATTTAGCCTATTTTGTTCCTGAACAGTATTTTATTGAGCAGCTAGGGCACTGTGAATAATACAAGGAAATATAAAATATTACTCCCTTAGAAGAGCTCATAGCTTTGTTGGGGAGAGAGCTTGACAATTTAGGAATGGTTGGATACCAGCTCAAGATAGAGTAGAAGAGCCATATAGAAGGCAGGACATACTGATTTTTAAAATCAGTGTAAAGGAATTTAGATAAAGGAGATAAGATTTAGAAGTTGGGGAAGATTGGGATGAGTAAGAAGAAAGACAAGTAAGTTAATGACACTTTGGACCAAAAGCACGGGGAAGTGAAGATAGATTGGCTGGTGAGGGGAAAATAGCAGGTAAAAATTTAAGAGCATCAGTTTGTACCTTTTGAGTGAAATTGAAAGATTTAGGGAAAAGTATTAACACAAGGTTAATAGAAGGAGTGTTGGTGAAATAATTCTTGTGTTACTCTTTATCTTCTTTGTTGTATTTGGCATTACTAGCTACCTTGGAAAAACTTGTACATTGGTTCTGTTATAGTTTAATTTTCTTCCTGTTGATCATGTATTCTTCCTGATCCAAAATTTTGTTTCTTTCCATACTTACCTTTTCTTACCTTTTCAGAACCAAATAATAATTCTTTTTATTTACTTACTTTTATTTTGATTGCTTAGAGAACTAGTGGAAAATTAGCATTTCTATGATCTGGGGAATTGAAAGATCCAGATTTCTTCTTTATTAACTAAGTAACTATTTAAATGTTTCTTATAAGAGTATTAAATGGTCTCTTAAATAATTTTAAGTTTATGATCTTGAAATTTATGTTACTGATTTTGATGTTGCCTCGTTTCATTTCTATATTTTCATTTCTCTTTAGAAATACTGTCACCTGAAACTCAAGTGACACCACCATCTGTTGCTGAAACTGATTAGTTTTTTGTTAAGAAACATTGATTCATTTGTCTTTATTTCTTAAAATTAGCAGCCAGTCACCAAATTCTTTTTCTTGGATTGTTCTTTTCAATTCTGTGGTAGTTCAGGTGCTTTTAAGCCTCCAGGATTTGTCCATCCTTTGGGCTTTGTGCCTCAGCAAATCTAAGTTTGTATTCCATTTCTAGCTTATAATGATTTCTTATTGCTTATTACAAGGTCTAACTCCGCTTGTCCTTGAAGACCTCTTATAGTCATACCTTATATCTTCAGAAATAAACAAAATAGTAAGTCTACTTTTCAGCATGGCAACTGTGCTCAACCACTCCACCCTAATCACACACCTGGAATGACTTTTTGAAATTCAAATCCAGTTTATTTTACAAAGTTGACTCAAATCCTTTCTTCTCACTGAAACTTAATCTATTCCAGGGGTCTGCAGGTTATGGTCCTTGGACCAGATTGGCCTTCTGTCCTATTTCTGTATATGGCTTTTTAGATTTTGAAATGGTTGAAGATACAACTGAAAGAATAATATTTTGCGATATGTTAAAATAATATGAAATTCAAATTTGTGTTCATAAACACAACCACGGTCATTCATTAAGTATCGTGTATGGCTGTTTTGTGCTGTGACAGCAGAGTTGAATAGTTACTAACAGATACTGTATGAGATGCAAAGCCTAAAACATTTACTGTTTGGCCCTTATACAGAAAAAGTTTTCCAAACCCTGATCTATTCCAACTTGCACTGATCTTTCATGTTTTTGAATTCTTATTGCATTTATCAGTTCCATGGTATAGCACATTGCCATTGTCTTCTCAGTTATGGTGCCATAAAGTTTCTTTAAAAATTTTGGGGGAATTTATTTTGAGCCTTTTTTTTTTTTTTCTTTCAATCTATACCTTCTTTTTAGTCTATATGTGTTCCTGAGATTCTTATCCAACCTCTAATGTTCCCATCAAGAAAATTGTTAAGCCTTACCTAACATATTTTGTATAATGAAAATAATGATTTTCCTCTTTTTTTTTTTGTTTTTTTGATTTTCCTCTGTTATAGCATTATAATCTTGAATGTCAAATCATGACCTTCCCCTTACTTCTCTGTTCTCCAGTGAGAAAACCTCAGATTCTGGAAGGGAGGTGAACCATATTCATAGCGCTAGCTTAGTGGACTTCCCTATACTATACCTTTGTACCCTCAAAACCTCTGACATAAAGCTCAGATAGTAGCTAAGCACAGTAAAAACTTAGTGGGTTGTTTACATAGGTTGATATAAATGGAATGACCTTTGGTTCTTCCGTTTTCACCACAGAGTGAGGACATGGTCTAGAAAGAGTTTAGAATAACTTCACACCAAGGCTTTGGACATAACACGTTAGAAGAAAGTTTTCATTAAATAATAGGGTAGTTAATCTGTTTGGAAATAATTTAGGTCATTGGCTTTTAAATATTTTATGCAGTGAAACTTTTTTTCAAACAATAAATACTTGAAATATCAAAAGATAAAAATGAATAAAAGCAGAATTGTCTTTGTTGAGTAGGGCTTGGGGTGCTCCCAAAGTACTGCCTACTTGGACCCTCCTGAAAGTACTTCCATTGAGCCTTCAGGCTTAAGTAATTTGTCTTGACAAGAAGACTTTTGGTCTTGGAAAAAAAAAAAACCTCTGGACTTTTGTATTAGAATATACTGCTGTACTGATAGTCTTTGGGCCCATAGCATTGTTGTAATTTTTAATTTTGACTACAAATACGACTTCAAGATTGCCTAGTGGTTTAGGATCTGAGTATGGAGATTGACCCATTTAGTCATCAAATATTTGAGTACCCACTGTGTATCAGGCACAGTTCAGGGTAATGGGAATATGGTAAAACAAATAAACAATTACAACCAAAAAATAGAACAAAATCTCTATCCTAACATAGTTTAATCCTGAATCCTACCAAGATACGCTTCCAGGTTATTTAGTCACTATGTAAGTTGTTGAAATTTTTAATAGATTTTCTTTTCATTCACTTGATTATAGTTTTGTGTAAAGACTGGTTCATAGGAATGCTGTATTTAGCATTCCATTCAACCTTAAGATTATGTGCTTATGTGGTAGAAAACTTGGTCAAAGACAATATTATGGAATATAATTGACTTTTCTACAGGTATTACATTGTTTTTACTTAGTTATCATGTATGTTAAAATGGCTTTCCTCTTCTAATTTTTCATAGCATTGATAAATTTGTTATTGAGAATGAACAGCATTAAGAAAAGTAATACTATATCAATATTGCACCATATTCATCTTTAGTAATTCATTTGATACTTTTATTAAGCTAGTGTAGATTGCCTGAAATTGTGAAATATATGAAATCTTCGGGCTTGGATCTGTCTTTTCTCAAATATTTGTTTATATAAGGGATATTTTATTTGACTTAAAGAAGATGGAACATGTAACTACAAAGATCCTTCTGTGTAATTAGGTCTTGAAAGTGTAATTTCTTATAATATTTGTGATTCTAAAAAATGTTTCAAAAACAAAAACTAGATGGTTATCCTGGCTGAATATATTATAGATCATAGTCTTCATTCTGATGCTTAATTTTTGACTTTCTGGGACCTTGAAATGCATGTGCATTTCCTCCATTAATAGTTTTTTAAATTAATTAATTTATTTTAGCGAGAGCATGAAGGGGGGTAGGCAGAAGGAGGGAGAGAGAATCTTAAGCATACTCTGTGCTGAGCGCAGAGCCTGACTCGAGGGCTTGATCTCACTAACCTGAAGTCACTACCTGAGCTGAAACCAGTACGCTCAGCTGACTTGAGTCACCCGCACGCCCTTCCATTAGTAGCTTTAGAAAACCTTTTAGATTAATATAGTACAGTGCTTATTTAGAAAACATAATGTGATTTCCTCTTTTTTTTGGCCAAAGAATTAAGAACATTTTGATTTTAATATTTGTTAGGACTCATGCATTTATTGAGTAGCAAGTACATAGGAAGCACTCTTGGAGGCTTTTGAAATACATTGGTGAAATAAAGATTTGTGCCTTTGTGGATCTTTATTAAATATGGTCTGGGGTGGGGAGAAGGATAGAGTTAATGACAAGTAATAAATAAGTTGTATAGTAACATAGGAATTACGAGGCAAGGAGGGTTTTGGGGGTTATTAGGAAAAGTAAGTGTAAAGGCAGAGACATGCTGAGGAACAGTGTTCTTCAGTGTGACTGGTGCAGAATGAGAATGGGAGAATATATGAGAGTAGGTCAGAGAGCAAGGTAGGGTTGGAGAAGATAGATCTTATAGTATCCCATAGAAAGGATTTGACTTTGACTTTTAGGAGCCCCTGGAAGGTTTTGGGCCTAAGAATGGGAAGCTCTGACTTAATGTTTAAAAGAAACTCTGGCTGCTCTGGTAGTAATAGACAGGGGAAGAGGAGCAGGAATGGAAGCAGGGAAACTAGTCTGGAAGCCTTTGGAATAATCTGGGGCCAGGTATGATGGTGGATGGGGTCAGAATTAGAGCAATAAATGTAATGAGAAGTGATAAATTCTCCATATTTTGAAGATAGGACCAACAGGAATTTCCTGACAAAGTATAGTAACTTTAAAGTATAGAATCTTAAAATTATACCTTTTATTTATGAATGTAAGCTTTGTGAGAAGGTACAAAACAAATTTTGGTTTAAGTCCAGAATTACTAAGAATTGATTCTTCCTAGATTCCCTGTAGAACTTGAAAAATTTTCTTTCAGAAAGTCACTTCATGTTATTAAAACTCCATTAAAAGGAGCATGTTGTGTTTGAATGGCTTAGTCACATATCTTAGAAAACTCAGTCATATAGATGGCTTCATTTTTAAGACAATTTTAGGGACCACTCAACAGAATATTGGGCAGATAGTTGCCCTCTCCTTCCAACTCTCATCAACTGTAGTTCTACTCAAATTATACATTGTTGTTAATTTCTGGGAAGGTACTTAATCTAAACATTTCCTTGAAATGGTTGTAAGTTAAACTTAAAGGTAGAATGAGAAACTGCATTGCTGGGGCACCTGGGTGGTTCAGTTGGTTGAGAGTCAGCCTTTGGCTCAGGTCGTGATCCCTGGGGTCCTGGGATCGAGTCCCACATCAGGCTCTGTGCTCGGTGGGAGTTGGCTTCTCCCTCTAGCCCTGTCTTCCCTGCTCCTTCTCTCTCTCTAGCAAATAAATAAAATCTTAAAAAGAAAAAAAAGAAACCACATTGCAAACTGTTGAAAAGCAGTACTACTGCTTAAGAAAATAAAGATTGGTTATCCAGAGACTCCTTTTAACTGGATGGCTTTGAATAGATCATTGCTACTTTTGTCATGGTTTCTTCAAGGGTAAAAATAGGAGAAAATGAGAACAAGTTACATAAAAGTAAAGTCACATCAAAAATTGGAAAGTTGTATGGATCAACATAATCAAATATTATCATTAAACAAATTTGAAAGGAATTTTCAAATAAATCGAATAGCCTGCATATAGATATTGGCCATTAGTTTATTACTAGGAGCACACACAAAAAAGAGGGGATTTTTTTTTTTTTTTTTTAATCAGTGCAGAAGAAAAACTACCTTGGTTAGTTAATGGACAGTAATTTTGACCTGGATGTTGAGGGCCAGTGGATAATTCATGTATGTATAAACTATCCAGGTGACTGAAATTAAATGCCCTTATAACCTGTTACAGCCAAACTCATGAAAGCTCTCTTTCTCCCATGAGGTGGTAATACCATACTCACCCAAACAAATAGCAAAATGTTTTTGAGGACAGGTGATGACAGTTTTTTCCCTAGTCTGTTGGTTTCTCAAGTTTTTTTAAACTCTGAAAACATTTTTTTTTTTAAATATTAAAGCTTTGGGAAAAAATTTTTAAAAGATCTTTTGAGTTAAGTAAACTTGTAAATCAGATAAAGCATGTACTACTTTGATGATTGAGTTGGAGGGAGACAGCAACTATTTGTCCAGTGTTCTTTTTTACCACCTGTAGGTGAAAGAATTTTCCACCACCATTTGAAAATCACTTTGTAGTGACTCATGACATAAGCTCTGGAGCTGATTTCAAAATAACCAGGAGATAGCCTTCCTGAAAGAAGAACATGGATGTTCCTCAGTGTCTAATTGGTAGTTTATTGTGAATTTGGTGTGAAAACCATAAATGTCGCACAGAGTTACCTCATTTTTAATTTAAAGTTTTAATATTCATGATTCAGAGCCTGCCACTATCAAATTTATTAGGATGTATGTTGAAACCTCAGTATTAAAATTTATCCTCAATATAATAGTTTTATTTCTCATTAGATAAAAAGCCTTCCAGAAAGGGTAATAACTTCATGCCTCCACTCATCTTCATTTAATTTTAAGGCCCTTTTCTTTCTGTAACTTTTAAAATACATTTTATGATGAGTGTTTTCATTTCTGCTTATACTCTAAACTTAAAATAGGTGTCTCAGTATTCTGAGGTATATGCTGTAGGAGAGCAGGAATGTTTCTTTTAATGTGTTTGGAATAAGCATATATGAGAAATGAATAAAGAAGTGACTGTTAAGGCAAGGGATTAGGTCTGTAGTTAAGAATTTTCTATAATACTCAGGTTCATAGGACTTTGTAATGTTAACTTTTCTGTTAACTTTGTGTCTCTTAAACTGAAAGGCAGGGGACAGTCTTAACGTGTCTTTGAATTGCTCTTAGTTTTCAGAATAGATTTTTGTTTAATAAAGAGCTATATGTAGTGCTAGTGTTCATATTGTTTAACATGAAAATTCCCCAGAGTAATCACTAGGTATGTTTTCTTTTGATGTACATCTTAAAGCTTATTGTCTGCAGTTTTCTGCTTTTCTAGTAAGAAGGAAGGGTAGACCTTGTGTTTTACTGTGTTTTCACTTTTTTTCTTAATTGTTGTAGAATCATTGTGCTGTTTTCATGAACTAATTTCATTTTGCCTTTTTATCACTGTGTATGATTTTGTTATCCAGTTCATTCGCTTTGTTTTCTTATCAGTAAATACAAATATTCTTTCATGCAGTTTAGGTAAAGAAAGTTAAACGTGGTGCTAGGTGCAATTACCCAATTTAACCAGATTAAGATTTTTTAGAAGTTCTACTAATGAAAAAGAGTTAATAGGATTGGATGGGACTACCCTAATTTCTTTTACTTCTAATTATTGTGTATATTGCTGCCAGATAAATATTTTTAAGTCACAAGTCTGATCACGTCATTTTTTACAAAAAAAAATCTTTTGACAGCGGGGCACCTGGGTGGCTCAGATGGTTAAGTGTCTGCCTTCAGTTCAGGTCACGATCTCCAGGTCCTGGGATCAAGCCCTGCATCCAGGTCTCAGCTCAGCGGGGAGCCTGCTTCTCCCTCTCCTTTTGCCTCTCCCCCTGCTTGTGCTTCCTCTGTCTCTATCTCAAATGAATAAATAAAATCTTAAAAAAAAAATCTTTTGACAGCTTCACTGGTTCCAAGAATCAAACTAATACAGAATTCTAATACTTCTTAAACTCTTTTTGTTTGCTAGGCACTTAACATTTAAAAAGATGATTTAGTTCTTAAATTTGTATAGATAAGCAGCCCCATTTTATAGATGGGGGAAAACCATGACACAAGTGGTTTGAATTTTACTGTTGTCAAAAACTCATAAATAACAGCTTTGAGGTCAGTTCTCTTTATTCATGGTTTTCTACTTGTGTTGCTCCTTCAGCATAGGATTATTTTGTTGTGAAAGGGAATCTAATAATGCTTTGTTTGAATATCATATGGCAGGTATTACTAATATTTGTAGTTGAGGCTAATAGAATACACTTCAGAAATACAAAAGTAAAACTGAAATTTTAATTTTTAATATTATTTTACCAGAAATAATAGTCATAATTTTAAATTATAATAACAGTTTCTTTAATCATTAGTTGTTAGTATAGTAAATGTATAGTATAATTTGAATAGGTGTTTACTTGCAGTTGAGGTCAGTGCAGAAGCCAGGTATTTGGGGGCAAATGATGGTTCCTTTCTTACCTCTTTATTTTTTTTTCTATGTTCTTTATTTTGTCTGGATTGAAGATAATTTTCACATATGTTGATGTACACGACTGGATATTTTCCCTGTCTTGTGAAATTTTGATGTGGTAGAAATGATGAATTACTTTTAATTCAACCTCAAAAGAGTGTGAAGAATCTACAAATAAAAACTTCTGTAAAAGACTGATTCATTGCTTTCACGTAAATAACCTAAATTAAATTACATGCAACTCTTCAAGGTTATTTCATGTTGCTGGTATATCAAATATTTCTAAAAGATTGTCTCAAATATACAATCTCAAAATTCTTTAGCTTGGTGCGACTCAAAATGTGGTCCATGAGCTTTTTGTAATTACTCTTGAGAGGAAATGAATATAGAAATCAAGAACATTCAGAAATAGTTAGACAGTCATTTTATGTCTCTTGAATCTAATTGGGCTTTAGATTTTTTTAAAAATTTCATTTATTGGGTCTTGCAAATTTGGACTTGCAGATATGAAATAAAAATTGATCCTCCACCTTGATAGTTTGAGAAACATTGGTCTAGTTAAATACTCAATATTTGTATTAACTGTCCATGTCTGTTTTCCTGTTTGAAGTATTTGAATATATTAAATTTGTTTCTGGGCATAAAATGTGATAGATTTCACAGGAGCGTGTTGAAACTTTATGAAAAATTTTATTTAATTGTAAAATCTTCCTAAATTTATATGAGATTCCATTTTAGGGAACAAGCTTTGAGGAACAGTGTAATAGAAAGGTTGTTTTTGAAAGTTGTGAGGGAGTTGTTACGGCAACTAGTACATTTGATTATCACCAACATAGTCTAGTCACAGAAGGCAGGAAAATTGAGGGAGGGGGAAAGACTAGTTATTTCTTCAGACTTGTAGGAAGGACTAGAGACAAAATGTACATTTGGTTAGTTGGGGCTTATTTTAAATTTTCTGAGACATTACCTTAAATTATGTGTGTAGTTATTTTAATTGTTAGATTTGTTTTAAATTTTGAAGTCATCTTGCGTTTATAACAGTAAATCATTAACAGTCTTTATGGTGGTTTCCTAAAATACATGTAATATTTGTTGTTAATGTCCATAGTTCTTTGTTATGAATATCTTTAGTGTGTATATAATGTGAAGTGTAATTCGTGATTAAGTTTTGTCCTTTTTCTCCTCTTTCTAGGAAGATGATCCATATGATCTTGAAGACCTTTCTGCACAGAAATGAGGGAAATACAAAGAACCAAATATAGTTCTGAACTTTGGGATCTGTATTTTGAGATGATTTTATTTTCAGAATGAGAAGTATATCTGGCTTTCTTTATGAATGTAGAGACATGAGAAGAGAGTTATGATGGCAAAAAACAAAGAGCCTCGCCCCCCATCCTATACTATCAGTGTAGTTGGACTCTCTGGGACTGAAAAAGACAAAGGTAACTGTGGAGTTGGAAAGTCTTGTTTGTGCAATAGATTTGTACGCTCAAAAGCAGATGAATATTACCCAGAGCATACTTCTGTGCTTAGCACCATTGACTTCGGAGGACGAGTAGTAAACAATGATCACTTTTTGTACTGGGGTGACATAACACAAAATGGTGAAGATGGAGTAGAATGCAAAATTCATGTCATTGAACAGACAGAGTTCATTGATGACCAGACTTTCTTGCCTCATCGGAGTACGAATTTGCAACCATATATAAAACGTGCAGCTGCCTCTAAATTGCAGTCAGCAGAAAAACTAATGTACATTTGCACTGATCAGCTGGGCTTGGAACAAGACTTTGAACAGAAGCAAATGCCTGAAGGGAAGCTCAATGTAGACGGATTTTTACTGTGCATTGATGTGAGTCAGGGATGCAATAGGAAGTTTGATGATCAACTTAAATTTGTGAATAATCTTTTTGTCCAACTATCAAAATCAAAAAAACCTGTAATAATAGCAGCAACTAAATGTGATGAATGCGTGGATCATTATCTTAGAGAAGTTCAGGCATTTGCTTCAAACAAAAAGAACCTTCTCGTAGTGGAAACATCAGCACGATTTAATGTCAACATTGAGACATGTTTCACTGCACTGGTACAAATGTTGGATAAAACTCGTGGCAAGCCTAAAATTATTCCCTATCTGGATGCTTATAAAACACAGCGACAACTTGTTGTCACAGCAACAGATAAGTTTGAAAAACTTGTGCAGACTGTGAGAGATTATCATGCAACTTGGAAAACTGTTAGTAATAAATTAAAAAATCATCCTGATTATGAAGAATACATCAACTTAGAGGGAACAAGAAAGGCCAGAAATACATTTTCAAAACATATAGAACAACTTAAACAGGAACATATAAGAAAAAGGAGAGAAGAATATATAAATACTTTACCAAGAGCTTTTAACACTCTTTTGCCAAACCTAGAAGAGATTGAACATTTGAATTGGTCAGAAGCTTTGAAGTTAATGGAAAAGAGAGCAGATTTTCAGTTATGTTTTGTGGTGCTAGAAAAAACACCTTGGGATGAAACTGACCATATAGATAAAATTAATGATAGACGAATCCCATTTGACCTCCTGAGCACTTTAGAAGCTGAAAAAGTTTATCAGAACCATGTACAACATCTCATATCAGAGAAGAGAAGGGTAGAAATGAAGGAAAAATTCAAAAAGACTTTGGAAAAAATTCAGTTCATTTCACCTGGGCAGCCGTGGGAAGAAGTTATGTGCTTTGTTATGGAGGATGAAGCCTTCAAATATATCACTGAGGCTGATAGCAAAGAGGTGTATGGTAGGCATCAGCGAGAAATTGTTGAAAAAGCCAAAGAAGAGTTTCAGGAAATGCTTTTTGAGCACTCTGAACTTTTTTATGATTTAGATCTTAATGCAACACCTAGTTCAGATAAAATGAGTGAAATTCATACAGTTTTGAGTGAAGAACCTAGATATAAAGCTTTACAGAAACTTGCACCTGATAGGGAATCTCTTCTACTTAAGCACATAGGGTTTGTTTATCATCCCACTAAAGAAACCTGTCTTAGTGGCCAAAATTGTACAGACATTAAAGTGGAGCAGTTACTTGCTAGTAGTCTTTTGCAGTTGGATCATGGCCGCTTACGGTTGTATCATGATAGTACCAGTATAGATAAAGTTAACCTTTTCATTTTAGGGAAGGATGGCCTTGCTCAAGAACTAGCAAATGAGATAAGAACACAATCCACTGATGATGAGTATGCCTTAGATGGAAAAATTTATGAACTTGATCTTCGGCCAGTTGATGCCAAGTCGCCTTACTTCTTAAGTCAATTGTGGACTGCCGCCTTTAAACCACATGGGTGCTTCTGTGTATTTAATTCCATTGAGTCATTGAATTTTATTGGGGAATTTATTGGAAAAATAAGAACTGAAGCTTCTCAGATCAGAAAAGATAAGTACATGGCTAATCTTCCATTTACTCTAATTCTGGCTAATCAGAGAGATTCTATGAGTAAGAATCTACCAATTCTCAGGCACCAAGGGCAACAATTGGCAAACAAGTTACAATGCCCTTTTGTAGATGTACCTCCTGGTACATATCCTCGTAAATTTAATGAAACCCAAATAAAGCAAGCTCTCAGAGGAGTATTAGAATCAGTTAAACATAATTTAGATGTGGTGAGTCCAGTTCCCATCAGTAAGGATGTATCAGAAGCTGACCTGAGAATTGTCATGTGTGCCATGTGTGGTGATCCATTTAGTGTGGATCTTATTCTTTCACCCTTCCTTGATTCTCATTCTTGTAGTGCTGCTCAAGCTGGACAAAATAATTCCCTAATGCTTGATAAAATCATTGGTGAAAAAAGGAGGCGAATACAGATCACAATATTATCATACCATTCTTCAATTGGAGTAAGGAAAGATGAGCTGGTTCATGGGTATATATTAGTTTATTCTGCCAAACGGAAAGCGTCAATGGGAATGCTTCGAGCATTTTTATCAGAAGTTCAGGACACCATTCCTGTACAGCTGGTGGCAGTTACTGACAGCCAAGCAGATTTTTTTGAAAATGAGGCCATCAAGGAATTAATGACTGAAGGAGAACACATTGCAACTGAGATCACTGCTAAATTTACAGCACTGTATTCATTATCTCAGTATCATCGGCAAACTGAGGTCTTTACACTGTTTTTCAGTGATGTTCTAGAGAAAAAAAATATGATAGAAAATTCCTATTTATCTGATAATACAAGGGAATCAACCCATCAAAGTGAGGATGTTTTTCTACCATCTCCCAGAGACTGTTTTCCATATAACAACTACCCTGATTCAGATGATGATACAGAAGCACCGCCTCCTTATAGCCCGATTGGAGATGATGTACAGTTGCTTCCAACACCTAGTGACCGTTCTAGATACAGATTAGATTTAGAAGGAAATGAATATCCTATTCATAGCACCCCAAACTGTCATGACCATGAACGCAACCATAAAGTGCCTCCACCTATTAAACCTAAACCAGTTGTACCTAAGACAAATGTGAAAAAACTGGATCCAAACCTTGTAAAAACAATTGAAGCTGGTATCGGTAAAAATCCAAGAAAACAGACTTCCCGGGTGCCTTTGGCACATCCTGAAGATACGGATCCTTCAGATAATTATGCGGAACCCATTGACACAATTTTCAAACAGAAGGGCTATTCTGAAGAGGTGTATGTTGTCCCAGATGATAGTCAGACTCGCATTATTAAAATTCGGAACTCATTTGTAAATAACACCCAAGGAGATGAAGAAAATGGATTTTCTGATAGAATGTCGAAAAGTCATGGGGAAAGGAGGCCTTCAAAATACAAATATAAATCTAAAACCCTGTTTAGTAAAGCCAAGTCATACTATAGAAGAACACATTCAGATGCAAGTGATGATGAGGCTTTCACCACTTCTAAAACAAAAAGAAAAGGAAGACACCGTGGAAGTGAGGAAGATCCACTTCTTTCTCCTGTTGAAACTTGGAAAGGTGGTATTGATAATCCTGCAATCACTTCAGACCAGGAGTTAGATGATAAGAAAATGAAGAAGAAAACCCACAAAGTAAAAGAGGATAAAAAGGTAAGTTTAACTCATAGTAAGTGATGTTCATAAAGATGTTTGTTTTTGCTTTTTAAAATATGTATTTAAATTTTTTAAGATAATGAATTTGGCATCATTGAGAACTTAGGATACCTTGTGTCATTCATTAAATATAATTAGCAACTCTTTAATTTTCTGAATATTTTGTGAGGATGAATTATTTTCATTACTTTTTAAATTGCCTTTTACTTGTGCCTTATTTAGTGTAGAAGTTTGAATTCATATTCTTCAGTATAATCATTCTAGGTGAATATGTTTATTTTCCTAATAGAAACCCAGACATAGAGTGATTTTGCTCTTTTTTGTTTGTAAGCATTCCGTTTATATCTTTTTGCCTTCTTTGACCTATCAGTTTTGCAAAATTAATTTGATATACCTGTCTCATTCAAGGATATTAACAATAGAGTCAAACTTATAATTTGTAATATTGGAAATTTACTAATAGTTCTAGGAATCTCTTTTGTGGATGGTGGTGTTTTGCCTAAAGACATGTAGAAAAGTTTCTGAAGTTTGAGTTGTAGCATTCTGACTAAATAGCAGTATCTGTTTTCAGTAGATAGTAATTTACCTGATGGTATTAAGCACTAAAAACTTAAATATGTATGCTAAGTTGTATTTAATAATTTTCATTAGATCTTTATCACAGTGGTACTTTAGCACCTTCACTTCTAGTACTCTTTGACTCTTGAGTGTGCACAAACTTTGTTCAAGATGTTTATGGTTTTAAGATGGCCTTCAGCAGACTTTTATTCTCTATATTGACAGTTTCTTCATCAGTTATGTCCGTAGTTTTAATACGTTTACTACAGGTACTCTCAACACATGCTACTAGCTAAATATCTTCGGCATCTTTCATACTCAACCTATTATCACTAGTCCTCCCTACACGTTTTATCACTGCCAAAAAAACTTGAGCATTTTTTCTCAATTTGCTTATGTTATTAATACTACTTAATGCTTATTAACGAAGATAAAGCATTGACAGTCATTCCATTATAAATTGCTTTTGTGTGTGTGTTACTTTTCCATTTTTGATTATAAGTCTACTTAATTGTTTTGGTAACTTTTTGATAAAATTTCAACTTAGAGAATAGTTGCAGGAAGAGTAAAAGGAGCTTTTCTATACCCTTTACTGAGATTTACCAGCTCTTTACATTTTGCCCCTCTTCGTTGATCTGTTTGGTGTGGGTATTTATTGGGGTTTATTCATTTTGAGCCCTGTGAGATTAAGTTGGAGATGTTGGACTCTTTTTACTGTTAAATACTTTATTTCCTAAGAATAAGAGCATTATCTTAAATAGCAACAGTACAGGTACCAAAATCAAGAAATTTAATGATGATACAGTGTTATTATTTAATATACAATCTGTAATCAAAAACGGATTTTGAACGTGTCGAACATCCTTCTCATTAGTTTTCTTTATATCTTCTCCCATTTTTTCCTAATTTTATTTAGTTTGGACAATAGTGTATATATATTTTTTATTTTTTCACTTAGTTGTATTTTTCCATATTGCTCCATAGTATTTTGATTATACTTTTTAGTCATTACATTTTCCATTGAGCAAGTTGTATTAAAACTGGGTGGTTAGGCTTCCAGGTTTTAAACTTTGCTATCATTTTTTATTGCAGTGGCCAATTTGCATAAAAGTTGTTCCTTTTCAGTCATTTCTTTAGGATAAATGTAATGTATAGCAATAGAATCACTAGATTGAAGACATGAGTATTCCGATGACTTGATATTTATTACTCTCCTCCTTTTAGTGTTAATTTCTTAACTAAGAGCGCTGTGCAGGGAAGGAATAAGCCAAATTTGTATTTATATTCTGGAATTTTAGCACAGCCTCTGATTCCAGTTAGTTTATTAATAATGTTCCTTGAATTGAACTAAATTTCCTCATACCTGATTTGTCTTATGTAGTCACTTAACTACACACATGGTCCCTGACTTAGGATTTTTCAACTTTATGATGGTGCAAAAGCAATAACACATTCAGTAGAAACCATACTTAGAATTTTGAATTTTTATCTTTTCCTGGGCTAGGGAGATCCAGTATAATACTCTCTTGTGATGCAGGGCAATAGTCGTAAGCTGTAGCTCCAGTCAGCCAGATGATGACAAGGGTAAACAACCATTCTGTTTTTCACTTTCAGTACAGTATTCAGTAAATTATAAGATACTCAACACTTTATTAATAGCATAGGCTTGTGTTAGATAATTTTGCGCACGTGTAGGCTAATGTGTTTTGAACGCATTTAAGGTAGGCTAGGCTAAAGTGTGATCAGAATGTTAGGTGTATTAAGTGCTTTTTTTATTAATATTTCCAACTTACAATGGGTTTTTGGGATGTAACCCTGTCATAAGCTCAGGAAGATAAGCATTTTATTGATTCTAAAATTCAGCAGGTTTTTTTTGCTTTTTTTTTTTTATTTTATAGCTCCTGAATCTGGATATGTCTAGTAATTGATGACATATGTTAATTAACACAGGATTTTATTCTTTCCTTTTTTTAGAGGTACATAAAGTAATGGTGGTATTTACAATCACCTCATCTTAAAGTTGCTGACTACAATTTGTCTTTAATTTTTATTACTATTCCACAGAGAAAAATGGGCCTAGATTCTCTTCCTCCACAGTTGGAAATGGTTCATATATTTGATTCCACTCAATCTTTTGTTTAAATGTACCTCTTTTCCATTTGGTGTCCATCTTTTCCTCACTTCTTTCGAAGTGGTGAGTCGGCTTTGAATCGTATTTATAATCTTTCAGTTGCCTTAACTCAGTAGTTTCAGTTGTCTTTTAGAGCTATTTTAGAATTTCCTTGCACTTCTGTATAACATTGCTTTAATTTTTAGATTCATGTATTATACTTGAATTCTAAGAAAATTGGAGAAATTGTATTTTAGAAGCTTTTACATCTGTAAGTAATTTTTAAATCAGGTGTCACTTAAGTGTTTGGTTTCTGTACCTGTGGTCTTAAAAAGATAAACATAGGTTACAGTGAAATTTCATAGATACTTACAGTGAAATTTCATAGATACAGTTTTGTGTCACAGTTATATTTTATGGCTTTGTATATATGCACAGTGAAATAGCTCACTCCAAGACTAACTTTATTATTTTTAATTTAACTTTATTTAAATTCATTTAATTAACATATAGTGTATTATTACACTATATGTTTCAGAGGTAGAGTTCATTGATTCATCAGTTGTATATAACACCCAGTGCTCATTACATCATGTGCCCTCCTTAATTCCCATCACCCAGTTACCCCATCCCCCCACCCCATCCCCCCCTCCAGCAACCCTCAGTTTGTTTCTATGATTAAGAGTCTCTTATGGTTTGTCTCCCTCTCTGATTTTGTCTTGTTTTATTTTTATTATATCACAGTTATCCATGGTAGTGTTTTTTAAGCATTACAGAAAGGCTGGAGCACTTTAGTGCAACTTAGTTTGCCTAAAAACTATTTTCATTGTGTCATCTGGACTTCAGTAATTGTCCTCTCATGTTTCAGTTCAGTAAGCATTCATTAAAAACCTGCTAAACACTTAAAGTCTGTACAGAAAGCTGTTGAAGGATATGAAAAGTTGAAGACATGCATTCCTTAAAGAGCTTAAATGGTAGTTTGAGAGATCGTACCTTGTGCTTGGGGCAGTGTTAAGAAAGTACTACTAGAGGGCGCCTGGGTGGCTCAGTTGGTTAAGCGACTGCCTTTGGCTCAGGTCATGATCCTGGAGTCCCTGGATCGAGTCCCGCATCGGGCTCCCTGCCCGGCGGGGAGTCTGCTTCTCCCTCTGACCCTCCTCCCTCTCGTGCTCTCTGTGTCTCATTCTCTCTCTCTCAAATAAATAAATAAAATCTTTAAAAAAAAAAAAAAAGAAAGTACTACTAGAGCAGTTTAAGGAAGCATAGTGTAATTGTTAAGAGCACATGGTCTAGAGCTAGACTTCTAGGATTTGAATTCAGGCTATGCCACTTACTAAGTGTAAGTGCGTAACCTCTCTGCACTTCCAACTAGGAAGATAGAGATAATCATACTTCTTAGGACTTCTTTGAGAAATCAGTTCATATTTATTTACAGCAGTGCCTGACACATTGGTAAATTTGTTAAATAAAAAAGTATATACACTGTTGTGCGATAGTATTGTTTACGTATAAATATTAAAAGACTCTAGACAGATTGTCATAGAGTGTGTAGAGTTAATTTCACAAAACTTCATGAAGAGAAAGGTGTAAATCACCACTTTTGGATATTTTGATTGGCTTTGAAGAAGGAGAAAAGATATTTTAGGTGGGGAGAATCATTTGTACAGGGGCATAAAATTGCGACTAAAGTAAGGTGAGAGATGATACGAAACTGCCCTTATTTGGGTATTGAGAAATAGCATTGCATTTATAAAAATCTACTAAACTGAAGAGCTGTTTTAAATCCAAAAACAGTTAAGCAAGGCCAGAGGAGCAGGGAAAGTTGTGTTGGACTTCAGGTTGAAGGTAAGGAAGAGATTGGTGTCACGTAGTCTAGGTGGGAAGCTGATGTACATACACAGGGTTTTTTGTTTTTTTAATTTTTTTAAGTGGGCTCCATGCTGAGCACCAAGCTCAGTGTGAGGCTTGAACTCACAACCCTGAGATCAAGACCTGAGCTGAGATCAAGAGTTGGACACTTAACTGACTGAGCCACCCAGGCACCCCCAGTTTATTTTTATTTATTTAACAATTTATTTTAAAGTAATCTCTATACTATACCCAATGTGAAGCTCGAACTTAGAACCCCAAAATCAAGAGTGACATGTTCTACCAACTGAGCCAGGTAAACCCCTACATAGGCAGTTTTAAAGTTATAGGGGTACAGAGACCAAATGAGAAATCAGTAAAGCTGTAAGTTGATTCTTTAAGAAGGCTAGAAAAATAGATAAATATCCTGCAAGATTGATCGGAAAAAAAGAAGACATAATTAAATACTGAGAATGAAAAAGGGAACATAATTATAGATCAGATTAAAAAGAATAGAATACTGTCAACAATTTAATGTCAAGACATTAGAAAGTATAAACAAAATTAATTCCTAAAAATATGTAATTTACCTAGACAAGAAAGCTTTGAATAATCCTGTAACTATTAAATAGGTTGTAGTAGTTCTGTCTTGCACAAAAATCATTTTCCAGAAGACTTTTCAAGGAACAGGTCATTTCAGTTCTACAAACTGTTTCAGCAAACAGAAGGCAGGAGAATACATTCTTTAATTCATTCTCTGGCGGCTCCTGGGTGACTCAGATGGTTAAGCGTCTGCCTTCGGCTCAGGTCATGATCCCAGGGCCTTGGGATCGAGCCCCACATCGGGCTCCTGGCTCAGAGAGGAGCCTGCTTCTCCCTCCCTTTGCCTCTCTCCCTGCCCATGCTTTCTCTCTCTCTCTCTCTCTCTCTCTCTCTCTCTCTATCTCTGTGTCTCAAATGAATAAATAAAATCTTAAAAAAAAAATTTAATTCATTCTCTGAAGTTCTCTAGTCTTAATTTCAGAACCAGACAAGGATGGTATAGGAAAGGAAAATTATAGTCCTGTTTCACTTAGGAGTGTATATGGAAGAATCCTAAATAAAATACAGATCCACAGACCGTTGACTGCAATTTTGAAATCCAACAACTTACGAAAACCAAGTTGTTTTTGTTTTAACTTTGCAGCATAATCTGATTTGACCTGTTCTTGATGGCAGAATCTGATTTGAGGCTATTTTTAATCATTATTTATAGAGTAAATATCTGTACAGTTCATTGCAAAAATATTAGTGTATTTAAATAACAGGGTACTGACCCGCAATTTAATGGGGTTACATAATTGACATTTTTTGTACTGTATGTTATTACTAATGTCTAAAAATTTCCAAATTCTAAAACCTGTTTTCCTCAAGGGTTTTAGGTAAG
The DNA here is from genome assembly GCF_002201575.2 of Neomonachus schauinslandi. Taxonomy (NCBI): domain Eukaryota; kingdom Metazoa; phylum Chordata; class Mammalia; order Carnivora; family Phocidae; genus Neomonachus; species Neomonachus schauinslandi. The sequence goes on along the minus strand of NC_058411.1, from coordinate 63,420,676 downwards.
GGATTTTGGCCATGTAATAGCAAAAAACATGCAACAACAATATATGAAAGGCACTTTATAATTTAACAAATGCATAGAAAACTATGTTGTGAACAGCTGAGAACCTTAACTTGAAGAAAGGTATCTACAGATAAACAAGTGAAACCTGCAACAAATATCCTAAATGGGGAAATGGATTCTTTTTTCAACCTGGAATGAGATAATGTACACACTGTCACCACTTTATTCAGTATTATGTGGAGATCCTACTCAAAGCAATAAGATAGGAAAAAAGTAAAAGCGTGAATATTGGAATGGAGGAAACAAAATTGTCATTATTGGCTGATGTGATAGTTTATGTAAAAGCTGAAAAGGATCTACAAATAAATTATTAGTAGATAGAAAAGTTAGCAAAATAGCTTGATATATAACAGTAACCAAAAGTCAATTGCATCTCTATATATCAGCAATAAAGAACTAGTAAAAATAGAGAAGGTATCACTTAAAAAAGCATGGTAGATTATCCAGTGCCTGGGGTATTTTAACATGTGCAGACCACTATGTAGAAAGGTAATAAAAGTATTGAAAGACAGTGAAAAAGATCTGAATAAATGGGGAACTCTAGTGCCTTCCTATCCATGAATATAGTGTATGATGAAGAAGTCACTGCTCTTCAGACTGATCTCTGGATTCAGTGTTTCATTCAAAGTGTAATTTCAGGTAATTTCACAACGGATTCTAACCCGTATATGGAAAAGTAAAGAGCCTAGAATAGGACACTGAAGAAAGGCAGAGGTGGAGTGGTGGTGATGGTTATATTTGCTTATTTTATCAGATAATGTGAACCTTTGACATGTAAGACTGGTATTGCCACAGAAACAGGCACATTGACCAATGGAATTGAATAGAGCACCTCAAAACATACAGTCTTCTGGTTTGCAGCTGTTATTCCAACATGGTACCCATATGGGGCTCTTGGAGTGTGGCTAATCTGAATTGGGATATGCTGGTCTAGAGAGTAAGGAATGGCCTCCCTGAGAAGTACCATTTTAAGTCAGATCTGATGGGTTAATAGTACTTAACTAGGAGGGGGGCGCCTGGGTGGCTGAGTTGGTTAAGCGACTGCCTTCGGCTCAGGTCATGATCCTGGAGTCCTGGATTGAGTCCCGCATCGGGCTCCCTGCTCGGCAGGGAGTCTGCTTCTCCCTCTGACCCTCCCGACCCTCCCCCCTCTCATGCTCTCTCTCTCTCAGTCTCTCTCTCTCAAATAAATAAATAAAATCTTTCAAAAAAAAAAATAGTACTTAACTAGGGGAATAGTTGGGTGGATGGAAGAATATTTAGTGCTGAATGAATAGTGTTCATGTTGTAAAAGGGAATGTGATATATTCTTTAAAGAGGACACTGTGGGTGGTCATTAATCTAATGAAGGTACTGGCATACCTTCTGTAAAGAGCCAGATAATAAGTATTTTAGGCTTTGCAGGTAAAACAGCTTCTGTTACAACTGCTCATATCTGCTGTTGCAGTACCAAAAAAGCCATTGACAATATGTAAACAGATGAGTATGGCTGTTTTCAAAAACAGGCAGCAGGCTGGATTGGGTCCCTAGGCCATAGTTTGTTGACACTTGTTCTATGGGAGAGAGTAGTTCAAGGAAGAGTTGGGACTAGACTTGGACCTTTTTAGCTCTGTTAGACGTTTTTGTTATTTAGCTTTAATTTGCAATTAGACAGTGGATGGATTTGAAATCACTTGGTTTTAGTGTGGAGAATTGGTTGAGTGATGGAAGACTAATTGGCATACTAGAGTAGTCTAAATAAACCATGATGAAGGCTTTGAGTAGTTGTAGTGGGGAGGGAGAATGGTGGCAGTGGAGAAAGTGAGATGGATTTGAGAGTACTTAAAATCCCTAAGATTTGATGATGTATTGTGTGGGGGAAGAGTGAGGATGGTGAATGAGATATGAAAGATACCTTCTTGGTTTTAGCTTATGCAGCTTCAACAGTGATGATGCTGTATATGATGCAGAACATTAGAAATTTACCAGGTTTGGATTTGGGGAGTGGGAATTAAAACTTGGGCTTTAGAGTTCAAGTGGAGATGTCAGTTTGGCAGTTAGATATACCATTCCTCACAGGAGAGGTCTGAGTTGGAGATACATATTCAGGAGACAATGAAGTAGAGGTGGCAATAGATGAAATTGACTTAGGGTGAGAGTACAGAGGAGTGCCTGCGAGCCTTGAGGGACTGCCAGTGTTGAATGGCCAAGTAGTAGAGATGATCTTTAAGAACAGTAGGTAAAGAGTAATAGTAACACTTAACTCATTCTGAGCTGATCTCTTCACTTGTAAATGAGTGATTATAGTATTTGAAATTGTGGTAGAAATCAGAACTATGTGTTTCAAATGCTTGGCATGTAGCAGTACTTAATAAATGCTACTATAGTATGTATCGGGCCTGAAATATCCCTGTATACTCTGGCTGTATTTCACAACAGTCCTTTGTCCCATTATGCTGGATTAGTTTCTGGACTTACTTTTAAATTAAATACTCTTAAGAATTCTGAACCTGACTTTATGCATTTTCTTTGCTGAGAGCAAAGGTCATTCTGTTTACCTTCATTCTTTGATTCCAAGATGGGAGCTATAGTCCAGGAATCCTTACTCAGATTTCTTAACACCTGGAAAATCTTAACTTTGGGACCCTAGTGGCATCTAACGAAGGCTCAGAGATCTGTTTCTCTTAAACTGGGCTTGTCATTCAAAGAAGGCTTTACACTTGATTGTCCTTTATATTTCAAAATGAGTTTAGTGTTAGTTATGAAATCCAAACCTGGTATGACATTTCTTGATTGCAACCCATAGGAATTGTTTTGTTTAAACCATACACATAAATATTTCTACATAAATGAAATCTCAAAAAATAATACTTGCTGCTACTGTGTATGTTATTTTGATGTTCTAGTCCATTACAGTGAAATGAGGGGATGCTGGTTGTGACCTGCTGAATTGATTTCATAACCTGGAGGTGTTTGAAAGTGCTTTAAGAGGAAGAACTGAATGAGAAATTTGAGTTGTATTGATAAAATTGCCGGTTTTTAACACACATTCGATGAAATTAGGTATAAGTGTGTTTAATCCAGTTTAGTTTCTCTTCAGTATCTATTTCAGTGCTCTTAGCTTGATTCAGACAGGAAATAGTAAGATACTTGGTGAATTTTATGGTGCATTAGAGTAAGTTGGTATTATGATTTTTCATTTTTAGCTTCTTTTAAAATTGTTTTCCTATCTTCTAGGTCCTGAATCTTTTCCTTCTCTTATTTATATTAGTGACTACCAATTCCTATTTTATTTTCAAACGTTGCTTCCAGTCCATATTCTTTTCTCTGTTTTACTGCTTCCTTCTTACTAAACCTGACTCTCAGATAATGTCTTAGAAGATTCTACTGCTGTAGCCACTATAACAGGGTTTGGGGAAGAGTACCAAAATAGGTATGTTACCTTCAAAACAAACTGTGCAGAGATAGATGTCTATATGTATATATTGAGTCACAAAATGTTAATTTGATATTAGTAAATAGTGGATTGATACCCTAATATTAATTAGTATGGTAGATCATTTAGAATGTAATAAATCTTAGGTTTAGAATTATTTGACTTCTGACTTCTAGAATCTCAGTCTTTGTTAAGTAAAATACCTTTTAAAAATATTCTTAAACAGTGGTGACCAAAATTTTCTGACTGTTCATTCCAGATATAAAAGTAATGAGATCTATGTCTGTATTGAACTGTTGTTTGTCTGTATCAGAATGCATAAGTTACAGGGTAAGTTTGCTTTTCATTTTTAGTGTATATCATTTAACCTCTTGACAGTTATTTGATGGACTGTCAGTGTTCACATCTGAGAGAAAATCTTTATAATTAAGGCTAAATAAAAGTTGGATGTTAAAAAGCTTACTGTAGAAAGAACAATACTTGCAGATCAGATACAGATGGAGGTAAAGGTAGACTTTGTTTAGTGAGCAAGGTCATTTAACAGTCTTGAACTGCTTGAAAGTTTCAGATTTTCTGTTTTTTACCTATTCTGGGAGAGTACCTTGGTTAGATTTCTTGTCAGTTGACAGAGTATCCGTTAGATCCATCATTGTCTTGCAGAATTTCCTTGGGGAAGAGTGTGGGTCACTCTTGTAAAAGCAGTATGTTCAGAAGAATGAGAAGGTTGCTTTCCCACGCTCCTCAATCAGCATCTTTCCCAGCCTGTTTACCTTGAGTTGGGTCCTATATCCATTCCTATCCAGTAAACTCTGGCCAGAGTAAAATTTATGATACTGAATGTAGGCCTGAGCCTTTATCCCTAGAGCTCTGGGTGAAGTTGCCTTTCCCCCAAATTGGGGTACTTTCTAAGGGATGAAAACCATTATATCTGTTACAAGCAAGATTTATAATTAATTTTTATGGCCTGGTATGTTATGTTGACTCTTGTCAGTTGAAGTCAGTATGAGTATGTAGCTTTTGTTGTGACAAAAGAACCGTTTATGTGGGTGGGTTTTTTTGTTTGTTTGTTTTTAGTAATTACCATTTATTTTAACTTAAGGAAACTATGATTTTACTCAACGAGCATCTTACTGAATGTCTGCTGTGCCTGAGCACTGTTTGAAGCTAAGAATACAGAAATGAATTGGTTGTGGGCTCTGCTCTCAAGGAATTCAATCTAGTAAAATGATTTTGTTGAAAATTAAACATTTTATATTTTCAACAAGATTTAGCAAAACTTCTGGTTCTTTCATATCTTTAATCTCATTTGGAAAGCATTTGGTGAGGTGTTCTTTAGTAACCGTTTCACTTGCTTTCTTACTAATTGGCCAAATTGGTCTATGCCTGATTGATTAGTTATGGCGTTTCTAAAATTTCTCATAAAGTTGGTGGCATTTCTGATGTTGGGTACATCAATTTATGGTGTTATATGGGTGTGGATATATAAGGTGAGTATTTCTGTTTATATTTTTCTATTTCTTTGAACTTGTTCCATACTGTCCATTTGACCATGATATAGTACTTTTCAAATTCAGATTGAAATGTAACTAGATGGTCAGTTTTTAAAGTATATTTATTTTACTCCTGTGTTCTAATGGGGCTTAATTTAAATGGTGTGCTTGTTTTCACTAACTTAAAAGCAAATGTAAATTTCTTTGGTATGGCTTTCAATTCAAACTTTCTTAGCTTTCATAGCAGCATATTTTGAATGTCTTGCAAAAACTGACATACCACAAATATTGAAATCACTCTTCTGCAGCACATTAATTATAATTGTTAGAATATATTAATATATCAAGGAATCACTATCCTGTAACTTAGAATATTCTTATTATAATTTTATATCAATGGACAATTGTTACTATTTCCAAGACTTACAGGTAATTTTATTAGGGTTGTCAGTTTTATGTACTCCAAAATTTGGCATACTACAAATTGTCCCACTTAGTCCTAGAAGAGTTTTTCTACAATAGGTATAGTTTTATGATTTCTAACTCTGTAATGTTTTCTTGTCATCTCAGCTGATGTTGTAAAAGAGTCCTCAAGTAAATAGGGCTTAATTTATGACTGTGAAAAGAGAAACCCCAAAAGGACTGCTTTTTAAAAGTAGTAATTTTTGTTATTTCCAATATTTAGAACAAAATATAAGTGTGTGACAAAAGTGATCTTGTGATTGTATCTAACTTTGTCCAAATGGAAAATACCTCTTGAATACTTTGTACAAAGTAATTGTTTTGAGCTTCAGGGGAAGTGTACTTAGCCTTTGAAAATTTGAAGAAATTTTGGGTTTTTTCCCCTGGAAAAATGTACATGCTCAAAATTTTACTGGAGTTTTAAGGGTTTCATATACTTTCTAAAGCTGTGGCCTCTGGCTTAAGAATCTCTTGATAATGAGGAAGGAGGAAGAGACGCTGAAAATTTTTTTCTTTCTCTCTTGATCCTCTGATTGGCAATCATTAGAGTAACAGAAAGTACTTAACAGATTAGTTGTGAAGCGAAGGGAAAATCAGTGGTTTTAAGAATGAAGTGCTGGGTGTAATAGAAAAGCCATTTTCATGTTGAATATACTTAAAAATATATATCTGGGGAGACTGGGAGGAAATCCACCCATTATTCATTTGAATAGCTAGATGTTTTGCTAGAACCCTCTCTAGATGATTACATGTTTATTTTTTGGTTGGTGAAGTTGTTAATGACATTAATAAAATACCTGTCAAGTAGATAATTTATGTTGAAACGCTTTATAGGGAGATGGCATCTTAGAGATGAATCAGTGCTAGAACCAGTTTGTCTGTTAGTATTTACAAGAACCCAGACCACATTTATTTACCCTCAGTTACTGTCTCTTTCCTCTTTTCACCTAGTGTTAGCTTAAAGGGTGTGAAAGCCTTCATAACATCCCTGATTTCCAAAGTGTGGACTCTCGGTCAGTACCTGTAGCTTTTACAGACTTTTTATGGAGTCCTGGCTCCCATTAAAGGCTTCTTTCTTATATGGATATAAGTGTGTGCTCTGATGTAATACTTACTCCTCTCATCTAAAGTAATTGCTTTGTAGTAGTTTTATCGCTTTGTAGTTTAATAAGTTTTTTCTTACTACACTATTAGGTTTTTGAGGGCAGTTAAAATTATCATTCATCTTTGCGTTCCCTACAGTAATGTTTCTCAATCTTGAGTTATGTATTGGCCTTTTTTAAAGTTAAAATTATCAGACTTTCCAGAAATCTATCTGTAGCTATCTCCCAAACTTGAGTTCTTTGTCCTTGTTTTTATTAGCCTAGCACAATCGTTCTCAACCAGGGTCAGTTTGGCCCTCCAGGGAACATCTGGCAATGTCTGGAAACATTTTTGGCTGTCACAACTGGGGTAGGAAGTAGCTAGTGGTAGCTCTTGGGTAGAAGCCAGAGTTTCTGCTAAACATCTTAGCAATTCATAGGTGATCTCCCACAACAAAGGATTATACAGTCCAAAATGTCAATAATACTGAAGTTGAGAAACCCTGTGTAACAGAATGTGGTCTTTAGGGAAATTCCTGTGAGATTCTAGAAGTCAATCATATAAGACATATTTGTACCTGCTCATTATGAAAGACAGGATTTTCCTCATAGGTCATAGAATTTACTTCCCTCTCCTTATCATGATTGGATGAGAATGTATTTTCAGGAAGGAGCTACTGTGGGCCAAAGCTACATGCTATTGCTGTTTATCTTACTTGGCTGATCTTTATTCTGCTGTAAAATACGTTGATACATTTCATTGTCACAGTCTTAGTTGAAGTTGTCATAACTTCTTACTTGGATTATTGTGATGATTTTTTTTAAATAGTAATTTTAATATGAGATAATTGTAGATTGACGTGCTGTTGTAAAATAATGCCAAAAGATCTCATACGCCCTTTGCCCAGTTTCCCACAAATGTAACATCTTGCAAAACTGTAGTACAATGTCACAACCAGGGTATTGACATTAACACGATTCACAGATTAACTTAGATTTCCCCAGGTTTACTTGTCTTTTGTGTGTGTGTGTGTGTGTGTGTGTGTGTAGTTCTATGCAATTAATCACATGGGTAGGTTTGTGTATTGTTCTATGACCAACAGATCTCTTCCGTTGTCTTTTTATAACCACACCCTCCCCTTTATTACTATCATTCATAACCCCTGGCACCCACTAATTTGTTTTCCATTTTGTCATTTTATAATTTTGCCAGTTCTAGAATGTTATATAAATGGGATCATACCATATGCAACTTTGAGATTGACTTTTTTATTCCCAGCACAATTTCCTTGAGATTCAGTCAAGTTGTTGCCATAAGTCATTAGTTTGTCTCCTTTTTTTGCTGAATAATATTTCATGGTGTGGGTATACCACAGTTATTTAACCTGTTGAAGGGCATTTGTTGTTTCTAGTTTGGGGCTATTATGAATGAAGTAGCTCTGAACCATAAAGTACATATTTTTATATAAATACAAGGTTTCATTTCTCTGGAATAAATGCCCAACAGTGCAATTACTGGGTCATTTGGTATTTGCATATTTAGTGTTATGAGAAACTGCCAAACTGTTTTCCAGAGTGTGTATATCATTTTAGATTCCCACTAGGAATGTGTGATGGATCGTTTCTCCATAGCTTCACTAGCGTAGGTGGTGCAGTAACTTAAGTTTCTGTGTCTCCTGTTTACCCTTGCTTCAGACTATTCTTTTATGTTGCTTTCTGAGGGATAATACTAAAATAAAGTGCCTAATCTCTCTTCCTGTAAAATATATTTTGTAGCCCCTGTATAAAGTTCAAATTTCTTAGGGACCTGCCTAAACCCATTGGCAATGTGGCCCCTACATACATCTCTACCCACATTATTAATTCCTGTACATTACAGGTATATGGAAATAGATGTAAAATAGATGCAGAATAGTAGCATTCTCAGAGCTGTTGTGACAGTTAAGATTATACATGTAATATTACCAAGTACCTAATATACAGTAAGCAATAAATGCAGTTTCTAGCGATTTCTGAGTGCTTATGCTTTCATATGGTAGGGACCCAAATGTTTAGATACAGACCAGATTCTTTCTAAATTCTGAAATATCCCTGACCTCCTCTCTTCCTTTTTAAGTTCTAACTTTTGAAGTCTGGATTTAAGCCTCGCATCCAATTATTTTGACATTTAATCACATACTAGTTTTTTTCCTCCATAGTGTATTTGAGAGCATTAACATTACTTCCACTGATTTTTGATCATGCACAATATCTAGCATGATGCTATGCACATAGTGCTCAGTTCTACACACTATCAGAAGTACATCACCAAACACTAGCAGATAGTCCAAGATGGCAGAGGAGTAGGAGACCTTAGTTTCGTCTGGTACCAGGAATTCAGCTAGATAGCTATCAAATCATCCTGAACACAACCAGAGACCTAAGAAAAGAATAGCTGCAACTCTACAAGAAAAATGACCATTTTCTGTAAGAATGATAAGACGGAAAAACTCACTCAAAGAGAACAAGACGCAGTACTGACTGCCAGGGACCTAATCAGTATGGATGTAAGTAAGATGTCAGAACTAGAGTTCAGAGTAACAATTATAAAGATACTAGCTGGGCTTGAAAAAAAGCGGAGAAGACATTGGAGAATCCCTTTCTGGAGAAATAAAAGAACTGAAATCTAATCAAGTCGAAATCAAAAAGGCAATTAATGAGATGCAATAAAAAATGGAGGCTCTAACTGCTAGAATAAATGAGACAGAAGAGAGAATTAGTGATAACAGAAGACAAAATGATGGAGAATAAAGAAGCTGAGAAAAAGATAACTACTAGATCACAGGAGGAGAACTCAAGAGATAAGTGATACCATAAAGTGAAACATGATTAGAATAATTGGGATCCCAGAAAAAGAGGAAAGAGAGAGGGTGGTCAGAAGGTACTTGGAGCAAATTATAGCAGAGAACTTACCTAGTCTAGGGAAGGAAACAGGCATTTAAGTCCAGGAGGCAGAGAGAACCCCCCCCCCAAATCAATAAAAACAGGTCAGCACCCTGACATAGACATTATATTAAAGTGAATCTTGCAAATCCCAGAGACAAAGGGAAAATCCTGAGAGCAGCTCGGGACAAGAGATCCATAACCTACAAGGGTAGAAACATTAGACTGGCAGAAGACCTATCCACAGAGACCCGGCAGGCCAGAAGGGACTGGCATAATATATTCAAAGTGCTAAATGAGGAGAATATGCAGCCAAGAATACTATATCCAGCTAGGATGTCATTCAAAATAGGAGGAGAGTTCAAAAGCTTCCAGGACAAACAAAAGAGTTAGTGATCACTAAACCAGCCCTGTAAGAAATATTAAAAGGGATCCTTTAAGCAAAGAGAGAGCCCGAAAGTAACATAGACCAGAAAGAAACAGAGACAATATACAGAAACAGTCACTTTACAGATAATAAAATGGCACTAAATTCATATCTTTCAATAATTACTCTGAATGTAAATGGGCTAAATGCCCCAATCAGAGACACAGGGTATCAGATTGGACAAAAAAGCAAGAAATGCTGTCTCCAAGAGACTCATTTTAGACCCAAAGACACCTCCACATTGAAAGTGAGGGGGTGGAAAACCATTTATCATGCCAGTGGATGTCAAAAGAAAGCTGAGGTGGCAATCCTTATATCAGACAAAATAGATTTTAAACCAAAGACACTAATAAGAGATGAAGAAGGACACTGTATCCTAATTAAAGGGTCTTTCCAACAAGAAGATCTAACAGGTGTAAATATTTATGCCCCTAGCAACCAATTACATAAGCCAATTAATAACAAAATTAAACACATCGATAATAATACAATAATAGTAGGGGACTTTAACACTCCCCTCACTGCAATGGACAGATCATCTAAGCAGAAGATCAACAAGGAAAGAAGGGCTTTGAATGACGCACTAGACCAGGTGGACTTCACAGATATATTCAGAACATTCCATCCCAAAGCAACAGAATACACATTCTTCTCTAGTGCCCATGGAACATTCTCCAGAATGGATCACATCATGGGTCACAAATCAGGTCTCAACTGGTACCAAAAGATTGGGATCATTCCCTGCATATTTTCGGGCCACAGTGCTTTGAAACTAGAACTCACAAGAGGAAAGTCAGAAAGAACTCAAATACATGGAGGCTAAAGAGCATCCTACTAAAGAATGAATGGGTCAACCAGGAAATTAAAGAATTTTAAAAATTCATGGAAACCAATGAAAATGAAAACACAACTGTTCAAAATCTTTGGGATACAGCAAAGGTGGTCCTAAGAGGAAAGTATATAGCAATAGAAGCCTTTCTCAAGAAACAAGAAAGGTCTCAAATACACAACCTAACCTTACACCTAAAGGAGCTGGAGAAAGAACAGCAAATAAAACCTAAACCCAGCAGGAGAATAGAGATAAGATTAGAGCAGAAATCAGTGAAATACATGGAAGAAATACAAACAATAATAACATATTATGAGCAACTATATGCCAACAAATTAGGCAATCTGGAAGAAATGGATGCATTCCTAGAAACGTATAAACTACCAAAACTGAAACAGAAATAGAAAACCTGAACAGACCCATGACCAGCAAGGAAAATGAAGCAGGCATCAAAAATCTCCCAACAAACGAGTCCAGGGCCAGATGGTTTCCCAGGGGAAGTCTACCAAACATTTAAAGAATTAATACCTATTCTTCTGAAGCTTTTTCAAAAAATCAGAATGGAAGGAAAACTTCTAAACTCTATGAGGCCAGCATTACCTTGATCCCAAAACCAGACAAAGACCCTACCAAAAAGAATTACAGAACAATATCCCTGATGAACATGGGTGCAAAAATTCTCACCAAGATACTAGCCAATAGGATCCAACAGTACATGAAAAGGTTTATTCATGACCAAGTGGGATTTATTCCTGGCCTGCAAGAGTGGTTCAACATCCACAAATCGATCAATATGATACCCTACATTAATAAAGGACAAGAACAACACGATCCTCTCAATAGATGCAGAAAAAGCATTTGACAAAGTACAACATCCTTTCCTGATTAGAACTCTTCACAGTGTAAGGATAGAGGGAACATACTTTAATATCATAAAAGTCATATACAAAAGCCCAGAGCGAATATCATAGTCAGTGGGGAAAAACAGAGCTTTTCCCCTAAGGTCAGGAACACGGCAGGGATGTCCACTCTCACCACTCTTCTTCAACATAGTACTGGAAGTCCTAGCCTCAGCAATCAGACAACAAAAAGAAATAAATAAAAGGCATCAGAATCGGCAAAGATGAGGTTAAACTCTACTCTTTGCAGATGACATGATACTCTATGGAAAACCCAAAAGACTCCACCCCAAAATTGCTAGAACTCATACAGGAATTCAGCAAAGTGGCAGGATGCACAGAAACCAATGCACAGAAATCAGTTGCATTTCTATACACTAACAATGAGACAGAAGAAAGAGAATATGAGGGGTCGATCCCATGTACCCAAAACCATAAGATACCTAGAAATAAACCTAACCAAAGAGGCAAAGGATCTGTACTCAGAAAACTATAGAACACTCATGAAAGAAATTGAGGAAGACACAAAGAAATGGAAAACCGTTCCATGCTCACGGATTGGAAGAAAAAATATTGTTATAATGTCTGTGCTACCTAGAGCAATCTATATATTCAGTGCAATCCCTATCAAAATACCATCAACTTTTTTCACAGAGCCAGAACAAATACTACTAAGATTTGTATGGAACCAGAAAAGACCCCGGATAGCCAGAGGAATGTTGAAAAAGAAAACCAGAGCTGGTGGCATCACAGTTACGCACTTCAAGCTCTGTAACAAAGCTGTAATCATCAAGATAGTATTGTACTGGCACAAAAACAGACACATAGATCAGTGGCACAGAAGAGAGAGCCCAGAAATGGACCCTCAACTCTATGGTCAACGAATCTTCGACAAAGCAGAGAAAATACCCAGCAAATGGTGTTGGGAAAATTGGACAGCCACGTGCAGAAGAATGGAACTGGACCATTTCCTTACACCGTACACAAAAATAGACTCAAAATGGATGAAAGACCTAAATGTGAGACAGGAATCCATCAAAGTCCTAGAGGAGAACACAGGCAGCAACCTCTGACCTTGCTGCAACAACTTCTTGCTAGACACATCTCCAGAGGCAAGGGAAACAGGCAAAAATGAACTATTGGGACTTCATCAAGATAAAAGACTTTTGCACAGCAAAGGAAACGGTCGACGAAACCAAGACAACCGAAAGAATGGGAGAAGATATTTGCAAATGACATATCAGATAAAGGGCTAGTATCCAAAATCTATAAAGAGCTTATCAAACTCAACACCCAAGGAACAAATAATCCAATCAAGAAATGGGGAGAAGACATGAACAGACATTTCTCCAAAGAAGACATCCAGATGGCCAACAGACCCATGAAAAAGGGCTCAACATTACTCGGCATCAGGGAAATACAAATCAAAACCACAATGAGATACCACCTTAGACCAGTCAGAATGGCTAAAATTAAGAAGTCAGGAAACGACAGATGTTGGTGAGGATGTGGAAAAAGGGGAGCCCTCCTACATTGTTGGTGTGGAAGCAAGCTGGTGCAGCCACTCTGGAAAACAGTATGGAGGTTCCTCAAAAAGTTGAAAACAGCGCTACCCTGTGATCCAGCAATTGCACTACTGGGTATTTACCTCAAAGATAAAAAAGTAGTGACCTGAAGGGGCACTTGCACCTCAGTGTTTATAGCAGCAATGTCCACAATAGCCAAACTATGGAAAGAGCCCAGATGTCAATTGATAGATATATGGATAAAGAAGATGTGGTTTGTATATACACACACCCACAAACACAATGGAATATTACTCAGTCATTTAAAAAAAGTCAAGTCTTGCCATTTGCAACGATGTGGATGGAACTAGAGGGTTACTGTGCTAAGCGAAATAAGTCAATCAGAGAAAGACAATTAGGTGATCTCACTCCTGTGTGTAATTTAAGAAACAAACAGAGGATCATAGGGGAAGAGAGGGAAAAATAAAATAAGATGAAATCAGGGAGGGAGACCAACTGTAAGAGACTCTTAACTATAGGAAACAAAACAGGGTTGCTGGAGGGGAAGGGGGCAGTGGGATACTGGGTGATGGACATTAAGGAGGGCATGTGATGTAATGAGCACTGGGTATTATATAAGACTGATGAATCACTGACTTCTACCTCTGAAACTAATAATACATTATATGTTAATTAATTGAATTTAAATTAATAAAAGAAGGTACATCACCTTATATCCAAATGAATTCACATAGAGTTGGCGGTTTAATTTTTCTTGTAATTTTATGATGTGTAATCATTATTTTGTATGAATCCTAATTTTATTAGGTTTGGATGCTTAAGTTTAGGCATACCTACATAGTGACTCCCATGGATACGAAGAATTTGGTATAATGAAACTTTCCATAGACTGGTAAATAAACCAACAAACAGTACTTTGTGTATTTATTAACAAATCTTATATGGTAAAGCCTTTCTCTGGTTCCTGTTTGTAATTTTGTGTGTTTCTGTTAGTGTTTACTGAACATGTGTTTATCATGTGCTAGGTATTTTGCCAGTACAGGTGCCAAAAAAGGGAAAAGTGGACAGTTTCTACATAATATTTTGGAAATCATACCAACAGGACTTCTTACGCAATTGCTGTGGAGAGTAAGGGAAGAGGGAAAATCACGATCAACTCCTAGATTTATGGTCTGTACAACTGGGTAGATTTACTGAGATATTGAAAACTAAGGGTGAAAGGTTTCAGACCAGAGAAAATCAAGACATCTATTTTGTGCTTTTTATCCTGTGTCAAGGTCCCAGTGAAAGTATAAAAGTTAGGTGTATGAATCTGGTACTTAGAAAAAGAGGTATCAGGATTTAAAGGATTTGAAACTAGGGATTAGATAAATTCACCTAAGGGTATAGAGTACAGTGAGAGAAGAATGGAGGGCTCAGGATTGAGTTTGGGTAAACCAGGAAGGGTTGTTGGCAGGTGAAACTGAAAAAGGAATCCTTTGAGCAAAGAGTAATGAAATGGGAGCCAAGAGAGCAAGTGGTTAAGGAAGTTAGTAGTCAGGAAACAATGTTTCTGAGAGCTCAAGAAGGGTGAAGAGAAATGTTTCTTTTTAATTTGATAGTGTAGACGTATCTGATCTTGACAAGCAGTTAAATAGAATGGAAGAGAAAGCCCAGATGGAAGTAGGTTGAAGAGTAAATGGGATGTGAAAAGTAGATAGTAGATACAGATGACAGGTCCAAGAAGTTTTGCTGTGAAAGGGAGCAAGACACCTGAAACTAACGTATAACATTCTATGTTGATTAACTGTCATTAAAAACTTAAAAAGCAGGAATTGGGGTAATAGCTAGAGGTCAACGTGGGATCAGAGGAGGGTTTTCATGTTTGTTTTTAAAGATGACAAGTATTAGAGAGTATTGATATGTTCAGAAGAATGACCCAGGGGAGGGAAAAATTAATGTTATAGGAGAAAAGGGATAGCGAATAGGGGTAACTCTATAGTTCAAAGCATTTTGCCTTGAAGGTAACTCCAATTTAACATTGCTCTTAAAAAAATAATAAAAGTCATTACTTTTCCTATCCTTTTATTTTCAACTCTTAGGAGTCCCTTTGTTTAAATGGCATATGTTTAGTTGGGTTTAGGGCTTTTTTGTTTTTGTTTTTTAAGATTTATTTGTCAGAGATAGAGATACAGAGCACAAGCAGAGGGAGCAGCCGGCAGAGGGAGAAACAGACTCCCCACTGAGCAGGGAACCCGATGTGGGACTCAATCCCAGGACCCTGGGGTTATGCCTTGAGCCAAAGGCAGACACTTAACCAATGGAGCCACCCAGGTGTCCGCTAGGTTTTTTGTTTGTTTTTAAAGATTTTATTTACTTATTTGAGAGGGAGAAGGAGAGAGCAAGCAAGAGCGCAAGCAGGTGGAGCAGGAGAAGCATGCTTCCTGCTCAGCAGGGATCCCAACTTGGGGCTGGGTCCCAGGACCCTGAGATCATGACCTGAGCCAAAGGCAGACGCTCAACCAGTTGAACTACCCAGGCCCCCCTAGTTGGGTTTAGTTTTGTACCAAGTCTGAGAATCTTCTTTAGTTGATCTTACTCCGTTTATATTTATTTTTGTAAGTTGCAGTTTGCTTTAGTCTTGTTTTATTCCACTTCAGTCGGGGGAAAAAAATGTAAGAAAGAAAAATGAAGAAACAGTTTGTGTGCTGCTTATATTTATCATTAAATATATTTTGAACCTCTGTTTCAGTTTATCATTCTTACCTCTCCCAGTAGTCTTGTCATGATACTCTGTCATGCATTAGCATAATTACATGATCTCTTATTTTTTCCCCCTTCTCTTTTAGGGTATATTGAGGCCTTTGGTTTTGGCCTATTATCAAATTAGTTTTACATTTTGTAGCTTGAGCCACGAAATTATAGATACTATTTTATTATATAGCCATACCATGGTAATTTAGAATTAATTCTATGTGTAACTATAAAAAAATGTTCATTCTTTCTTCCATAGCACAAATTCTCCACATATAAGCTCTTTATTATCAATGATGTTTCATCATGTGTTTTTTTTTTCAGAAGGAGTTTGTGCATTTAGTATTACATATTTGAGAACTTTAAAAAAATCTATAGTTGCTTGTTATGCACATCCAAATTGACATACTAGCTAAGTAAAGAATTCTTGACAATTCTTTCCTATGAATATCCCTATAGATGAGTCTTCTGACTTCCCAGTTTTCCTGAGAACTTTTTTTTTTTTTTAAAGATTTTATTTTTATTTATTTGACAGAGAGAGATACAGCGAGAGAGGAAACACAAGCAGGGGGGAGTGGGAGAGGGAGAAGCAGGCTCCCCGCTGAGCAGGGACCCCGATGTGGGGCTCGATCCCCGGACCCTGGGATCATGACCTGAGCCGAAGGCAGACGCTTAACGACTGAGCCACCCAGGCGCCCTTTCCTGAGAACTTTAAAGCTAGCCTGATACTTTCCCTCTACTGTTTGTTCTTGATTTCTTCTGCTTGGATGATTCTAAGATTCTTTGAAGCTTACTGAGTTGAATATGATAGGTCTGTAACTTGATGGTTCATTCCTGTTTGTTATCTTTTTTAGTACATGATGAGATCATTTAATCTACATATTGGCGTTCGTCATTTCAAGAGACCTCAAATACTTTTGTTCTTTGCTCTTTTTTACAGGCAGTATTCCAGATTTTTGGCGTATGTTGATGAACAAAGCAGATAAAAATCCCTGCCCTTGTGTGGAGCTTAAATTGTAGTAGGAGACACCAAGTAATAATAACAGAAATAATAATACATAAGTAAAGAATGTAGTCTTGTAGGTAGAAACAGCAGTAAAAGGTATTGGGAATACTGGACAGGAGCTAGAAGACAGGGATTAAGATTACAGTTGTTAATAGGGTAGTCACTATAGGTCTCGTTGAAATGGTAAAGGGAACAGCCAATATAATAAAGCCCTAAGTCAGGAGCATGCCTGACTGTTAAAACAGCAAGTAAGCCATGTGGCTGGAGGAAAGGAGTAAATGATGAAGAAAGTAGAGGGAAATGAAGTCGGAATACAAAGAGGCAGAGTTCTAGGCATGCTGATTATATATGGCTTTGTAGGCTGCTATGTAGGGAGCCTCTGTCATTCTGGCTGCTTTATTGAGAATGGTTTGAGGGGATAGTGGTAGAACAAGGGGGGGAATGGATTGAGCAGTTGATGTAATAATGTAGATGTATGAAATGATAGCTTTAAATAGCTAGATTCTATATCTAATACATTTGTTTGATAATTGGAAGTAGGGTATGACAGAAAAAGAGGGATCAAGGATAACTCCAAGATTTTTAGCCTGAGCTACTGAAATGAAAGGATGGAATTGTCAGCATGCGAGATGGATAAGGCTGCAGTTGGGGAACATTTTAAGGAAATCATCAGTAGTTTAGTTTTGCAGATGTTAAAGATACCTTTCTTAGACATTCAAGTGAAGATGTCCAGTAGAATGTTTCAAATGAGTCTAGAGTTCAGGAAAAGAGCTGAGCTGTAAGTGTTGGGTTATCAGCAGATGGATGACAAGATGAAGAGTGTGGGTAGGTGTTGAGAAAGAAAGATGGTCAGGGACTGAGGCCTGGGGTTTTCACAGCATTACAAGGATGGTTAAGAGGGACCAGCAGAGGAGACTAGTAAGGGGAGAGTGAGTGAGGTAATAGAGGTGGTGTTCTCAAAGTCTAGTGAAGAAAGAGTGCTGAAAGGTCAAGTAAGATGAAAGTTGGGAACTAACTATTGCAAAACAATCATTGGTGACCTTAATAACAGATTTAGTGGAGTGATGAGGGTGATAGACTAATTTGAGTACATTAAAGAGGGAATTGGAAATATCTAATATATATATGACTTTTGCAGTTTGCAGAAGGGAGTAGCATTATGGGGCAAATAGCTAAGGAGAGGAGGATTGAGACTTCTTTTTAAAATGGAAGCAAAAGAGTATTTTTTGGAACGTGTCATAGGAATGATACAGTAAAGGGGAACTTTGATGCTCTTTTTCACTTTATTCTGATCTTTACAGTTATATGGAATCTTATTGAAGAGATTTTGATTTCTTTAATGAATTTTTTTCCTCCAGTTTCTTTACATTTTGCTTCCTGTTGTCTCATTTCTTTGAGAGAATACCAAATTTTCTTGTTTCCTGGATTGGCTCTTTGAAAGCCTCCTTAACTACTCTTTTTCTTCAGTTCAATACGAAAGAAGCAGTTGAGGTATGTTTTTTCAGTGTTATTGATTACAGTATTTTATTTGAGGATGTTGCTTAGATGCCCTCCCTTGTATTGCTGATACTACTGGATTGGGAGGGCAGTTTCTAGAAAGCTATTTACATACCGTTTCCTGATCCTGTTTTCTTACACTAATGGTAGTTTTTAATGTCTGCTGAACACTTAATTGATAACACTGTATACATTATTTGTGAACAGGATGCTTATTTTACTGTGGATATTCATTTGCAGCTGACATGACATGAGATTTGCCTGAGTAGCCAGAAAAATAAGACTGGGCATTTGCATTTAAGCAGAAATAAAGATAGTGTTACTGAAGTATGAATCAAAAGTTGGGTTATCATAAATCAGATGTTTTCCTGCTGGCATAATTTTTTAATTGGGGGCTGCCATTTCTGACAATGCTTCTTCAAAAGTTATGGAAGTAATTACCAAGTAACCATACTCCTCATCCTTTCTTGCGTTTCAGAGAACCTTGATGGCATTTTATAGCAGTTGTAATCATCTAATCTTAGTTTAACCTAAAAAATTCATTTTGAATTGGTATAAATATGTATAGCTGTAGATCAGCAACTCCTAACTAAGGGATGTATATCAGAATTATGTAGAGTTTTTCAAAATCCACATATTTTAAAAGAACTCCCTGAATTCTGATGATTAAGAACTATCACTATTAGAAAAAGAGATTGTATACATTTTTATTCATCATAAAAGCTAATTATAGGAATCTCTAATCCCAAACTTATTCTGCGTAGAATATTCTTTAATAGGGGCGCGTGGGTGGCTCAGTTAAGCGTCTGCCTTTGGCTCAAGTCATGATCCTGGGGTCCTGGGATAGAGCCCCACATCGGGCTCCCTGCTCCTCAGGAAGCCTGCTTCTCCCTCTCCACTCCCCTTGCTTGTGTTCCCTCTCTCGCTGTCTCTCTCTGTTAAATACATAAAATCTTTAAAAAAAAAAGAATATTCTTTCATATCAGTGCCAGTTAGTAGAAAAATTAATAAAAATTAATAAAATCACAAAACTTTTTTTTTTTTCCTCCTAATATATGTGACTTGAGCTGTCAGGGCAGTTCTTTGTTAGTAAATTATCCCTTTAGAGTTTGCCAGAAATTCCATACTACAAGGCACTTAGCCTTTCATTACCTTAGATTACTAGCCCTGAATCTTGGTATAACCACAGAATTAAATAATTTGCCCTTGTAATTTTTAAGACCTTGGGAGATGTTCCCTGAGCATAAGCCAGAGAATCTACCTTATTTTATTTCCTTGTCTTCACCTTCCCAATTTTAATCAAGTATTCAGTGCTTACTAAAGTTTACACTTCTTTTTTTCCTCTTTCCTATGATCCCAAGGATAAGGGTGGAATGTTTTCAGAGTCATCTGAGAGTTTAGATTGATTCCTAAAAGGCAGTATTAAAAAAAGGATTTCTTAAGAGTTAAAAGAAGATAGTAGGAAGGGAAAAATGAAGGGATGGGAATCAGAGGGGGAGACGAACCATGAGAGACTATGGACTCTGAGAAACAAACTGAGGGTTCTAGGGGGGAGGGGGTTGCCTGGTGATGGGTATTAAAGAGGGCACATATTGAATGGAGCACTGGGTGTTATGCGCAAACAATGAATCATGGAACACTACATCAAAAACTAATGATGTATGGTGATTAACATAATAAAATAAAATTAAAAAAAAAAAGTTGACTGGAACATTTAGGACCAGCTAGCTTACTTTTCTTGTAACTATGTTCTTTAGGTGGCAAAGATCTATTAAGATCTTTTTATCATTTCATTCCTGTTGCTTCCGTCATAGGCCAGGCATTGCTTTTTTCATTAATCTATCTAAGTGTAATCTTTTTCATTGCTGTATTATCTCTTTAATGAAATAACATCCATCTTTGCCTCAGTTTTCAGTTTTCTAATCAAATTTTGCAGCTGGTAGTTTGCAGGCTAGAAAGCATCTTAATGTTCCTGAGAAAGAGGACTCAGCCACTATCCTACCTAAGTGTCTTCATTTCCACTTCCTTGCATATTCCGGTTTGGTGGTGGTGGTGGTGGTGGTAACGGAAGGATTATTTAAGGAGTAAGGATCCACACTACTTGACTTGGTGGGTTTAGGTCTTGAGCCAGATCAAACATTCTAGTGCTTTGTTGGCAACATTCCAGAGACCTAGTTATATTATATGTGATCTGTACATATCAGGGTTGTATATAATCCATATCATTGAGAGCATTTAGAAATTGGATTTCATGAGCTCTGGAAGTTTGCTGGATGGAGCAGCCTGAAATTGAAATGAAGAAAGGACTTGGTTAATTATTCAAGATAGCCGGAGACTTGGAAGAATACATTGGGGGATCTATGGGGGAATCTATCCAAAGGAGAGACTCCTCCAGAAAGAATGGGAAATTAAGATGGGTATTACTTTAGGCATAGAAAGCTCTCCTGCCCTCCCTCTCTTATTCCCCCCCCTTTTCTGAAAAGAAATGGTATGCTTTTATCCTATTTACAAATCAATAATGGTACTTACAACAAATTTGAATAGCTTTGTGATTTATCAGAGAAAATAAATTTGTAGATAAACTGAAAAGGGAACAATAAAAATGCTCTAACATCTTTGAATTTCTGAAAATTTACTCATCTTCCTATATTGTAGAGATTCTCAACTAGGAATGTATAATAGAATTATCTTTGGAAATGCTTAAAATATCCTACTCCAGCAAAATTGACTCAGAATCTCCTCAGCTGTTGAATTCTAGACAGTACCTCCTTAGGTTTTTGAGATGTTCACTCCCTGGTTAAGAACCCATTTTCTCCCAGTGCTAGATTGAAGTTAAACTCTGAAAATTAGTATTTCATTTTGTTTTTACTATTGTGAAACTGTTTTATCTGTTACATAAGAAACCTATCGTAACATTTAAGGAATAGAGTCAGTAGATAGGAAGAAACTGGGAAAATAAGGGACAAATGATGGGACTGAATTTGTGAAGTTACATAGTTTCATAGTATAATCAATAATTAAAGCTATATTATGTTCTTATAAATATAGCTATGCACAAAAACCTCACTTGGACCTGCCCCAAAGACCAAATAGAATTAGTAGACTACACATAAACTGAATTGAGCATTGCTTACTCCCAGCTTTTCCTTTGAGTTGGCATTGAAAAATGATCTTTTCTAATTTCCCTACCTATCTAGTTTCCTATTATTTTCCAAAAGGAACACTTTAGTCAGTTTTTTCTCTGTTCACAGTTTGTTTCTTTCCATTGCTCAAGTTGTTTCTAGCAGAATTTAATGGGATTCCCATATTGGTGGTCGTTTAGGTTGGATGTGGCTTTTAAATACTTCTTTTGATGCAAAATATGTGTATTTACATTGCTGAGTACTAATGTTATTCTGAAGAAAATTAATTTTAATAGTTTTAACTTGAATATGTTTTCTTATAGCAGAAAAAGAAAACTAAGAACTTCAATCCACCAACACGTAGAAATTGGGAAAGTAATTACTTTGGGATGCCCCTCCAGGATCTGGTTACAGCTGAGAAGCCCATACCACTATTTGTTGAAAAATGTGTGGAATTTATTGAAGATACAGGTAGGATAGAAGTATTATTGCAAGAGATTTAATTTAAAAGTTCACTTTTGCTATACCAACAGTTTGTCAAATGCTCATGATTCATAAAAGCTAAGTTTTGAAAGAGGTGTATAGTTCTCCTTAGGATTGATTGTCTTGAGTATTAACTCTAGACATAACTATCAGATATTTGATAAGCTTTGTTGTTAGCCATTAATGCTTTTGTTGGACTTCTCTTTGATAAATGGATATGTCGAATGCTAAAATGTTACTTCCCTTATTCCGGAATTTAGAATAACTTGATTATTAAATTATGCTACTATTTAATCATAGTTATGATTTTAAATAGATAATTTGAAAGTTTTCAATTTTTTTTAAGTCTAGTACTATTTTTATTACCCATTTTACACATGAATTTTTAAATTCCATAACAATATTTATAAATGTATGAAAGGCTTCTTGTTTGAGATGTTACTGTTTATTCAGCAGCACTATCTTGATGTGTTTTATATGGTTTGAGTTGTATTTTTAAGGAGTGTGCAGATAGCCTCATTATTCTGAAAACCAGCCTGTGTCATGTTTACTTTGTCCAGTGTAAACTATTATCTGAGGGCTGGACTAGTAAAAATTGAGGAATAAAGGTAGAATATTATCATGTTTATGTGCATTTAAAAACATGAGTTAATCATGAAACCTCAGTAATTAATTGGACTACAAAATGTAATAGTTTGAAAACATGAACTAATTCCATCTTAACTTTATTTGTTCTTAATGATCTTCTTTGGTAAATAAGCGTTGTTTAAAAGACAAAACTAGGATATCTGTCCTGTCTAAAATGTCAAGCTCATTTTTACTTGGATGTACAGTTCTATACCTGTTGGGTTGTCTTTTTGGTGAGAAGTGCTGACTTTAAGTTTTAATAAAGGAGTAGAATATGGGACAATAACTATTATCCACTAGTATTATAGTTGAAATAGCCTATATCTTCCCTGTTCCGTTAATAAATGTTAATTTATAGAGCCTACATTTGGATATACTCTTTTTTTAAAGATTTTATTTATTTGCCAGAGAGAGCCACAGTGAGAGAGGGAACGCAAGCAGGGGGAGTGGGTGAGGGAGAAGCAGGCTTCCCACCGAGCAGGGAGCCTGATGTGGGGCTCAATGCCAGGACCCTGGGATCATGACCTGAGCTGAAGGCAGACCCTTAACGACTGAGCCACCCAGGCGCCCCTGGATATACTCTTAATCATTTGTTTTTTTCCTTCAGCAAAGTGTATTTTAGCCAAATTTCTTGTCTATATTTCTATCCGTCTTTAGCATAGTAGAAGTGCAGAGGTCCTTAAAATATTAGCTTTCTGCTTTGAGCTTAAAGAACTCATTTGCTTTAGTAAATAATTTGGCTTTATGGATATGACTGAGGAATTAGGAAGTATTTTTCTTTAGTAATTAGAAAATAATAAAGTAATGTGTTCTGTACATTTATTTTTATAATTAAAATTCCCATTTCTTGAATATTTTCGAGTTGAGTGATTTGGTATGAGGAAAATGAATGAATTCCAAGTGTAAGATAAAATGAAATTCTACCACAATTCTTAGCATAATTTGAATTAATTCAGTTAACTGACAGGTAATTTATATATTTAAGTGCTTTGTTAGAAGTGTACTGAGGGTACCATAAGACCATAAGAACATATAGAAGATAAAGCCCAGTTCTTGTGTGGTGGTAGTGGTAGTGTATTTGATTTACTGATTAATGCTGATGCGTTTTAGCAGAAAATTCTCAGTTGCTTGAGTTCAGTATTGAATTCTCAATATGCACTTGTAGCACAACCATCTTTTGAAGGTTTTACTTATAATGTAAATATATATCAGATACTTATATTTAAAAGTCGTACTTTGTTGTTTGGAGATCCGTAGACATAGTGGTGTAAATGAGCAGTCCTTTTACTGTTAATAATCAATCACCAGGCCTTGTTTAAAGGACTGAACTTCTTAAACAACCTTGAAGAAGCCATTATGGTCGTTTTAAAATTCAACTTCATTGATGATTTACATACAGTGAAATTCACCCAATTTTAATTGTGCAGTGAGTTTTGATAACTCTAGTCATTTAAACACCACCACAGTCAAGATAAAGAACATTTTCATCACCCAAAAAGCATCCAGTGTTTCATCATGAAGTATAATAATGATAACTAGCTGTTGGGGGTTTTTGTAGATGCTGTTTATGAGGTTGAGAAATTCCCTTCTATTTTTGTTTCCTTGTATCCAAAATGGATGTCAATTTTGTCATGTGATTTTTCTTCATCTGTTGAGGTGATCATATGGTTCTTTTTAAAGTCTGTTTATATGGTAAATTATATTAATTGATCTTCAAATGTTAAACTAAACTGCATCCCTGGGATAAATACCACTTGGGCATAACGTTTTGTCTTATATTATATATTGCTGGATTCAGTTTATTGAAATGTTAAGGATTTCTGCTTCCTGAGGGATATTGGTCTATAGTTTTCTTTCCTTGCAGTGTCTCTGTCTGGTTTTGGTATCAGAGTAAAACTGGCATCACAGACTTGAGCCTGTTTTCTAAAAAGTTTGTACAGAATTGGTAATATTTATTAAATTTTAGTACAATTCACCAGTGAAACTGTTTGGACCTGGAGTTTTATTTATGAGGAGGTTTTTAACTATGGATTAAAATTTTTAAGTAGGTACAGGGCTTTACAGATTTTTCATTTCTTGAGTAAGCATTGGTTTTTTGTGTGTCTTTCAAGGAGTTTATCCATTTCATCCAAGGTGGCATAAGCTTGTTTATAAAATTCCTTATCAGTGTTTTAATGCCTATAGCATCTGTAGTGATGTCTTCTCTTTTGATTATGTATCACTGATTTGTGTCTTTTTTCCCCCTCATGAGATATTTATCAATATTACTGATCTTTTCAAAGAACCAACTTTTGGTTTTATTGATTTTTGTTTCCTGTATTTTGTCTGTTTTTTAATTCAGTGAATTCTTTTAATTCTCTTTTTTTCTGCTTCATTTGGCTTTATAGTGTCTTAAAGTAGAAGCCTAGGTTAATGATTTTGACCAATCTTTACTATAACATTTAATGTTAACTATTTTCCTCTAAGCATTGTTCTAGCTGTATACCACAGATTTTGATATGTTTACATTTGCATTCAGTTTGGAATACTTTGTAATTTCCCTTTTGATTTCTTCTTAATTTAACTCATTGGTTATTTTAGAAGTATTTTATTTCCTTATTTTTTTAAGATTTTTATTTATTTATTTGACAGAGAGAGAGACAGCGAGAGAGGGAGCACAAGCAAGGGGAGAGGGAGAAGCTGGCTTCCCGCAGAGCAGGGAGCCCAGTGTGGGGGCTTGATCCCAGGACCCTGGGATCATGACCTGAGCCAAAGGCAGACACTTAACGACTGAGCCACCCAGGCGCCCCTTTTATTTTATTTTTTTTAAGATTTTATTTATTATTTATTAGAGAGCACAAGTAGGGGGAGCAGTAGGCAGAGGGAGAGGAAGAAGCAGGCTCCCCACCAAGCAAGGAGCCCGATGTGGGGCTCAATGACCTGAGCTGAAGGCAGACGCTTCACTGACTGAGCCACCTAGGCTTCCCAGAAGTATTTTATTTCTAAATAATTTCCAGATATCTTTGTTACTCATTTCTAGTTTAATTCTATTGCAGTTGGAAAACAAGCAGTTTGATTTTACTGTAAGTTTATTTAGATTGTTTTATATCCCAGAATATACTCTGTTTTGAAGAATGTTCCCTGGGACCTTGAATGTTTTATTAAGCTGTTGGGGTGAAGGGTTCTTTAAATGGGAGTTAGATCACGTGACGTTCTTTAAGAAGTCTCAGATCCTTCCTGATTTTTTTTTTGTTGACTTTTTTTTAAAATTACTTATAGAATACTTTTGAAATCTGCCATCATGATTATATGTCTTTCTCCTTTTCAATTCTGTTAGGTTTTGCTTCATGTGTTTTGAAATTCTTTTAGTTGCATGTACATTTAGGATTATGTCTGCTTTATGAACTGAGCTATAATTATAAAGCATTCTCTTTATGCTTTATAGTATTCCTTCTTAAGTCTACTTTGTGTAATATTAACATAGCCAGTGGTATTTTCCTTGAGTAATGTTTGTGTGGTATATCTTTTCCATCCTTGTAGCCTATTTGTATCTTTATATTTAGTTTAGCTTCTTGTAAGCAGCATATCATTGCGGTTGATAATTCATTTCTGTTCATGGAGTGTTTATTAGATCATTGGATTTTTTTTTAAGATTTTTTTATTCATTTATTTGACAGAGCACAAGTAGGCAGAGTGGCAGGCAGAGGGAGAGGGAGAAGCAGGCTCTCCACCAAGCAGGGAGCCGGATGCGGGGCTTGATCCCAGGACCCTGGGATCATGACCTGAGTCGAAGGCAGACGTTTAACTGACTAAGCCACCCAGGCACCCCTTAGATCGTTGGTTTTTAATTATCAATATGATAGGTTTTAAATCTCCCATCTTGTTTTTGTTTTTGTCCATGTGATTATTAGTCCTTTTTTCTTCTTTTCCTGCCATCTTTTGGATTAATTGAATATTTTAAAAATTATGTTTTACCCCAGATTTGGGTTATCAGTTATATCTGTCTTTGGTCTTTTTAGTGATATGCTAGTATTTGAAATACATATCTTTAATCACAGCTCATTGTCAAATATTACACCACTATAATGTAGAATTTAGAACCTAGTAACAGTATATTTAACCTTCCATCCCTTGTTCTATTGTTGTACATTTTAATTCTGCAATTTTTAAAAAATTTCAGTATAGTTACCATACAGTGTTATATTAGTTTCAGGTGTACAGTATAGTGATTCAGCCATTCCATACATCACCCAGTGCTCTTCAGGACAAGTGCTGCACTGCTTAATCTCCATCACTTATTTTACCCATTTCCCCACCTACCTCCCCTCTGGTAACCATCGATTTGTTTTCTATAGTGAAGAGTCTGTTTCTTGGTTTGTCTCTCCCTTTTTTTTTTTTTCCCTTTGCTCATTTGTTTCTTAAATTCCACATATAAGTGAAATCATATGCTATTTGTCTTTCTCTGACTTATTTTGCCTAACATTTAATTCTGTCTATGTGTTGCGTATGGCAAAATTTCATTCTTTTTTATGGCTGAATAACATTACATTTTACATCTGTATCACTACTTTATGAATTCATCTGTCAGTGGACACTTGGGCTGCTTCCATAATTTGGCTATTATAAATAATGCTGCAATAAGTGTTGGGGTCATGTACCCCTTTGAATTTGTGTTTTTGTATTTTTTGGGTACCCAGTAGCGCAGTTGAGGATTATAGGGTAGTAGTTCTTTTTTTAACTTTTTGAGGAGCCTCCATGCTGTTACAGGGTGGCTGTACCAGTTGTCATTCCCACCAACAGTGCACATGGGTTCCTTTTCCTCCACATCCTCATGAACACTTTTTGTTTCTTGTGTTTTTGATTTTAGCCATTCTAACAGATATGAGGTAATACCTCATTATAGTTCTGATTTGCATTTCCCTGATGATTAGTGATGATGAGCATCTTTTCGTGTGCCTGTTGGCCATCTGTATGTCTTCTTTAGGGAAATGTCTGTTTATGTCTTCTGCCCATTTTTTAACTGGATTATTTGTTTTTGGGGGTGTTGAGTTGTATAAGTTCTTTATATATTTTAAATACTAACCCTTTATCAGATATGTCATTTGCAAATATTTTCTCCTATTCTGAGGTTGCCTTTCAGAACAATTTTGCTGCTGTTTCCTTTACTGTGCAGAAACTTTATTTTGATGAAGTCCCACTAGTTTATTTTTGCTTTTATTTCCCCTGCCTGAGGAGACATATCTAGAAAAAAGTTGCTACAGCCGATGTCAAAGACATTATTTTTACCTGTGCTCTCCTAGAATTTTTATGGTTTCATGTTTCACATTTAGATCTTTAATCCATTTCAAGTTTATTTTGTGGTATAAGAAAGTGTGGTATAAGAATGTGGTATAAGAAAGTGGTCTGGTTTCATTCTTTTGCATGTAGCTGATAAGTTTTCCCAGCACCATTTGAAGAGACTGTTTTTCCCATTTGATATTCCTTCCTGCTTTGTTGAAGATTAATTGACCGTATGATTGTGGGTTTATTTCTGGGTGTTTTATTCTGTTCCATTGACTTATAATTCTACAGTATGTTTTAAACATCATAATACAGGTTTATAATTTTTGCTTTAAACAGATAATTATCATTTTTGAGAGAGATTTTCTTTCAAAAGAAAGATTTATAAATCGTTTTATATAATGGCTTTAGTAAAATATAATTCACATATTCTACAATTCACCAATTTAAAATGTACAATCCAGTGGTGTTTTAGTATCTTCACAGAGTTGTGCAGCCATCAGTGCAACCTATTTTTAGAGCGTTTTCATTAACTTCAAAGGGACCCCCCCATACTCATTAAGCCGTCACTCCCTATTACCCACACCCACCCACCCTTAACTTTCTGTCTCTATTGAGTTAACTGTACTGGTATTCTGTGACTGGCTTCTTTAATGTAACATTTTCAGAGCTCATCCATATTATAGCATCTATCAGTACTTCGGTTTTATTGCTGAATAATTTTCCATTGGTGAACATTTGGCTCGTTTATACTTTTTGACTATTGTGACTATTGCTTCTGTGAATATTCTTGTATAAGTTTTTGTGTGGACATGTTTTTCACTTGAGTATGTACCTAGATATGGATTTGATAGATCATATGGTAGACTATGTTTAAATTCTTTAGAAACTACCAGACTATTGTCCAAAGTAACTGTACCATTTTACATTCCCACCAGCAATATATGAGTTCCAGTTTCTCCATATCTTTGCTAATATTTTCCTTTTTTTTTTTTTTATTATAACTACCCTAGTGGATGTGGAATGATACCTGATATGGCTTTGATTTCATTTCCTTGAAGACAAATGATGTTATGCAAATTTTCCTCAAGCAGACTCCCCACTGAAGATAGACCCCCTGGTAGGGCTCGATCCCAGGACCGTGAGATCATGATCTGAGCTGAAGTCAGACACGTAACTGACTTAGCTACCCAGGGGCCCCTGCCCATTTTTAAATAGTTATTTATCTTACTGTTAAGTTTAAAGGCTCTTTATATATTCTGAATGCAAGTTGCATTTAAGTATGATTTGCAAAAATTTTTTCCTAAAAAACATTCCTTGATGTTTTGTGCTTTTGAAGCACAAAAGTTGGAAATTTTGATGATGCCCAGTTTTTAAAGATGTTTTTCACTGTGTTCATAGTATCATGTCTAAGAAGGTTTTGCCCAATCCAAGGTCACACAGATTTATTCCTGTATATTCTTCTAAGAATTTTATGGTGCTAGTGCTCTTACATTTAGGTCTGTGATCCATTTGAGTTTTTTCGTCTATGGTGCAAGAAAAGGTTACAGCTTGATTCTTTTGCATGCAGCTCTCCATTGTCTAAGCACGATATATTTATCCTCTGTATGTGATGTGTTCTCCTTTCTCCCTGAACTCCCAGATGCTTTTAAAGTTACTCTGTTTTTTAGCAGTTTTATTTAAAATGTTCCTTAGTGTGTGCTTTTAAAAAAAAAAAAAATACTTGTGCTTGAGGTTTCTGGAGCTTCTTGCATCTTTTTGGTTTATAATTTTCAAATTTGTAAAATTTGGGGCCATTATTTCTTGAAATATCTTTTTTCCCCCTCTTATTTCACCGTACTTCTGCTTGTAGACTCCAACTACATGTGTGTTAGACATCTTAAATTTGTCCCACAGCTCACTAAGGTTGTGTGTTTTGTTAAGCCTTTTTTTTGTTCTGTGTATCATTTAGATTACACTGTATTTCTGTTCACTGATTTTTTTTCTATACCGTCAAATCCAGAAGTTCCATTTAAGTCTCTCTTATTTGTGTGTCATTTTTCTACGCATAATTTGGTATTTTCCTTTACATCTGTGAGTATACTTAAAAAAATTGTAATAGGTGTTCTAAAGTCCTTTTTTACTATTCTGCCATATTTCATTTCTGGATCTGTTTCTGTTGATCTCCTAATTATGAGTAACTTTCTGCTTTTTTGGTGGTTTTGATTTGATGTCAGACATTTTCAATTTTACAGTATTAGGTGGTGAGTTTTCTAGTGTTCTTTTAAAGAGTGTTCAATTTGTTTTGTCATGTATTAATTACTTGTGAATCACTTTGATACTTTCTAGGCTTGTATGTAAGTTTCTTTTGGTGGATCCAGAGTAGCTTTTATTTTATTGTTTATATAGAGCTAAAATAACATAAGGACTTGACCCAAAGCCCTGTATATTAAAAGGTCTTTGAGAATAGAATTTGAACTATTCTCTGCCCTGAACTGAGGAAGTTTCCTCTCATACATGTGGAGTATTCAACCAAAGATTTCAGGGATGTTTCTGCACATCTCTGAGGCTCTTTTCTCTGTGTGACGCTCCCTCTTTTTTGGTATTCTACCCCACAGATTTTGACCTTCTCATCCTTTCTGAACTCCAATCTCCTACCTTCTCAACTCTGGTAGACCATTGTGCTCTCTTGTGATTCCACCTCTCTGCACTACTGTCTAAAAACTGTTTCCAGGCACTATAATTCAGACAGTTTAACTTAATTTGCTGCTTTTCCCCCATAGATCACTGTTGTTCAATGTCTGAAAACTTTTTTATATAATTACTCCAGTTTTTAGTTTTTTACTATAGGAGAGCAGTTTCCATAGCAGTTAAGTCCTTCATGATGGAATCAGATGTCCGTATAGCAATTTGTATAATAGTACTGTATAATAGTTGTGCTAAGGTAAAGTTGGGAAATGACCCTTGAAGTATAAGTTTAAGGTAGGCAAAAAGGCAATGTGGAGGAGAGACATTGTAAAGAAAGGGAATGATAGGCTTCTCTTAGGAATTATTATGATAAACCTGATAGATAATGAGGTTGAAAGAGGACTCAGAAATGCTCCTCATATTGCCGGTAGGGTAAATGTAGGTATACCATTAATGAAAACAGAAATTGAAGTATGAAAAGCAGAAATGGCATTTTGATAATGGATTCATATTATGTACATGTTAAATCTTTAGGTGCCTGTGGGTTATCCATAAAAAGCCCCAAGACTCCATTGAATGTATGGCTATGGATCTTTGGAAAATGGTTTAATCTTAAGATTTTGGTAATTGTCATTATATAGATATCAATGTAAGCTATGTGTTGATGAAATTGAGGGTGAATATACAGAGTGAGAAGAAAAGTTCAGTGCAAATAGGCTATACAAAAGAGTAGGCTCAAAAACACCAGAGAGGAGAAAAATTTTAATAAGGAAGCATCATTATCAGCACTGAATATGAAGAAGTCAGGTGACTTAGAATGATACTTTTAAAAACATTTTTGTTGAGATAAAATTCACATGACATAAAATTTAGCCATGTAAAAATGTACAGTTCAGTGACATGTAGTGCATGTACAGTGTTGTGCAACCACCACCTTATCTAGTTCCAAAGATTTTTATCACCCTAAAGGAAACTATACCCATTAAGTAGTTAGTCCTTTCCCTTTTCCTCCCTTGGCCCAAGACTCTGGCAACCACCAACCTGCTTTTTGTCTCTGTGTATTTACTTACCCTGAATACTTCATATATATGGAATCATACAATATGTAACCTTTTGTCTGGTATCTGTCACTTTGCATAGTATTTATCTGTGTTGTAGCATGTGTAATTGTATGGATTTACCACATTTTGTTTATTCATTGATAAGTTGGCGGACGTTTAGTTTGTTTCCACCCTTTGGCAATTGTAAACACTGCTGCTGTGAACATTCATATACAAACATTTGTTTTGAGTACCTGTTTTCAGTTCTTTGGGGTACATACCCAGGAGTTGAATGTTGAGTCGCGTGGTAATTCTGTTTATCTTTTTTTGCGGAGCTGTCAAATTATTTTCTACAGTGGATTCACCATTTTATATTTCCACCAGCAGTGTACAAGAGTTCAAATTTGTCCACATCATTGGCAAATTGGAAGAGCGAAATAAGATTATCAGCAGCAGGAGGTGCACCGCCAACAAATCAGGAAATTCAAAAACTATAAAATGTAGGAAAAAATATTGCAAAATTGCAAAGACTCTAAACCAGGAAGGCCTAGATAGATTCTGAAGATAGCACACCTTCAAAACCAGAGAAACCAGGAATTATAAATTAGTCTTTTAAAGAATTTCTTTAGTTTTAGTAATGTTGTGTCTAGCAGAAATTCCTTGAAGTTTTCTGGTATATTAATAATAATACTTTTTATCATTTCTGGCTCTGAAATATATTTTTATCTGTTAGCAGGAACATTATCTTCTTTAAGTAGCTAGTCATTCGGTCTTAAGTAATGCTTTTTTGTTATTGTTGTCATTCGTTTTTACATCATTGCCTTAGATTATAATCTTCATGAGAGTAGGGACCCCTAGGTCCTAAAATCCATGGCTGTGGCACATATGAGTAAGTCCTTACTTAATAAATGTTTAAACAGTTTTTTCATAATAACTGAGTATTTGTCCTTGTGACATTAGTTATACATGAATAATATTTCAGTCTTTATTTTCCAAACTACAGTTAGCATTTATTGTTTTTCATACAAATACAAAGACTGCATGATAATTGCAAAAGATGAGAAAACGGAGACATATGTGCTCCAGTGAGACTTATAATAATAATTTAAATGTATAGCAACTGAATAATTTGCATTATGCTTAGCCCCACTAAGTTACAATATCATAAAAACACAGGTTTTGCATTTTAATAATAATGGATGAAGGTGATACACAATGTGTAAGATGATCTCTGGTTTTTCTTTGGAAAGAGACTATTCTTAAGTGAAAGCTATTTCAGATGCTTCCTTTTTAAGTTAAATTGAAACATGAAACTGTCATTTTTGTGGTTGACAACCAGATGATGTATACATAGATCTCTTGTTTAATGATGAAATTCCTGCAGGAAAATAAAGGTGCAAGTCTGAAGAGACCCTAGCCCTTAATCTTTTTATTCCTCAGGTGAAATAATATACTTTGCTAATATAATAATCAGCTTTTATGGAATATTTACTATTTGTACAATAATTTTTAGTATGATATAAAATAACTTTGTATATTCATGTAATTTTCACACCTGAATGAGTTGTATGTACAATTACTGTATCTGTTTTACAGAAGTAGAAACAGGCTCAGAGAAATTAAGTAACAGATCTGAGGTCACACAATTGGATTCTAGCTCCACTTACCATTACTGCTTACAGATGACGTTTGATTAGAGTTGTTTTATTGTTGTTAAGGAAAGGAATTGTCTCTTTCATTATAGCAAGAAGAAAGGCACAGATAAGTCCATAAGAGGTAGAATGAAAAATGAGTTGTGATTTTATTATGATCAAGAGTTAAGGTTTTCTTTTTGTATATATTTTTACCATATATAATATACCTTTAAACATACATAGCTTTTTCAAAAGGGGATAATTAAAAATAGTTTTATAATAGTTTTAGTATATGAGCAACATCATTCCATGCAATAAGATAGTTGTCTTTGGAATTACCTTTTATGACTTACCATATTCTAACATCATTATAGTTTTGGTTTATTCAGTTATCCTGTATTTCTGAACATAAGTCTCCAAACATTCAGTACTGGCAGTTATCCTTTTATATGTACATTTTTATATGCTTGTATTTTTATTTTTTCAGAAAAGTGTTTAGATGTGAATTTTCTATGCCCAACCCGAAGTGGTGGAAAGTACGTACCATAATAAAAATAGGCATTGTTGAATGTGACATACTAATTACCCTAGCTTGTTCAATGTGTGACCTTGAGAAAGTCATTTCACTTTTCAAAGCTTGTTTATCTTTTACATAAGGCCTCTCATCAGTTATTTTGAACATGGGATGAAAATGATATATGTAATATGTTTTTATCAACTTTATTTTTTTTAATTTATTAAGTAATCTCTGTGTCCAACGTGGGGCTCAAACTCATGACCCTGAGATCGAGTCGCATGCTGTACCAATTGAGACAGCCAGGCACCCCTGCTTTATGAACTTTTAATCATTATAGTAAGGAAAGTAACAAAATGAAAGATTGGAGGCTATTGTTATTTTTTCTCAAATATTAAAGATTTTGTGGCTGGGAAATATAGTGACATGTTTTATTTTTATTTTTTTTTAAGATTATATTCATTTGAGAGAGAGAGCACAAGCTGGAGAGGGGGAAAAGGGAGAGGGAGAAGCAGACTCCCGGCTGAGCAGGGAGCCTGACTCCAGGGCTCTATCTCAGGACCCTGGGATCATGACCTGAGCGAGCCAAAGGCAGCCGCTTAACCGATTGAGCCACCCAGGTGCCCTAGTGACAAAATAATAAACATATCTTTTCCACCCCCCCCCAGTGGAATTATAAGATACTGTTTTTGATTAAGAAAATACTGAAAAAAGAAAAGAAAATACTGCCTTTAGCTTTATTATTCCTGTAATAGCCTTTGCCTAAAATGTTATTTAACACTGCCCGAAGATTCTTACTGCATTGATGTTAGTTCACCCTTTTTTTTTTTTTTAAGATTTTATTTATTTATATGTCAGAGAAAGAGAGCACAGGCAGGGGGAGCGGCAGGCAGAGGGAAAAGCAGGCTCCCCACTGAGCAAGGAGCCGATACAGAACTTGATCCCAGGACTCTGGGATCATGACCTGAGCTGAAGGCAGACGCTTAACAGACTGAGCCACCCAGGCATCCCAATGTTAGTTCACCCTTATAAGCTTGATATATAGATAGATTTATTTTTTTAGAGCAATTTTAGGTTTATAACAAAATTGAGAGGAAGGTATATATTCCCATATATTCCTTGCTCCCACATATGAACCCCACCCCCACCCCACATTACCAGCCTCACTCACCAGAACACTACGTTTTTTACCAATGTTCAGCCATTAATGTATCAAAATCACCCAAAGTCCCTAGTGTACTTTAGAGTTCACTCTTAGTTTTATACATTCTATGGATTTGGACAAATGTGTAATGACATATCCATATTATAATAACATACAGAGTATTTTCACTGTCCTAAAAATTCTCTGTGTTCTGCCTATTCATCTCTCCCCCACTCTCCCTTCCTCTACCCCAGGCAGCAGCTATCTTTTTTATTCTCCATCTTTTTGCCTTTCTATGGTATCATATAGTTGGAATCACAGAGTATGTAGGCTTTCCAGATTGGCTTCTTTCACTTAGTAATATGCATTTTAAGATTCTTCCATGTCTTTTCATGGCTTGATAACTTACTTCTTTTGGGCACTTAGTAACATTCCATGTTTGGATGTGCTACAGTTTGTTTATCCATACACCTAGTGAAGGACATCTGGGTTGCTTCCAACTTTTGGCAATTATGAATTAAAATGCTATGAACATAGTCTGCAGATTGTTGTGTGGATGTAAGTTTTCAACTCCTTTGGGTAAATAACAAGGAATACAATTTCTGGATGGTATGGTAAGAATGTGTTTTGTAAGAAACTGCCAAACTGTCTTCCAAAGTGTCTTACCATTTTGCATTCTCACCAACAGTGAATGAGAGTTCCTGTTTTTCCACATTCTTGTTAGCATTTGAGTTTGTTAGTGTTATTTTAATAGGTATGTAGTGGTATCTTACTGTTTTAATTTGCAGTTTTCTAGTAACATACTATGTAGAACATATTTTCATACTCTTATTTGCCACCAGTATATCTTCCTTTATGGTGTCTGTTAAGGTCTTTGGCCTGTTTTGTAATGGAGTTGTTTTCTTATTATTGAGTTTTAAGCATTCTGTGTATATTTTGAATAACAGTCCTTTATCAGATATGTCTTTTGTAATTTTCTCCCAGTCTCTGACTTGTCTTCTAATTCTCAAAATACTGTTTTTCACAGAACAGAAATTTTTAGTTTTGATGAAGTCCAGTTTATCAATATTTCCTTCGTGGATTATATCTTCAGTGTTGCATCTAAAAAGGCATCACCATACCCAAGGTTATCTAGGTTTTCTACTGCTATCTTCTACTTATTTTATAGTTCTGTTTTATATTTGAGTCATTTAGTTTTTAGATTTATATTCCATTTTGAGTTCATTTTTGTCAAGGGTGTAAGGTTTATATCTAGATTGTTTTTTTTTTAATGCAGATACATAGCTTTTCACCATTTGTTGAAAAGATTATCTTGTATTTATTGCCTTTGCTCCTTGGTTAAAGATTAGTTGACTTTATAGGTGTCTGTTACTAGGTTCTCTATTCTGTTCCCTTGATCTGTTTCCCTATGTTTTCCTTAATACCACATCATCTTGTTTACTGTAGCTCTATAGTAAATCTTGAAGTTGGGTAAGTGTCAGTCCTCCAGCTTTGTTCTTCTCTCCGAATATTGTATTTGCTTTTGAGTCTTGGCCTCTTGTTGATATTTATAATAAAATTATTTGTTGAGAATTTGATTGAATTGCATTGAATCTGTAAGTCAAGTTGGGAAGAACTGACAATGTTGACAATATTGTGTCTTCCTATCTGTGAACATGGAATATCTCTTCACTTAGTTCTTTGATTTGAGTTTTATTCATCAGTTTGTGGTTTTCCTCATGCAGATCTTATACATGTTTGTTGAATTTATACTTAAGTATTTCATTTTGGGGAGTGCTAATGTAAATGGTATTATGTTTTTAATTTCAAATTCCACTTGTTCACTGGTATATAAGGAAAGTAACTGACTTTCATATGTTAACCTTGTATCCTGCAACCTTGCTATAATCACTTATTAGTTCTAGATTTTTCACCTATTGATTTTCTACATAGATGATCGTGTGATTTGTTAAAAAAAAAAAAATTTCTCCCTAATCTTTATGCTTTTGATTTCCTTTGCTTTATTGCTTTGGCAAGGATTTATAGTATACTGTCAAAAGGCATTGTTAGAGGGGACATCCTTGCCTTATACCTGATTCAAGTTTCTTACTGTTAAGTATGTTTGCTGTAGGGTTTTTTTTATAGTCTTCATCATATTAAGGAAGTTCCCCTCTATTCCTAGTTTGCTGAGAGTTTTTATCATAAATGAGTGTTGGATTTTGTCAGATGCTTTTTCTGCATATTGGTATGATTGTGTAATTTTTCTTTAGTCTAATGATTTAATGGATTGTTTAATTGGTTTTTGGATATTGGACTAGCCTTTCATACCTCGGATAAATCCCACTTGGTCGTAGTACATCATCTTTTTTAAACATTTTTTTTTTATTCAATTTGCTAATACTTTGTTGAGGATTTTTGCATCTGTGTTCATAATAGATACTGGTCTGCACTTTTATTTTCTTACAATATTTTTGTCTGGATTTATAAGCTTTTACCATATGAAAAATCGCACTATACTCAGCTTGAGATTGATGGACATGTTACTGCATCCATTGTTTCAAGACTCAAAATAACTGGCCTG
Source organism: Neomonachus schauinslandi (assembly GCF_002201575.2). Classification (NCBI taxonomy): domain Eukaryota; kingdom Metazoa; phylum Chordata; class Mammalia; order Carnivora; family Phocidae; genus Neomonachus; species Neomonachus schauinslandi. Next base: position 63,383,278 of record NC_058411.1, on the reverse strand, counting down.
TTGAACTGCATACTGCTTCATATCAGGGACAGTGTATTTTATGTCTTTTATCACATGCATATTCTAATACACAGCACATAGTAGGTGTTGTATTAAGGAATATTAAATCCTGCTTCAAATCAAAACACATCATAGTACGTCTCCATATGTTCATATCTTTTCTGCATTTGTGAATAAGTACACTTCAATAAGATATAGCTGCCTCATTTAGTGTTCATCTCATTTATGCATATAATCTGTGACACATTTTGTTTTAGGCTTGGGACATCACATCTAAGAGAATGACTCCTAGATCTCTTTCTCACACCCCAGTGTTTTCCTTTATTCCTGACTGCCTATTGAACTTTTCTATTTGGATGTGGTATCTTGGGATTTAAGATTAAAATTCAGTTCATTTTCCCCCAAGCCACTTCTCTTGATTTCCTTTTTTCTGATAGTGCCAGTTTCTTTTTCCCAGTTACGTGGGCAAAGGTATTTCATTAATCTGACTCCTCTTTCACCCTTTATGCCCACACACTATTAATTGCTCAGCCTTACCCTTTCTTAGTAGTATTTTTCTTCTGTCTGTTTTCCAGTGTCACTACCATATCAAGATCTCTTTTTTTTAATCACATTTACACTGTTACTGCTTCTAATCCAGTTGTCTCCCTACCCCCAAATGTGTCTTCTACTTAAAAATATTGAGTGCTTAGAAGGAAAAAAAATAAAGTTAAAATCTAACTAATTTTGGGGGCGCCTGGGTGGCTCACTTGTTAAGCGTCTCCCTTCGGCTCAGGTCATGATCCCGGGGTCCTGGGATCGAGCACCGCATCGGGCTCCCTGCTCAGCCAGGAGCCTGCTTCTCCCTCTCCCACTCCCCCTGCTTGTGTTCCCTCTCTCACTGTGTCTTTCTCTGTCAAATAAATAAAAAAACCTTTAAAAAAAAAAATCTAATTTTGGTTGCAAGAAACCAAATGCAAAAAATACACTTAATTGAAAGGAAAATTATCTCTGGAAGCCAAGAGATTCTGTCCCCAGTGGACTAGAATCCAGGTAGTAGGTAGTAGTATCATCTGTTTTTCTGTGTCCTTTTCTCTCTGTAGACTCACCTTGTCTATTTACACATCCTATATTTTTATGTCTTAGTTTGAATTACATGCTGAGCCTAACCAGATATCTTTGAGTCCCCAGTTCCAAATTCTCAGAGAATCTGATGAGTATAACATAGCATACTGTACTGACCAGTTTGTTGATTTAGCATTTCCAAATAATCAAATTTAATTTTTTAAATAACTGATTAATATAGAATGTTTTATTTTGTCTAAATGCATATTGCATTGTGCAGTTTTCTTGAAGTATGATTTTGCCTTAATACTACTACTTACCCATGTACCTCCCCATGGTTTTTACCTTTCTGTCAAGCAATAAGAATGTATTTTAAAGATTTTATTTATTTATATTAGAGAGAAAAAGCGTGTGTAAGTGGGGGAAGGGGCAGAGGGAGAGAGACAATCTCAAGTAAACTCTGTGCTGAGTGTGGAGCCCACTTCAGGGCTTGATCTCATGATCCTGATGAGATCATGACCTGAGCCGAAACCAAGAGTCCAGACACTAAACCAGCTGAGCCACCCACGTGCCCCAATAATGCATTTTTAATTGTGTAACATCTACCTTGAATAAGTTTATATACTACCACCAATTTTGATTTTTTTCCCCACATGAGCTTTTGAGTTTTTTTTTTTGAGGTAAAAATCACATAACGTATAACTTAACCACTTTAAAGTGTACAATTCAGTAGCATTTAGTGTATTCATAATGTGTAAACCTCACCTCTAATTAATTCCAAAATATTTATCTCTCCAAAGGAAATCCTGTACCCATGACGCAGGCAGTCACTCCTCACATACCACATTTTGTCTGTCCATTCATCCAGTGATGGCTATATGGGTTATTTACATTTTGTGTCTCTTGTGAATAGTGCTTTTATGAAGATTTATATACAAGTATTTCCTTGAAAAGCTCCTGGCATGGAGCCCAGTGCGGGCCTGGATCTTACAACCCTGACATCATGACCTGAGCCCAAATCAAAAGCTGGACCCTCAACCTACTGAGGCCCCCCAGGCACCCCTGGCCATTATTTCTTCAGATATTTTCCTTTCCGTCTAGGAAGGCCCTTGTGCATATGTTGGTAAACTTGATGGTGCCCCAGAAATCTCTTAGGTTTTGTCTATTTTTCTTCATTCTCTCAAAATAGATAATCTCAACCCACCAGTCTTTAAGTTCACTATTTCTTCTACCTGCAGATAAAATCTGCCCTTAAACCTCTCTAGTGAATTTTTTTAGGATTGATTGATTTGTGAGAGCACACATGTGCGTGCAGGGAGGGGCAATGGAGAGAATCTTCAAGCAGACTCCCTGCTGATCAGGACTCAGTGCCATGACCCATGAGATCACGACCTGAGCCAAAACCAAGAGTGAGACGCTCAACTGACTGAGTCACCCAGGCGCCCCTCTGTAGTGAATTTTTCATTTTCTTTATTCTAATTTTGAGATCCAGAATTTCTCTTTAGTTCTTTTTGTAATTTTTATCTATTTATTGATACTCACTATTTGTTGTGATTGTTCTCCTGGTTCCTTTCAGTTCTTTGTTAATGCATTTTTCTAAACAGTTGATTTATTAAAGTTTTTGTGTGATGCAAAGACTGGGTTTCCTCATGAACAGTTTCTGTTTATTTCTCTTGTTTCTTGGGTGTACTATATTGTTTATTTCTATGTCTCTTAAAATGTTGTTGAAAACATATTTTGGGGTTTTGAATATTGTGGTATCTCTGGAAATCAGATTCTCCTCCTCAGCAGGGTTTCTGTTGTTGTTTATTGGCTGTGTTTGCTGGTTTGGTGACTTTCCTAAAATACTGTTGTAAAGTGTGTATTTTTTGTCATTTGTGGCCACTGACGTCTGTACCCCATTAGATTAGTGGTTAGCTGGTGTTTTGACAGTTTGTTTAAATGCCTGAAAGTCATTGGAAAAAATCCTTTCCAAGTCTTTGCAGATTTTACTGGGGCATTCTTTCAACACTTACCCAAGCCATTTATAACTGCCTGAGCCTTCACTTCCAGCTTGAGCAGAGCCTGTGGTCAGCCTAGAGATGAAAGTTTCTAATCTTGTCAGGCATTTTCTTTCTTTTTTTTTTTTTTTAAAGATTTTATTTATTTATTTGAGAGAGAGAATGAGATAGAGAGCATGAGAGGGGGGAGGGTCAGAGAGAGAAGCAGACTCCCTGCTGAGCAGGGAGCCCGACGTGGGACTCGATCCCGGGACTCCAGGATCATGACCTGAGCCGAAGGCAGTCGCTTAACCAACTGAGCCACCAGGCGCCCCTTGTCAGGCATTTTCTGAGGATGTATCTAGCCCTGGGCATGCATGTGGACTTCTTGATTCCCCAGTATTATGTAGGAGCTTTTTAAAAGCTGTAATTCTGCGACTGTCTCCCATGCCAACATCTTCCATCACAGGCTTTCCCTCCCTTTGCTTGTCCTGACTGTTGTCTCCTGCTCCAAATTGCTACAGCCAATACTTGTGCCTTTAAATGCCAGTGAAACTACCTCACCCCTGGGGACACTTCAAGTTGAGTGAAACACAAGCAAGCCCTTGTGCTGTTCATCTGGGAGACAGGTGAAAACCTATCACCACATTTCTTTGAGAATAAGATCTCTGTTGCTCCCTCTGGCACTTGCAACCTTTGCCCAGAGCACAGGCTGCATCATTATGGTCGTTGCCAATCTGAAGTGTAGGGGTATGGTAGATGGACAGTTAGAAGCTGCTTTCTTCACCAAGCCTTTTAGTGGTTGTGATGATTTTTTTTTTTTTTTTTTTTACTAGATTTCAGAGTTCTGCAAAAATTGATTCTGACACTTTTTGACAGCTCATTAGTTGCTTTTCTGGGGGAACCAAGCCTTAAAATTCCCATCTCCATCTACTGATGCCATCCCCCATGGACATATTTTTCTAATTTATGGGTTATCTACATACCTTACTTTGTAATCTCTTTTATGATTTAGGATTATTTCAACCTGAAGGTGTACAGAAATAGTCTGTGAAACTCTTTGTTTTATATCCTGTATTAGCAATTCAGATAGACCATTTTCAGATACCAAGAACTTTGTACAGCACAAGGGTTAGGTACTTTTCTAATAAAAGAAAAAAAAGAGGATACTTGGTTAAAAGTTATCATTCGAAACTTCTAAACTTTTATATTTAGTTTTGGAATTTTGGAATAGATTTCTAATGCTTTTATTGTTTGAAGGCCCACGATAGATATTTCGGGTGACTTAAGTCCAAGTGAAACTTTGATAATTCACATCTAGATAAGTGAGTTAGGGGTGTTTTTTGTTTATTTATTGTACATCATTTAGTTATTAGTGAATGGAAGGCAAGATTTTTAGCATGTATGATTAAGTACCTTAAAATTTTTATTTAGCGAGAAATATTAAATGCTTATCACTATGTTGGTGGTTGTCAACCTCAGCATTATTGACATTTTGGGCCATTTAACTCTATGAGAGGGGCAGTCTAGGATATAATTTAATTTAGGTGCATTGCACTTAGTGTTCTTTTAGTCTTTTAAAACCCCTTTAATTCAAAAGAGTTTTTGAAATTATCATCAGACCTTTAGCCACTAGTTTTAGTCTTCATTGATTTTTTTTTTAATTTTTTAAAAAGATTTTATTTATTTATTTGAGGGAGAGAGAAAGCATGAGAAGGGAGAGGGTCAGAGGGACAAGCAGACTCCCTGCCGAGCCGGGAGCCCGATGCGGGACTCGATCTTGGGACTCGGGGAACATGACCTGAGCCGAAGGCAGCCGCTTAACCAACTGAGCCACTAAGTCACCCTTCATTGATTTTTTAAATTTCTCCTGTGGTTATTGGTTGACATTTCACTATACAAATGAACTACTCTTTCTTCCTCAATTTGAGTTTGTGTGATGTTTCCTCATTATTAGATTTGAATTACATTTTTTTGTTAGAAATACCACCAGGGTGATATGTCTTTTTAAGTACATCATATCTGTTGAGACAAAATGTCAGTTTGCCCCAATATAGGTGTTATTAATTTTGATTATTTGGTGCTATATCTACCAGACTTCATCACTGAAGTTAAAACTTTAATTTATTAACTTTTTGTTTATATTGATATGGATTCATTCATCCTTAATATAGTCAAAGGGTTATAATCCATTAATGTTTTTATATATTTTGATATTCAGATCATTGTAACTTAGTCTCCTTCATGGCTTCTGTGTCCTTTTAAGATATGTCCCCATAATTCTTTAAGTACTTTTTCAGTTTTCTGGCACAAGATGCACCAGGCTTGGCTTATACTTTTTCTGATTGAACTTTGGCATCAGCCTTTGCTCCAGATTGCTCTGGTTTGTTTTGGTAAAGAATGGTATTTAGAAACCAATATTGGGGCTGTTTATGGACCATCTTAGCAGAAAAGGCTAGGAAAGCTCAGAAATATATGTCTGTATGTATCTGTACTTAACTTCTGTAGCGGTCTATTAAAAACCATGAATTTTTGCTGTTACTTTCAATTTCAGTCTAATGCCACAACGTACGTTTAATTCTATTTCCTCTTATTAGTAATTTCCTTCTCCAACAGTGGGAATCCTTGCTCCTTTTATTCTCCGCATATTTACTAATTTGCTCAAGTCTGGAATGTGCAAAAGTCTACATCACACCCTAGATTTGAAACCTATTAAGTAGAGTTCAGTAAGTGGCTCCCAGTTTGTTTGTTTTTTTTAATTTTTAAGGTCCAGTTACATAGAGTGAAGTGCACCAAACTTAAGGGTACACTTAGATTGAGTTGAGACAAATGCATACCCCTGATTCATCCACATACCTGTCAAGAGACAGAACATTTTCATCATCCTTTATGTCTCTTCCCAAATTAGTTTTCCAACCACCCAAGATAACCTCTTCTGATTACCCCATCCCCCACTTATAGGTAAGTACTACCTGTTTTAGAACTTGATATAAATGGAATCATACAAAATAAATTATTTTGTGACTGGTTTCTTTCATTCATTACGGAATAATTCTTGTTGTGACTATGTCAGTAAAATTTTATAACATTTAAAAATACAACTTTAGCCATGAAACTTTGTCATTGGATTTTTGCTCCCTTTTATGTTCATAGATTTCTGAATATTAACTTTTCCTCCAGCATGAGATAAACTTCATTCTTTCCTATTGTGTATTCTTTGTAAAGACTAAGATGCCTGGGTGGCTCAGTCAGGTAAGCGTCTGCCTTCGGCTCAGGTCATGTTCCCAGAGTCCTGGGATCAAGCCCCACGTTTGGCTCCCTGCTCAGCGGGGATCCTGCTTCTCCCTCTCTCTCTCCTACTCCCCCTGCTTGTGATCTCTTGCTCTCTCTGTCAAATAAATAAATAAAATCTTAAAAAAAAAAAAAAGACTAAAGTAATTCTAATAACTAGGTAGGAAAGTAGAAGGAATTAATAATACATTGTCCCGTGCAAAAGCTGTGACATTGGTCAAGGAATGTTTGAAATAATCTCCTTTTTCATTGATTACTTGTTTTGGGTTTTTTTTTGTTGTTGTTGTGGTATTGGTGGTTGTTGTTACTCCTGTAACAAGAGTACAATAAGAGTGCAGTGCCTTATCAAATTGAGTTTCTTTTAGAAGTGCTTTGAGGAACTTCCTATTGAACATAGAGAATAGCTATAGACTTTTGGCCGGTGACATATAAATGTTAGATCTTTTGTTATTGTCTACAAGTCCCTGGGGCTTTTCTTTTTTCTTTCTTTCTTTCTTTTTTTTTTTCTTCTCCAGTATAATTTCTTTATGTTGTTTAGACTCTGTAATTTCTATTGATTTATCTTCAAGGTCTGGTTCTGTTATTTCTTAGTTCTAAAATTTCCAATTCTTATTGTATTTCTGTTTTTTTGCTGAAACTTTCTATTTTTTGTTCCTAGTGTATTTATAATTGCTTGTTGAAATATTTTATGATAGCTGCTTTAAAATCCTTGTCAGATCATTCCACAACTGACGCCTTTGTATTGGTGTCTGTTAATTGTCTTTTCTTATTCATGTTGAGATTTTCTTCATTTGTGGTATGATGAATGATTTTAGCCTGTTATTGTATCCCAGGCATTTTGGATATTATGCTATGAGATTTTGGATCTTCTGTTTTAGTAGGCCTCTTCTGACACTGCACAAGCAGGGAAGGAGAGCTGCTTCATTACTTCAAGTTGGGGATGGAAGTCCGGATGCCCTACTTGGTCTCCATAGGGTTCTACTGACACTGCCATGGTGGGGAGGGTAGTTTCCCTCTTTGGTCAGGATCTAGTCTCCATTCACCTCTAGTGACATTCCAGGGAGGGGAAGGGGTGCCTTTCTTACTGCTGGGCAGAAGTGGAATTCTAATTTCCCTACTTGGTCACAACTGATATATGTGAGGAGTGGGTTTCATGGTCTTTGGCTAGAGGAGGGCAGTTATAATAAAAAATGTTTTGTTTTACTTTCTTTTTTTGTTTGTTTTTGTTTGTTTTGTTTTGCTTTCTAAAGCCACACATTTCACTAGAGAAAGCAGGTTTTTCTTGTTGTGGTTGGTTTTCTGTTACTTTTTCTTTTTTGCCTGTGCTTAGTGAGTGGTATTTCTGGGTTGCAGGCTTCTGTTGCCCAATCCAGTATAGATGAGGCAAAAAGAAAACCCAGAGAACTCACTGTCCTATTGTTCTTCAAGTTCCAGGGTCCTTAGATAGCTCACTTTCTCTCTACCAGTCTTTTGACTTTCTATATATTATGCTCAGGAATTTTAGCTGTATTTGGTGGGAGAAATAGGGAGAAACTTGTCTTCTCATTTTGCATGGAACCTGGGTGTCCTAAATGGTTAAACAGAAAAAGTAGTCCATTGAGAATTTAAAAAGAAATGCTCAAAAAAATTAAATTCTTAACAGTTTACCACCATATTTTTGTAAGTCACTAAGATGTACATAAATTTAAGTATATTTTTTGTTGTAGATAAGTATGTATGTATAAAAGCTTGTATATTTCTTTTTTCTTTTAGGATTATGTACTGAAGGACTCTACCGTGTTAGTGGGAACAAAACTGATCAAGACAATATTCAAAAGCAGTTTGATCAAGGTATGGCATATAAAATAAAATCATTTTAAAATTATTTTCCTTATTGATATTTCATGGTGGGAAGATTGATTTTCTAAGGATATGGGATTTTGAAGGGAAAGAGTTTTGAAACAGGATTAGAAGTATGTGATAGAATAAATACCACAGTCAGGAAATAGAAAAGCTATAAATCCATTGCCAGAATTAGAAAAGCAATAATAAATTGACTTATGACATACCAGCATCTTTGTATAGCAGAGATAGTACTTATTTAAAGATGCAATTAAAATTTTATTTCATGCTGTAGGGCCAACTAACCATTAGGAATAAAAACAAAACAGTTCCCTACTCAAAGTAAATTCTGTAAGAAATCAAAGTTTTGAATATGAAAAATGAAGACTGAGCATTATGGAGAAAAAGGAGTGAATATTTTTATAATCTTAGAGTATGGAAAGGCCTAAATTTGATATGAAACCTAGAAAGCATACACAAGATAATAAATTGGACTACCTAAAAATGTAAAAATTCTGTGTGAGATAGTGGATAAAACATAAAATCAGGAGACAAACTATAAACTTGAGGAAGTTATGGAATATTATCTAAGCTAGATAAGCAGTTCACATCAGAAGAAAGTGACCAAGTTTATGAAAATATGCTCTGTCTCTATTATTTGTAGATACAAATACTAAAGCAAAAAGATTTGGTTTTTATGTGTTTATTATCAGTGAAAAAGATTGTTGATAGAGTATAGACAAGCAGGTATGTTGCCTTTTGAGAGGCAATTCATGTATATGTATTAAAATTCAGGTATCTTTGCTAGAGAAATTCCACTTACAGATATTTATGTTACAAAAGTCTTAGTGTAAGCTTACAAAGATATACTTGAAAGGGTAGTCATTGCAGCATTGTCTGAAATTTTTTAAAAAGGAGGAGAGGGCCTACCCACTGTGCTTATAAGCAGAATACTGGATAACCATGTAAAATAATGTAGATTTGTGTGTGTTGAAATGGTAAAATGTCAGTTGTTGAGTGGTGTGTGTGTTTTCCTTGCTTTAAAAGTATATTGTATATATAGTACTTAATTTTTAAAAAATATTTTGTTGGATAAACTGGAACTTTATAATACCAGATTTGTGCAATTTCCCTTAAAATAATGAAGGAACGGGTAGTGGTCAATACTAGGCCTCTTTAATTAGACTGCCTGGTTTTATTTTCTGGTTCTGCCACTTACTCTCTTTGTGCCATAGGGGAGTTAATTTTTCTTAATCCTAACTTTTTCATATTTAAACTGGGAGTGATTAGAGGAACTGTGATGAATAATGAGATAATGAAGAGTTTTCTGTATGACCATATTAAATATTCTTCAGATAGCTATTACAAGGAATGTAGCCTAAGAAAATAAGCTTTAGTATATAAAAGTGTTTATCATAGTATCTTTAATGTTTTTAAATGAAATCCAAATGTTCAGTAATAAAATATTATGTATATTGTTAAATCTGGGGGAATATTTTGTGGTCATTAAAACTATTTAGGGCAAAAGTTTAATAATGGGTTAAGGATATATGTAGGTTCTTAGTACTAGTCTTTCAGCTTTTCAGTTATATTACAATTAAATGTTATCTAGCACACAGAAAAGTGAAAAAGTTGCTTGTGAAATTTTAATGATCTTAGGTAATGCCTTAAAAATGAAATCCAGTATAAAATGTATTTATGATTTGTCTGATTTATTTTTTTAATAAGTGGAAAAGGGCTGAAAGGAAATATGCTAAAATAAAGTATAAACAGTGATTGTCTCTAGGTATGGGGTAATTTTTTTCTCTTGTTGGTCTGTGTTTGTACATTTTCCATCAAAAGTATCCATTGTACTTGTAAAAGGAAAATATTGATTCTTTTAATAGCAAATTAACCTTATGATACATCTTTAGTATTTTCCATTCTTCTTTTTTTAGTCAGAATTTCACTGATAAGTGTTGAAATTAAAAGTATTTTATATAAAAAATTAAGCATAAATTAGAAGGTGTAACTCAGATTTGTGTGCTTAATTCCTGTCTTTTGTCTGTTTTCTTATTGCCTTTTTAAATAGCTTATATAAACAAAATATTTTAAAAGATAGATGTTAGTGAAAACTAATGTTCTTCAGCATACTAATAAGCCTAACAGCATTTTTTGTTGTAATAGAAGATGCTTCTTGCTTGGTTCTCTCTTTCCTTATGTCAAGCAAACTTAAATTAAAACAGTGGGGGAGGGATGTATCAGCCTGTAAAGAAACATGGCTGATGAGAAGATTCTAAAAATTTGGATCTACAAGTACCTGTTTAGCTTACTTCTCTTACAATAAATCAGAATTTTATTTTATAAATTTAAATTTAAATTTTTGTCTTGTAGATCATAATATCAGTCTAGTATCAATGGAAGTAACAGTAAATGCTGTAGCTGGAGCTCTTAAAGCTTTCTTTGCAGATCTGCCAGACCCTTTAATTCCATATTCTCTTCATCCAGAGTTATTGGAAGCAGCAAGTAAGTTATAAGCCTCCTTTTTTGGAGAGGGATGATGATGGTGGGTTTTATATATTGATTGCTATGTGTTAAAATCAGTCTCACACTAGAACATGCAGCTAATAAAAATTTAGCTTATAAGACTCTTTCTTAAACGTATTTGCCTCCAAATAAACAAAATCAGAATCTCGGGAGTATTCCCCAGGAATACTTAGTTTTAGCTGGTCTCTCAAGTGACTCAGTGCTTCTAGAAGTTTGAAGGTCACTGTACTAGAAATTTGAGATTTACATTTTTGTTTCAAACTCAAAGGCTTTTTAAGAAAATTAAATGAACTCGTCAAATGAATGTATCTGTAATGTATTTCCGTAAAATATTAACCTGTGTATGGTATTAAACGTGTATTTAAATTTTTTAAAGTCAAATTAACTTTGGCCTCGTGTCTTCAGTCATTTTTTGAAAAAGGTAGGAAAATAAGTACTTACTCAGTATTTTTTTTTTTTCACTGTCTCCGAGTCACTTAGACCTCTAATTAGCTTTATTTGCAGAAAGGCTGTTGTAATAGATGATAATGTATTTAGCAGGTTCTTTAGAATATTTTGTTTTTGTTTACCTATCCTAATGTGCTTCAAAAAGATTGTTCATTGTCTTTTACAGTAAGCAAACCAGGAAGCTTTATCGAATATTTTTAAATGTATGAATTTTAACAGATTTCTCTCTAATTTTACAGAAATCCCAGATAAAACAGAACGTCTTCATGCATTGAAAGAAATTGTTAAGAAATTTCATCCTGTAAACTATGATGTATTTAGATATGTAATAACACATCTAAACAGGTATTTTTATTTTTTGTTTTTGCAAATGCACTATAAATTTCATTCAGACTTCAGACTTGATAAATTCTGAGAGAAAAGGAGGCAAACTAATTTAAACATACAGTTCAATTTTGGTTCTATTTTTTCCGGATTTTTAAAATAGGTATTTCATCAACTTGTTTAAAGAAAGGTGTTGTATGACTCTTTTAGTACATTTAATGATTACATGAATAGTATAATAGGTACATCTCCCCTGTTTTTTATTACTGTTATTCTTTAATAGTTCTCTTCTGTAGAATCTTGGAATTTTAGGTATGAAATAACTCTTAAATAATTAACCAAATCAACCGATTTGAAGTTGGAAAAATTGAGGTTTAAAGAGGGAAATTATATGCTCAGTGTCACATAATAAGTGACACATCTTATAAGTAGAACCAATGTTTCATTTGCTTTTTGTATCACACTGTGTTACTTTTGTATATCTTGCCTGTTTTGTTTGGGTATAGCCCACACAGTGAAATTTTTATCAGAAACTTAAATTCATCTTATTATCTACACTGTTAACCTGAAATGCAGGACATTAATCCTGTATTAAAAGCCCTAAGTATGTTAAGCTTGAAGTTTATTCTTTTTTCTAAAATGATACTACTCACAATGCCATTTCTTAAGTGAAAGTATTGTATAATAGCTTAAAGCTCAGACTGTTGAGTCAAACAGGCTTGGTTTTGAAACATTTTTATTCTGCGACTGTAGGCAGATTACTTACCTTTCTTAAGTCTTCATTTTCTCAACTATAAAAAATGAGAAAAATAACACCTCACAAAGTTGTTCTTGGGACTAAACAATTAGTATTTGTGCTTATTTTTTCAAAAGTCTATTCATAATATTTTTTAGTGACACTTTAATGAACTGAAGTTTGGGGTTTTTTTTTAACTACACCAATGCTAAAACCTAAGTATATTTCAGTTTGTACCTCTTAAAAGAGAATATTAACCAATGTTTAAAGTTTTATTTTTGCACTCAATGTAGTATAAAATTATATTAACATTTCTAGTAACCGTTCTCTGAAGTCTCCCTCCTTGAGAAAATACCAGCATACTAGTATTAACATATAATTAGTGGAATATCATCTTTTGAAAATTACCATACAAGTGGTTTTTGATATGATAACAGATGTGTACATGGTACTACCAGAACTTACCCAATATGGAGTGTAAGGATGGTTTGTGAACATATTATTGTCTGGCCAGATTAAAGTGCTGAAGTAAGAATTGTACTTCATTTAAAAGAATAGGGAAAAAAGACAAAAGGAAAAGCATGTTCAAAGAAACACAGTGCTAGCCCACAATCAGTATTATTTTAGACACTTTCGTGCTTGGCTTCATTAATACAGCCACGCAACAAAAGCATATATGATGGGTTGAGGAATAGCCGAGGACTTCGTGATTCCAGTAGAGAGAAGGATAGACAGGGTTAAGAGGTAAGGTCAGAAAGGGAAGAGAGAGAGTGCGAGGTCATATAGGACAGTATTAACACAGAGTGTAGGCTTAAAAGTTTTAATCCTCAAAATGTTTTACTGATAAGGAAGTTGCTTTATGGGTGTATGTCACTAAGCACATTGTTGACTTCAACTGACATTTATGGGGATGTGGGGAATGAGACTTTGTCTCAATGAAAATAGCATTGCATGCCAGTTACTCTTAATGGTAGATGGACCACTGGAGAGTAGAGCAGAGAAATAACATCATCAGACTTAAATTTTAAAAGGACTGTAGTAGGACTCTGTAGTTAAGTATAGACTGTAATGGGAACTCTGTGTGCCAGATATTCTTACAAAGGCTAGGGACATAGCACGTGAATAAAGCAATCACTCATTTCATGGAACTTAAATTCTAGTATAGGAAATAAATGACAAATAAATATATAATGGATGATTGACAAATTGCAAAAACTAATCCATAGAGTTACTCTTTTGTTATATTCTCTTTCACCTTCCATATTCAGTGAGTTACTGTGTCAAATCCATTTTTTCTCCTCATTTATTTTCCTTTTTGTTCCTCTCCCACCGCTTTAGTTTAGCCATTATCATTTCTCATTTAGGTAACTCTAGTTTCTTTGTAATTAAGCTCTCTCCATGCCAGTTTTCCTCTTGATCCTCCTTTGATGGATGTCAGAATGATCTTTCTATAAATATATCTTTCTGATTGAATAACATCCTATATCCTAAAGAAAAAACTGTTTAAGTGGTCTGGTTCTAACTTCTTCAGTTATACCTTCTTTCCATTTCCCCCAAGTACACATCAGGTAACTGTATTCACTTAACCAAAAGTATCAATTTGTGCCTGTCTGTCATTACATCTTAATGTGACTGCCTCAGTTCTCAAAATGCAGTCCTCAAACCAGCAGCAGCAGCATCACCTCAGAACTTGTTAGGAATGCAAATTATCAGGTCCCACCCCAGACGTAATTATCAGTCTGTGTTTTAACAAGCCCTCCAGGAGGTTCTGATAGACACTGAAGTTGAGAACCATTGTTTTGACTGAATTACCCTTCCTTCCTACCATTTTACCAAATGCCCATCACTGTTTTTGTTTTTTTTTTTTTAAGATTTATTTATTTGAAAGAGAGAGAATGAGAGAGAGAGAGCACATGAGAGGGGGGAGGGTCAGAGGGAGAAGCAGACTCCCCGCCGAGCAGGGAGCCCGATGCGGGACTCGATCCCGAGACTCCAGGATCACTACCCGAGCCGAAGGCAGTCGCTCAACCACCCGAGCCACCCAGGTGCCCCCAAATGCCCATCACTCTTAATTCATACATCAAACATTACCTCTTCAAAGAAGCCTTCCCTGGCCACCCTCATCTCTTATTTGGAACCTTTCTTTTACAATTTTTGACCCAGCAATTAGACCTGATGCCCATACTCTCATGTCTTTCAACTTTAAGGTTTTTTTCTTTTCTCAGAATCTATACTTGCCTACTGCATAGAAACACCTGACTAGGCCCACTATATTTTAACAGAAGGTTAATTTTATTCTAAATATTCTAATTTTGACTCTTAACAGATAGTAATAACTTTTACCATAGAACACATATATTTAAGGCACATATTTTACCTCAGATGAGCAATTCCTATGGTTGGGGAGAGGAGATTCTTTGGTTTATATTTAAAATATTTTGATGTGCAAATTTAATTATGAGATTTTCCCACTACCTTGCATACTGGGCTGTTTCTTTATGTGTGGAATAAGAGGGTCAGCTAAGATTCTTTCTCAATTTAATAATTTTGAGTTATAATTCAAGATTTGCCTCTTATGTTTCTTGTTTCTTACAGATAATGATAGAAGTGCTTGCTCACATATTTAAAGAACTAGATGTAAATCTGTTAATAACGTATGATCGATCATTTGTAAATTATTATTAAATCCTAAGAATTTTAAGATGGAATGTGTTTCTGTGAACTTTTGTCTTTCAAATTAAATTTGTAGCAAGGTACAAATACTTAATGATTGAAAAAATTACTTTTTGCAGTAGTAGAAACTAATTTTTTTGTAAGTTGAAAAGCCTCTTGGTTGGGGCATTATGATAAGAGTAATTTTTCTAAAGCTTGGTTTTTCCAAGGTTCAAAGAGATGGCATACCTTAGTTGTCTCTTCATCTCTCGTAATAGTCAAGGAATTTGTATATGCAATTAGAATTTTCTGTTTCTCTTACCAGAAACTCATTAAAATTTGTCACGTGTTCTCTTTACTCTGAGAAAAAGGTGTGTGTTTTTTTTTCCCACACAAATTAAGGAGGCTTTTCTAAGTAAATTATAAAACCACTGGGTACAACAATTTTTTTTTTTTTAAGACTATCTTTGGTTCTCATAAGAAATGGATTTTACTGCTGTCTCCTGTTACTGGAATGTAGTTGAACATCTTAGAATGTATAAGAAGAAAAATGTTTTAAATTTGAAGTTAAGATAAAAGGTTTTAAAACTAAATCATCTGAGATCTAGGATACTTAAATTGTCACGAATTTTGATTGGTTTCTAACTGTTTTTTCCTATCATAATTTCAGGGTTAGTCAGCAAAATAAAATCAACCTAATGACAGCAGACAACTTATCCATCTGTTTTTGGCCAACCTTGATGAGACCCGATTTTGAAAATCGAGAGTTTCTGTCTACCACTAAGATCCATCAATCTGTTGTTGAAACGTTCATTCAGCAGTGTCAGTTTTTCTTTTATAATGGAGAAATTGTAGAAACTGTGAACACTGTGGCTCCTCCACCACCTTCAAACCCAGGACAGTTGGTGGAACCAATGGTACCGCTTCAGTTGCCTCCACCCTTGCAACCTCAGCTGATTCAACCACAGTTACAGACAGATCCTCTTGGTATTATATAAGTAGGAATTGATTGCAGACAGCCTGAAATTGACAAAAAGCAAATCTAGGCATGCATGTTTCAGGGTTCAGTAGTATACTTGATTTTTCTTACAGGTAATTCACATTCAGAA
The DNA here is from genome assembly GCF_002201575.2 of Neomonachus schauinslandi. Lineage (NCBI taxonomy): Eukaryota > Metazoa > Chordata > Mammalia > Carnivora > Phocidae > Neomonachus > Neomonachus schauinslandi. The sequence continues at coordinate 63,367,349 of NC_058411.1, read as the reverse complement.
TGATGAAACATTTTCTCTTTGAACTATATGGTGTTCCTTACTCACTTACATTACAAATCTAAGACCATGTGATAAGCATGACTGGAGAGGTTTAATTTTTATAAACAAAAATAGCTATAAAATGCAAAGCTGCTGTTGCATGCAACCTTATTGCAATCAGTATATCATTCCTGTGGCATTTTCTGTCACATTATATTGTGAATAAAATTTTTCTATAGAAATTAAATGATTTAAAAACTCACATATATGAAACATTTAATGCTTTTCAGCCTGCTTTATGGCTGATTTTGTTATTTGATGTGCTAATTTGGGCAACTTAATTTACATTTTAGCAATCTGTGTAGATAACAAAAAGCCCAGTTAAGTATTTTATAATTTCAGGCTACTTATGCCATGCTTGGGATGTTGTTTGAAAGAAAGAAAAATACACTTAACGTATTTCTGCACCTTCATCTTTTAAGTAAACCTGTGGATGATTTGATGAGGGGTAAATGAACATATTTCTTGTACACGCATACCAAGGACATACTTGTGGCTAAAGTGAGTTGATAATGTTGTGCAAAGGATAGTTGTCACCAACTCATTTCTTTATGGTCCATAATGAAATAAACATCTTGTATACTGTTAATTCTGTAAACAGATGCATGTTCAAAAGATCTATGATGGTCTTGTAATCTTAATCTAATATATTTTAGATATTTTAATTTTTTCCCTCTTGGGAAATACATTTAGTATAGTGTAGAAAATACTTCATGACATTTTCATATAAGGTTATATAACTTTTCATACATAAACATGAAATTTGTTGTAGAAAATTCTTTAAACCAAACATTTTAATCTAGGACTTCAATTTAATCTGTTCCTTGAATCTATTTTTATGTGGCCCTTAAAAACATATCCAAAAATCCATTGCTAATACAGCAATAAAAATACTTTGGGTACTGACAGCCTCTTTGGAGTATGTATATATAAAATTGCAAACTTGTATTCATATTCTTTTCTGTGATATGTTGTACTAAAATCAAAATGCTTTTGCACCATTTTTTAAAACAGTTTTTTCTTTTGACGTTGGTACCAGATTTGCTGTAAATGACTGCTGCTTTGGGGGTTAAACATTTGGTTAGTGAAGATACAACCAGAACACTAAATTATGGATAAAAATTTCAGAATAGGTGGCATAGGTAAATATTTTTAGGCTTCCTTCAAAATTCGTTTATTATCAAACCATGCCATTTTTTTCTGGAAAGAAAAAAATGCTGTGTTTTTCATTGTTAGGTTACATTTTTCTGTAGGAAGAGGAAATTCTTTGGTCCATGTTGTAATCTTCATTCATACTGCAATTTTAAGGTTGTCTTATGTGTATTATAGTAAATAGATGATTTTGAGATTCGAGGCTCCTAAGAGTTTGATTTGCTCATTTTTCCCTAAAATAAATACTGTCTTTCCCAACTGTTATGTCCTAGGTATTGTACTTCTGATTTAACTTCAGAATCAAGATGTCAACATGAACCAGGCTGCTGTTGAAGTACATGTATATTATAAATTATCTTACTTGTGTTATACTCTTATGTGTTATTATCTTTTCTAAGAAAACAAAGTCCCTATTATTCCTATTGCAAAGCACACAGGAATTAAGAAAGTACAGTAATTTTTAAAAAGAAAAATCCGGTAAATGTAGTATTCTTAACTTGTTCTATATTACTTAATAACCTATTGTCTATATAGCTTTAATTTATAGCTGTCAGTTTAACATTGGCATGTCTGGCAAAGAAAATTAAACTTTAAGAGTTTTATAAACTGTTTCTAGGTTGCTAAAGAATTTATTTTTCTACTATATATGGTATAGACAAAGCTCAAAACTATGTACAGGAAAAAAGCCTGACTATTTCTTTTGGAAGTAGGCTGAAAAGAGAATTTTCAGAACTGTTCTTGTCTTCAGTTCATTCGGTCATGACTTTGCTATTGTAATATGTGAATCCCAGTTTATTTAAGCTATTCTCTTTTATACTATGTTAATTTAACTTTCATGTACATTTAGTACCATTTTGTTTAGCATTTACCATTTTCCACATTAACTACCTTACACCTTCCCCAAAACTTACCTCCACTTTTCTATGCATTCTATAATTGATTTGAAAACCTTTGTAGGGCTCATTTAAAATTCTAAATTTGGTTCAATTAACCTGTAGGTTACAGTTAATTGAAAATTAAAGTACAGTTTAAAGCTCAGTCTGTTACACTGAATTGATTGCGTTTGTTTTTGCCAAGGGTTTAGATATGTTTTTAATTATTAGAAAAATAATTCTAAGAACAGAATAATATAATTAAACTTTTTCTTTGGTAAGTTACTGGAAGGTTTCACTGTTTAGGGACATATTATATAATGAGACTTAAAGGATGAAAAGAATATTAGATAGTCTCATAATTATGGGTAAATATTAAGGCATTATATTTTACAATTTTAAATAAAATTCCATCTACACACATGTTGCCATTGTTTCATTTAAGCTTCAGTGCTTATAGTTATTACAATATTGTACTCAACAGTGTCTAGATTAGCAATATAAAGAAGCATAGTGGTACTCCTTTTCAAATTTTTAGTAGATTTATTGGAAGACAAATTCTATTCAACAGACAGACACTAGGATACACAATTAATTTTAGAACAAAATTCTAGGCATAATACATATCCATTTGAAATAGTATTTGTTTAGTAGTGCTTTTCCCCCCCTAAAATTTACGCTGTATATACTGTAGGTAACAGCAATCTAACTTAGCCAAAAAGCATCTTTTATTTTCCATACTGTGTGTAAATAATGTAGACCTTTTTTTTGAGGTACTGGAATTTAATTTCTAATATCTCTTAGATATAAACAAAAGGGAACAATTGGAATAAGAATTTAGGCCTTAGCTTCCATGGTGATTTTTAGTTTTTTATACAGTAATGTGATGCTATTTGTCAACTGGATATAAATATATATATATAATTTTAAAAAGTCAGAAGTGCTTTGTTTCTTTGTTTATAATTAATGTAATTTTGTGCTTCACCCACAGGATGCTGCAGTAAATTAAATATCAGTGAAGCTTCTGTATAAAGAATGCTATGAATAAAACATTAAGAAGCTATGTAATTTTAAGTTATAGTTGCCTCTAATTTTACCATTTCATTGGTAAAAGCCTTTTTTCTTGGCGTAAAATAAAATAAAAATAAATTTGTCAATATGATGAAAGTTTTATTAGGGAGCTATATTATTGACCTTTTACTATACCATGAGAGGAGATCCAAAATTCGTTTTGGATGCATACATACTGGTGGAGATTCAGTTTTTAAATGTTCAGGAAAAGATGGATTGCTCAGATTTCTGACTCAGCTGTTACCTAAACCTGAATTTTGAGCTGTGGCTAGACATTCTTTTGAGCCCCTGGAAAGATTTTGAAGCCTATTCTAGTTTATTAGCAGAGCTGCTGACATTGAAGAATATACTTTTGTTTTCTCTTCATGGATTATGAATATTAAGCCCAGCTTTATGGATGTATGTTCTCAGAACCTATGGATCTGGTAAAGTTTGTTTGACTTTAATCTTTTTGTTTATCTTGAATTCAGTCATTTTAATTAATTTTTAGGTTGAACAATTTCTGATTTGTTTCAGTGCTTTATAGGTCTTAATTTTTTTTTTGTATTTGAACTCTTGGAATTCTCAGCAGCCTTTTCAATTTATCAAACATCTGGAAATAAAATTTTCCAAGATGTAATAGGAGAAGGAATTACTCTTCAAAATTGATTTCTTATGGTAACATCTGTGTATAGTTGAGCAAACTGTACAAGCATTAATAGCTGATGCCCAGTATCCAGCCATTAGATAGCCAGGTACCATGATCTTTTTAAAGTAGTTAAAATCTAATTAATGAACTTTGGACAAAACATTAACCTCAGTTGAACCTTGTCATCATCCTATCAGCGTGATTCCATTTATCTCCCCCACCCCATATTTTATTTCTTTGTGGGTAGGTGGGTCTAGGTGGGGGGAATCTACAGTTATCACTTAAATCTTAAAGTATTGAATATTAGTCTTAGAGAAATCTTTCAGGCAACAGGAATGATTTTGAAAAGCTAATCAATGATAGTCAAAGTTAAGATTTCGGTCATTACTAAGTTTAATGTATAAAATTATAAAAATGCAGTGCTAGCAGTTTAGGTTTAGTCATTTTACGAATAGTCTAAGACCTGCAGTATACACACTGAGTAGTTGTCATGGAGTTTGTGGGAAGAACATTTGTATATTCCCACAGTGTAGATTTTCTATTCAATTTTATTTGCCTCACATGGTAAAAATGATGAACAACTTAATAATGGCTCTCCTGTTCTGAAAGTTTGCCTAATTTTTAGTTAAGATTCTATTAGTGTTGTGACCTGTTTTTTCAGATTTATTTCTATTCTGTATTAAATCTTACTCCAGTACAAGTGATGTAGGCTTAACAATTGACCTATTTATTCATTGCTTCACTAAATCATCCAAGTTACTTGTAATTAGGTATCTACTCACAAGATCATTTCCTTGTGACCTTGAACTGAATGTTTTGTCCTAATCATTTAATATGTTTTAGATGCTTGCCAGTTTTTAAAAGAGCTTACCCATTTTAAATTTGGAGCTCTGGGTTTTCTTTCCCTTTTCTCTAGATTTTTGGTGTTTCATTTTATCCAAATAAATGTCTTTATAGTTGTTCAGTGACGCCACCTTATATTTATTACTCTAAAATGATAAGTAAAATTAGAAGCATTCCATACTGTCCTTGCTGCTGTTATTAGCATAGGACCTAGGTTATTTTAAATGTGCAGGTGAAAAGATTTTAAAAACAAAAACCCAGGCTATCTGAGAGAACATAACCTTTGGATACTCTCTCAAATTTACTTCTTGGAAATTTCATTTTCAGCTTTTTCATCTTTGTTGGTGCTCAAAGGTACAGTTGCTAAATGTTTTTGGTTTATAGAGAGAAACCATTACCAGTGATGCCTTTTTCAAATACAAACTAAAATGCTTTATCCAATTCTTTACAAAATGACGGTTGTGAGGCACCAGTCTGGATCAGTCGGTGAAGCATGCGACTCTTGATCTTAGGGTTGTGAGTTCAAGCCCCACATTGGGTGTAGAAATTACTTAATAAAATCTTAAAAAAAAAAAAAAATGGCAGTTGTAAATTACTTAAAATCCATTTAAATTATTATTTTCATGGTGTAGATCAAGGTGAGCAAACTTTTTCTGTCAAAGGACAGATGGTAGATATCTTACCATATGATCTCAATTCTATTGTTGTAGTGCAAAAAGAGCCATAAACAATATAGAAATAAATGGAACACGACTGTGTTCCAGTAAAACTGTGTCTACAGAAAAGATGCAGCTGACCAGATGATCCCTGGCATAGATTGTTAGTAAAATTCAATCTTCCAAGTTTCCAATTATGTGAAATAATTACGATAGATTAACTCCAAATAATATAGGTCGAAGTAATATTTTACAGAGGGTGATGATAATTGTCCTCTCTTTTAGCACCCTTTATTCCCAAAGGGTATTACCTTTTTTAGTTGTAATAAAGTAAATGAGCTATGTGGAATAGTTCTTTAAAAGATCATAATAAGTTATTAAAACATTATATCCAGTGTGTAAGACTGGTGATAAAATTGTATATATCAGAATTGAACTACTTTCACAGCTTTGCTGCCTTTTTTTTTTTGAGACCGAGAGCATGAGCAGGGGAGGGGCAGAGGGAGAGAGAATTCCAAGCGGGCTCCATACCCAGTGCAGAGCCCGATGCAAGGCTCAGTCCCATGACTCAGATCATGAGCCGAAACCAAGAGTTAAGGGGGAAAAGACATTTTAAGCGGACGCTTAAGTGACTGAACCACCCAGGCATGCCCCGCCTTCTATTCTTAAAGATGACTTGAAGTAATATATTTTTAAAAAATTTAGAGAGCGAGAGCAGGGAGAGTGGCAGAGGGAGAGGAAGAGAATCTCAAGCAGACTCCCCGCTGAGCACAGAACCACAGGGCTCAATCCCATAACCCTGAGATCATGACCTGAACTGAAATCAAGAGCTGGATGCCTAACCAACTGAGCACCCAGGTGCCCCTTACAGTAATATTTTTAGTGGTGGTCATTGCATCTCTACAAACTATACATTAATCGTGAGCATACTTAAGTAAATTTTGACATTACTGAAGTGTTTAATATTTTTACTAACCCTAAAATACCAAAATCATGTCTATAATAGATCTGGAAGTATGTGACCACTATTTAATGGATACTCTCTTCAAAATGTAAGTTTCTGCTTCTGAAATCTTTTTGGCTGTTTTTAGTCTATTTAAGTGCCATCTGAGGCGTATAGGCAGCAAATCTTACTTCAGACAAATTCAAGCAAGTTTCTTCAACTAAGAATAACCTTAGAAGTTTTAAGAACGTGCTGGCTTTTGAGTATTTTTCTCTTTATAGCCATGGTTTCCAAAGAATCACTAGTGGGAACTAGTTAAGCTATCCAGAAGCCATCCAACTATACACATCTCTGAGGTGCAAGATTAAGAGATTTATTCCCGGTTATGTGCCTATATATTCCATCTGGGGAAGACAAAATGGAGTTTCTGGGGGGAAAAGTTCATATGAGAAGGGTTCATTAAGTAGAAAAAGCCTTGGCATTCAAATTTAAACTTTGTATCAATATGTAGACTTGATAGTTAGTGAGCAATTCTATGACCATAAGTTGTAATAAACCAGTCAAAACTAAACATTTTAATGGCAAAGATCTGGGCATATTACTAAGGAAACTTTTACTGTTACTTCTTAGAAAATTCAACTGTTTATTTTTATTTTATCTATTTGGGGGGGTAGTGAGAGCATGAGAGGGGAGAGGGTCAGAGGGAGAAGCAGACTCCTCGCCGAGCAGGGAGCCCGACGCGGGACTCAATCCCAGAACTCTGGGATCATGACCCAAGCTGAAGGCAGTCGCCTAACCAACTGAGCCACCCAGGCACCCCAAATTCAACTGTAAAATGTCTTCTCCCCCTTAACTCTTTGTGAATAAAAAGGTTCTATCAAAGAAATAGGAAACTGATGATAAAAGGAATTGGAGGATATAGAGTGATTTGCATTGCAGAATGTGTTCAGTGTTGTAAATTTATATATTCTGAGTTTCCCAAAAGTCACCATTTTTTCTACCACTTTTAATTATTTGCATTACCAACATTGTAGAGGTTCAGTTTTTCACATGAGAGGATGTAGCTCACTTCAGGTCAGTAACACAACCATCGAACACTCTATTAGGCAGGATAATTTTCAAAAGTCGTATTTTTAAAGGCAACAATGTGATGTGGGAAGGTGTACACTAGACTCAATCCTGTATAGAGGGGAGAAGTATTCAGAGCTTAGTGGAAGATCACAAACTCTTACACTCCAATTTACTTTGTAGAAGCTGGCTTAGTGTGGGCATCTGGATTTGCCCCAGGTAAAGGGCCATGTTAGGGAAGGAGAAATCAGCTGTGCTTTTACTGATTGCATAGGGCTAGAGTGACAAAATTGGAGGCTTGAAAGCCTTAAAAGAACAGCCAGTTTTTCTACGTTCTATTTGTTAAATGTTGAAATTTGGGCAAAAAAGCTAAACTGAAAATTTCTCAAAGGCGAAACTGAATCCCTTGCAACCTTTCAAGGCTGAAGAAGCAAAGGTCCACCCAGTTTTCTCAACCAAAAACTTTCTAGGCTTGTACTCTAGGCACAGGGATGAGTTTGGGCTAAATCTTACCAAAAGTCTGCCTAACAAAGCAAAGGGGGATCCCCTTTTCAAGAGGAAGAAATTGTCTTGGAGCCTCTACAGTTCTTTTATACACAATATCCAGCACACAGTTTAAAGATTACTAGGTGTGTGAAGCAACAAAATTATATGACAGGTAAGAGGGAGAAGAAATGTATGATTGAATCCAAATTATCTAGATTGTGTAAAACTATGACTTTTTAAATAACTGATTTAATGTGAAAGAAAATGGAGAGGGTTAACATGAAATAGTGAAGTTTTTCATCAAGGAATGATTTTTGTTTGAAAGGACCTCTAGAACTGAAAAAAATTACCTTCCTAGGTGAGGGGCCCCTGGGTGGCTCAGTCCATTAAGCGTCTGCCTCTTGATCTTGGTTTGGGTCTTGATCTCAGGGTTGTGGGTTCAGGCCCCTCACTGGGCTCCACGCTGGGTGTGGAGCCTACTTAAATAAAGGGAGAGAGAACTCCCTTTGATGAGGTAACTGTTCACTAGAAGAAAAGATTAGTGAATCAGAAGACAAGATTTTCACTGAATAATATCAGGATATGTTCAAAATGTCTTGACGTGTACTTTGGAGTCATGGGTTGGGGGAGAGTGATGAGGGCAGAAACAGTGCTTGAGGTTATGGCTAGCAAGCAGTTTTGCAAAATTGATGAAAACCCACAGATTAAAGTTCAGCCAATACCAGTTAAACAGCTAAATATTTGAAACTCTGCCTAGATACCCATGGCAAAGTGCTGAAAATCCAAGACGGGCCTTATTTTTAAAGCAGCTAGAGAAAAGACACTTTCATTACCTTTAGTGGAGCACCAATGAGACTGACAGTTGATATCTCAATAGAAATCAACAAGGACAGAAGACAGTGGAATGACATCTTTAAAATGCTGGCAGTATGGGGATGAGGGGGAGCAGTATCTTGCCAAAGAAAAGGTCCTTCTGGAGTAAAGATGGATCTAGACAAAAGGTAAGGTACTTCATCACCAGTAGGCCTTCAATAAATACCGAGGAAAGCAGAAGTAGTCCTGAGAGAGTTTACTGTTGTCATTGAGATTTCCAACTGTAGTTCCTGAGAGACTCTGATCAATGAATCAAGTTCCTTCTAAAACCCACAAGGTTTGGGGCGCCTGGGTGGCTCAGTTGGTTGGGCGACTGCCTTCGGCTCAGGTCATGATCCTGGAGTCCCTGGATCGAGTCCCGCATCGGGCTCCCTGCTCGGCGGGGAGCCTGCTTCTCCCTCTGACCCTCCCCCCTCTCATGAGCTCTCTCTCTCTCTCATTCTGTCTCAAATAAATAAAATCTTTAAAAAAATAAAAAATAAAACCCACAAGGTTTGTAGGTTTTGGTGTCTCAGATGAAAACAGCCTGAGAGCTCAGTCCTGAGACTAACCCACCTCTAATAGCAACTCTGATCGGAACTTAAAAGACAGCCCAACCTCTTTCAGGCTCCTGTGGAAAATAGAGTTGAGGATATAGACCAAAATGAAATAAAGTAAGAAAGACCTTGCCCACCAATCAGTATTTAGATTCCTTTGAAGAATTCATACATAAGAATTACATGTGTACAGAATGTAAGCAGGTCTTCATTCAGAAGCCATTTGAACATCAGACCATTCGTACTGGAAAGAAACATGGTAACTGGGAAATTCAAGTCACACACAATGGTTGAATATTTGCAACCATTCAGAACAAAAATCTTAATACATGCATTAAATATGTAGAGACATTTACCAAAAGACATAGCACTAATGCTCACACTGGAGAGAAATCCATGAACGTACTGAAATTTGAAAAGGCCTTCACCTGTTAAGTCTTGGTTGCACTTCAGAAAATCCACACTGGCAGGAAGTCATTTGAATGCAATGACTGTGAAAAAGCCTTCACCAGAAGTCACAACTCTTGTGTACATCAGAATTTCATACTGGAGAGAGACTGTATTAGGTACTGCGTTTGAAAGTCCATCAGCCTCAAGTCAAACTGGCTTATTGAGTGATAGCCAGCTCCCGAGATGGCCCCTGATGCCCTGGCTTCTGGTGGTGTGACGTCTTTGTATGGTCCCCTACATTCTACCAAGATTGGTCTTGTGTGACCAGTAGCAAACAGCAGAAGTGATGGTATGTTATGTCCAAGGCTAGATTATAAAGGACTATGGTTTCCCCTCTTGGGCACCCACTCTATAATGATGAATGAGCTTGGAAGCTGATTCTTCCGCCCCCAGCTGACACCTTGAATGAAACCTCACAAGATAACCAGAACTAGATCTATGCAACCCAGATTCTTGACCATCAGAAATGTAGTTAAGTGTTTTAAGCTTCTGAGTTTTGGGGGTAATTTACACAGCAAAAGATAACTCATACAGTTGCACATTGAAGTTCATACTGGGGAGCTATCTTATGAATGCACAGTTCGTTTTCTTCATTTCCAAGTCACAACGCCAAGTGTATCAGAAAATTCAGAGTGAAACCATATATATGCAGTGAGTAGGAAGACACTAAGTGCTAGATTAAATTTCAGTATCAGAAAACTGACTGGAGTGGAGAAACTGTTTTTATAAAATAAGAGCACCTTCATGGAGAAATCTTGTTTTAAATACATGTCAGAGAATGTACTGACCATATAGTAGCTTCTCTAGAAAATACCACAGCAGCATCAACAGATTGACAAAGGAGAAAAAGTGCCTGTGTATGTGTGTGTTAGGCCTTCCCCCAACAGATTGATATGACCATAGTACCTGAGTCACTGTTGGTGCATTTAGTGGGGGAGAGGCCTTGGCATTAGTTTGCAGTATATATCAGAATTCATAAACGAAACAAAATCTATATTTAAAGTGAGAAAGCTTCTCACAGAATCCGATGAAATTGCACATTATAGATTTTATGCATCTCAGAAATTATATGGGTATATTTGTGAGAAAAATTCTGAGGAGAACATCTGAGAATGTGTTGAGGAAAGGGCATCTTACTGCACTTTTCTTAAGGAATAATTCATAGGAAAAACTTGCCAGTTTGATTAGGATGTGGACTGGAAAACTTTCTAAAGGGTCAGATGGTAAATATATTTTTTATTGAAATACAGTTGACAAACAGTGTTACATTAGGAGATGGTAAATATTTTATGCTTTGTAGCCCAGGAGGCTAAAAGCAAGGATATTCCGTAGACACGAAAAAACAAAATTTTCTATTGACAAAAATTTTAAATGTCATTATGTTACAAATTAACCATTTCCAATTAAAGGTTGTGTGGAAATTCTACAATCACATGGTTAAACAGATTTTAAAATTAATTTCCTTTGCAAGTCCATCAAGGTCAAAAACTGCTAAAATTATAGTGTGAGCTTGGAAAGTACATCTAATACAAATTTGGAACTGAAAATTTTTTTTCATTTTTATTTCTAATAGTACAGAAAATGTATAAAGCAACTTGAGATTTGCTTGTGATTCAATGTTAATTATCATGAAATGACCAGAGAATGTACTGACCAAGGCAAAATGCTTTGCCTTGTAATTTTAGGTTGAATTCAATGAGAAACATCAAGTCAGCAACAATAAGCTGATTTTGAAAACAATTTAGTGTTCAGTAATGGCGGTTGGGGTGGGTCCTCTAATTCAGAAAAATTTCAAATCCTGGCCCTGATAAATTCATGAAATTTACAATAGATAGGTGTGTAAAAATTGATGAAGTCCACCATTGATACTGCTCATTTAATAACACATGATAGGTTCAAGTATTTTCTGTAAAGGACCTGCTGTTAAATAATACAATGAATAACCATGAATTTGAAGCCTTTACATTGCAAGAGCTTGATAAATTTGTCCAACAAAGCTTCTTTCTGTTCTACACCTATATTTTACCACCATCAGTTGTAAGAACAGATTCTATTTAAGGTTGTATTGAACATTTTCTCAACCTTCTTTGGTTGTTTCACAAAACATCCATAGAGGTTGTTTAGTCAGTTCAAACTCAGCATTGACTGAGTAGATAGTAGCTGAGCAGTATTGGTAAGATCTGCGACTCAAGGAAAACCACTTGGAATTCTTTGCATTGTTTTTAAATGGATGTTACCTAGTGTTCTAAACTAAGCAATTGTTCTCACCAAAAAGCTAATAGTCTTCAACAAGTTTCCTCTGCACACATTTCTTTGGCTGCTATAAACATGATTTCATTAACTCACCACATGTTATTTCTACTGTCTCTTCAAGAAAATTGAAGAGGAGCATTGTGTCATCTAGTTCTATAATGCCAGTGTTACCCTGATACCAACAATTTAGCAAGTTGAAACAAGCAATATACAAAAAGGATAATATGCTATGACCAAAGATGCAGGATTGCTTTACCATTTGACAATGAATTATAAAATGACATCAGTGAAATTGGCACAGTAGATAACTCCAAGGGCCATCCCTCCAAAAAAGAAAGATAAATCAAGCATTTTATGTGAACATAACACATGAAATTTGAAAGGAAAGGAGCCAAACTTAGTTATACAAGTTTATTTTTTTTTTTACCACAGTTCCCACCCTTATGCTACATTTGCCTTACAGAAAGTCAAAATCCTATATAGTTAGAATGTAAGTGGGATTTCATGATAACAAGAAGGTATTTCCATTTATCATAATGCCAGGTAATATCATTTGGACCAATCCTCTAGCTTAGGACACCTAGGGAAAAAATGGACAAATTTGCTTCAAAACATCAATATGAAGACCATCAGAAAAACTAACAAGATCAGGGTTCCTGGCTGGCTCAGTCAGTAGAGTGTGCAACTCTGGATCTCAGGGTTATGAGTTCAAGCCACACATTAGTTGTAGAGATTACTTTAAAAAAAAAAAAAAAAAAAGAAGGAGCTAACAAGATAGTGAAGGATTACAGCCAGCAATAGGGCGAGAAAAAAATGGCAACAAAGATAAACCTGCTTTTGGCCTCCAATTATTTAGGAGGTAACTGACAATCTGAATAATGCTTCTGATGGCCTTCTATAGTTCTAGATGGGCAGGAATTAGATTTCAAGACCTCAAAGTGTTTCTACAGTTTTGCAAATTTGATGTCTTACACAAAATAACAAGATGTGTACAGACAGCATGAATTAAAACTAACAACACAGACTATATGCTAAGCCCAAGGAAATAAATGTCAAGAATTTCAGCAGATGACTACAAAAGCACAGAAAAATACCAAGTGGAAGTTAAAGAACCCAGAAATATATTAGCTGAATTTAAGGACTCAAAGGATTGGCTTATAGAAGATTAGACACAGCTGAAAATATAATTCATGAATTCCAAGTGGTTAATACAAAATAGAATAAAAGATTGAGAACTGAAAATATTACAATATAGTAAGAGGAAAATCTTTTTTTTTTTTTAAAGATTTTATTTATTTATTTGACAGAGAGACACACAGCGAGAGAGAGAATACAAGCAGGGGGAGTGGGAGAGGGAGAAGCGGGCTCCCGGCTGAGCAGAGAGCCAGACATGGGGCTCCATCCCAGGACCCTGGGATCATGACCTGAGCCCAAGGCAGACGCTTAATGACTGAGCCACCCAGGTGCCCCAAGAAGAAAGTCTTATCATAAATTTAATTGAACTTTCCAGAAAGAGTAGAGATAGTAAGAAGCAATATATGACTAGATAATAGCTGAGATCTTTCCACAACTATCAAGACCACAAACAATTGATTAAAGGGCTGTGAATCAACGGAAAGCAGGAAAATACATACCAAAGCAGATAAAAATAAAACTAAAATTAGACTGAGAATTAGACAAAAGCAACAAGAGAAAAAGGATCGAAAGAGTACCACTTAGACTACAAGTGGCTTTCTCAATCAAAATATTAGAAGCCAAACAACATGAAATATCTCCCTAAAATTGAATAGCAAAAAAAAAAAAGAAAGCCTTTAAGAATAAAAGTAAAAGACATTTTCAGATGAAGTAGAAAATGCTCTTAAAATGAAATACTGAAGACTGTTTTTCAGGCAGAATGAAACTATCCCCAGGTGAATGTTGATATGTAGGAAAGAACGAAAAGCAACAGCAATGGTAAATATGTGGGTAAATCTAATGTTAAGTAAAAAGTGTAACATTGAAGCCAATGGAAAGGTGGAAAAATGGAATAATAAATGCTTAAAAAGAGAAAAGGAAACAAATAGGACAAAATATATTATGATACATTTAGATCCAAACATATTAAGTACATTGAATTTGAAAAATTAATGTTCTAAATAAGTGATATGGGAAGTCAGACTGGATTCAGAAAATGACAAAATCACATTTACAAGGGCCACACCAAAAATCATCAGGATGGGGCGCCTGGGTGGCTCAGTCAGTTAAGTGGCTGCCTTTGGCTCAGATCATGATCCTGGGGTCTTGGGATCAAGCCCCACGTCTGGCTCCCTGCTCAGCAGAGAGCCTGCTTCTCCCTCTCCATCTGCCTGCCACTCTGCCTACTTGTGCTCTCTCTCTCTGTCAAATAAATAAATAAATAAATCTTAAAAAAAAATCATAAGGATACAGAAAGATTAAAAGGAAAAAGATGGTATTATAAACAAATGAATGTCAATATATTTGAAACTTTGAGTGAAATAGAAAAATTCCCCCAAAGCACAACATATTAAAACTTACATGAAAGGAGTAGGAATCGCTAATAGTTTGATATCTACTAAAATGAATTTATAACTTCAAAGTTTACATGCATTCATAGGCCCATATAGTTTTGCTGGTGAATTTTACTAAATAAGGAAGAAATAGCACAAAATTTTTATAATGTCTTTAGTAGAATTGAAAAAGGAAACACTTGAATTGATTTTATGGGGTTAACATAATCTTGATAAGTAAATTCAACAATGACATAATTATAGGGCACTATTATGTATATAAGTGAAAAATCTTAAATATGTTTAGCAAGATGTTAAAAGGAAAATACAGAATTGGTTTAACTTTCAAAAATCAGTCACTGTAATGTGCATTTATAGAATAAGAGAAAAAGTATATGACTATGTCAATAGATAAGTATAAAGCACTTTATAAAAAAGATATATCATGCAAATACAAAGAGCTGATGTTGCCATACTACTGTCAGACAGTAAAATGTAAGGTAAAAAGCATTACTAGAGATAGAGAACACTTAATAATGATAAAGGTTTAATTCAGCAGGAAGAAATAGCAATTCTAAATTTGTAAGCACCGAGTAGCATAGCATCAAAATACATAAAGCCAAAACAAATGTCAGAAGTACAAGGAGCGCTAGATCTCCATTATCCAAGTAGATTAACACATGGAATAAGCAAATTAAATAACAGTAAAGGTATCAAAGATTCAACATGATAAGCAAACATGACATAAAGGGCCCATATTAGATACTGCACCCAATAACTGTAGATAATTACGTGAAACTACTACAAAATTGAATATATGCTGAACCACAAAGGAAATCTCAAATTTCAAAGATTAAAATCATATAGAGTTTGTTCTCTGGTTATATTAAAAATAAGATAAAAGTTAACAGCAAGATAAGAAAATCCCTTAATGTTTGGAAATTAAGCATATACTTGTAAAAAAAAGTTCGTGGGTGAAAAAGAAAATAAAAAATGGAAATATTTTGAACTAAAAGATAATGAAAACAAATCTTGTGGTATGTTGAATTGTGGAGATTTATGGCTTTGCATACATATAAACAGAATTCATAGTTTGAATTCATGTATTAGGAAGCCTAAATTATCAGCAGGGAGAAAAAAATAAAAACTAATGAAGTAGAAGAAAAATGCACAGAGTAAATCTTTAAGAAGATATGAGTTGTGAGGAGGTTTGAAAAGAAATAAGCAGTTGCCTATATTTTTAGAAAGGCCCCTATGACAGCACATTCAATGGTATTGGAGGAATCTGTGATGGGAAAAGACAATGTGGAGTTTATGGAATTCCCCAACAGGAGAATTGCAACACAGACTCAGGGTTTTGGAGCAATCCACACCATCTCCTATAGAGTATTATATACAGTTCAAGAAGTCCTTTGTATGCTTCTGCACCCTGGAAAAGAGCATGACCATGACTATCAAGTAAACCATGTGGCCAGAACTATCTAAGCTAAGGTAGGTTCTGTCAGATCTGTCAGGCCATAAAGTCAGATGGACCCAGCAGCAATCTATCATAAGATGGAAGTGGTACATCTGTGATTGGGCATGAGTGCCAGAGGATCCAATTAAGTTGCACAAGCAAGTAGTCCTCATCCCTCCTATCTCATCAACTACTGTTGCCCTAGTGTCTCTTTCTCAGTTAAAAATCATGTCCATATGGCAGCCATGGAAGTGCACTGCTCAAATCTTTCAAGAATTGGGGCGCCTGGGTGGCTCAGTCAGTTAAGCAGCTGCCTTGGGCTCAGGTCATGATCCCAGGGTCCTGGGATCGAGCCCCATGTCTGGTTCCCTGCTCAGCAGGGAGCCTGCTTCTCCCTCTCCCTCTGCCTGCCACTCTGTCTATTTGTGTTCTCCCTCTCTCTGTCAAATAAATAAAATCTTAAAAAATCAAGAATTGCCTCTAGGATTGCAGTCAATTGATCGTTCTCAGCTGCTGCACTCTCAGAATTCACTACGACATTTAAAGCCAAGACATACTATTCTTGGGCACCTATAGCCAATGATCAAGTAGTGAGTGGGTGTGGACAGATATTAGGAGCTAGACATTTCTGTATTCACCAAGAAAGACCCTGTGGCCTTGCATTTTATAAGAATGAGGAATGTTTTGTTTTGTTTGTTTTTAAGATTTTATTTATTAGAGAGAGAGAGAGAGAGAGCTGGGAGTACAGAGGGGGAGGGAGAGGGAGAAAGAATCTGAAGCTGACTCCGTGCTAAGGGCTTCAGATCCCATGACCAACCGCAAGATCATGACCTGAGCTGAAACCAAGATTCAGAGCCCCAACCGACTGAGCCACCCAGGTACCCCTTGACTGTCAGGAATGTTTTTATGAGAGGGACACCAGTATTACAGGGTGTTTATTGGTGGTTCTTCTCATCCACAGGCTGGGGATGATAGTAGGAGAGGTGGTCACAGAATTGAGCTCATTCATAGCAATAGGAATGATGATATCTCAAAGCAGGTAGCACACTCAACTGCCAGAAGCCACAGAGCCATACTTACCATAATGACCTGCAAGGTTGGAGAGATAGCCATAAAGGCTTACCCAGGAAATTGTGGAGATAGGTAATAGAACATGGCTACCCTCTGGGCAAAAGAGATGAACATTCAATGATGGTGCTACTTAACATCTAAAATACTCTTAAAGAGCAAGTGTGGAGAAGCAAGAGGCCAAGGGCAACCTCTCTAATAAAAGTTAAAATCCCTTGTTCAGTTCCCTGAACTGAGCCAGTATTCAGACCCAGAACCAACTCACTAAAATGTGAACAGATCTCTAGGAGGAAAGACCCTACAATATCCCAGCAAGTATATATTAGAAGATCTCCCTTATAATTTCCTAAAATGGCCTAGGCTATTTAGGTAGGTGATTGATTGTACACTGGGGAAAATGGAGGATCTCACATTTTGAGGAATATTAGACACAAGGTCTGAGTTGATGTTTGATGCCTTAAGACCCCTTTGTTAGGATGAGGGGTATATAGGGGCCAAGTAACAAGAGGAACTCTGCCCAAAGTCCAGCTTATAGTGGATCCACTGTTTCAACAGACCCCCATAGTGGTTATTTGACTGATCCTAAGTGTGTAATTAGGATTGACATACTTGGTGATTGGACTAGCCCTCATGTGGTCCTCGGCCTGTGGAGTAAGATTTCTCATATAGTGAAAAAGCCAAGATATGATCCTATCTTCAACCTTTAGCGAAGATAGTAGAGAAAATACATTATCTCATCCCAGAAATGGGAGTGGCAGAGATTAGTGCCACCTTTAAAAATGCAAAGTGTGGTAGTCTCTAACAAACCTCTATTTAATTCACTAGTCTCGTTCCTGAAAAAACCAGGTGGATCCTGAAGAATGACTGTAGACTTACTAAGCTCAACCAAGTAGAAGCCCTAATAACAGCTTTTATGTTAGACATGATAGCATTGTAGAGCAGATTAGTAAGTCTTGTGATACATATTATGTGGGCATTGATTTGGCAAGAATGAGACTATATCCAATTAAGAAAGAGAATCAGAAATATTTTGCATTCATGTACAGCAGACAGTATTCATTTACAGTTTTACCTTAAAACAATGTCAATTCTCTTAACATCTGCTATAATGCATTTTGAAGAGATTTGAGTGTCTGGACATCGTATGGAACATCACTTTGATCCATTCTATTGATGTCATGCTGATCGGGCAGGATAACTGAAAGATAGCTAGTATGCTGGAGTCTTTGATAAGATAATATATTCCAGATGAAAGAGATAAACCCAATAAGGAGCAGGGAATTCTCACTTCAGTAGAGTTTTTAGGAGTCTAGTGGTCAGTCTGGATATTCCCTGCAAAATAAGAGAAAATTGCTGCATCTTGTATCCCATGGAAGCACAGCACCTGGTAGGCTTCATGCTCTGAAGGCAACATATTTTACACCAGATTTTCTCAATTTTGGCACTGCTGGACCAAATAATTCTTTAGGAGTTGTATTGTGCATTGCAGGATGTTTGGCAGTATTCTTGGCCTCTACCTAAATTGATGCCAGTAGTACTCCTCCTACTCTAGTCATGAAAATAAAAAATTGCTTCATACTGCCAAATGTCCCCTGGGGAGCAAAATCATTCCTGGTTTAGAACCATTGTTATATACCTAGAAATTTTGCTTTGACCCACATACCAAGTGACAGGGAAAACTGCCAGATTTCAGAGTGGTCCGAATAGCAAAGAGTTCCATAGAAGGTACAGGCTTTGGTATATGCAACTCTGCTACTTGGGCCATACTATCCAGTAGACCCTATGGTGTTGGAGGTATCAATAGTGGGAAAGATATAATGTAGAGTTTATAGAAAAGTCTTAAAGGGATGATTAGAATTCAGGTCCCTGGAGTTTTGGAGCAAAGCTATGTCATCTGGAATATAAATTACTATGTCTTTTGAAAAATAGCTCCCAGCATGCTCCTGGGCTCTGGTAGAGAAAGGAACAAGCAGCCATGGACACCAAGTGACCATGCATCTGGGACTGCCCATAATGAGTGGGTTCTGTCAGACCCTTAATTCATAAAGATAGGCAGGCCCAGCAGCAATCTACTGTAAGAGAGAAATACTATATTTGGGCTCATACCCGAGCAACTAGAAAGCACAAGGAAGGTTCTAAGCAAGTAGTTCAGCTCCTTGTATTACCCACCACAGCTCACATCTATGGCTGAATAGGGGCCTCCTATGACCAGCTGAAGGAGAAGAAAAAAAATACACAAGCATGGTTTATAAATGGGATATTTCAGTAAGTGGATACAAATTGATAATAGATGTAGCTACAATATAACCACCCATGGGAGTGGTCTTGAAAGACAGTGGTATAAGAAAATGTTCCAAATGGGTAGAACTATGAGTGGTGCTCCTGGTCATTCAGTCATTTTTGTAGGAGAAGTAATCTGAAGTGAGAAGATCTATGGACATACAGGCAGTGGTGAATAGCCTGGCAAGCTGGTCAAGGGGCCCAAAAGAGGAAGGACTAGAACATCAGAGATATGGAGGTCCAGGGTTGAGGCATATAGCTGGGATTATGGTATTGGGTATGAAATATGAGTATTTTTTTTTTGTACTCCATAATAATGCCCATCAGAAAGCATTAACCATGGAAGAAGACTGAACAACCAAATGGATGAAATTACTTCACCAGTTGATATCAGCCAGCCTTTGTCATCCATTACCCCAGTGGCACAGTGAGCTCATGAGTAGAGTGGTCACTGTGAAGACATGGGCACAATAGTGTAGCTCCCATTTAAAGCTGACCTGGCTATTGATTCAGCTGACTCAGCTATTCTGAATATCCAATTCGTAAGTGAGAAATAGCAAGGCTGAGTCTCCAGTATGGCACTATTTCTTGAGGAGATAAATCAGTGACTTGGTAGTATATTGATTACATTGGCTCCTTATATACGTATGGTCCTCTGGAAGGGCCCAACAGTTCATTCTCACAAGAATAGACAGCAATTCCAGGTATGGGTTTGCCTTTTCCCATCCCCAGAACCTACGCAGCATCACAATCTGGGGATTTATAGAGTACCTGGTCAAGAGTCATGAAATTCCACATAATACAGCATCCAATGCAGAGATTTACTTCACAGTAAAAGAGGTGCAGGAGTGGGCCCATGACCACGGAATACACTAGTTCTATCTTGTTTCACACCACCCAGAAGCTACTGGTCTGACAGGCTTTCTCTGCTTATTCTGGCTCCCTCTTCTCTTTCTCTTTCACAGGGTTTACCTCCAATAAATATCTTGCATTTCCAACTCTGTCTTGGTGTCTGCATCCCCAAGACCCCAAACTAATACAGCCTCTGTAGGAGGGTCACTTATGATCAGCGGATGGAAGAGGAAAAAAATCTAAGCTTCTTTCATAAGTGGATAGTCTTGGAATGTGGCTACAAACCAAAAATGGCCTATAGCTTCACCTCAGCTTCACTTGGGCATGGCCTTAACAAACAGTGATGAGAGGATATCCTCTTGGTAAGCAGAGAGATTCAGTAGTATACCTGATCATCCACTTTCATAGAAAGAGAAGGAACTCAGTTTGCATACATACAGACTCATGGGCAGTGGCAAATGATCAGAAGGGAAAGAAGAGAAGATAAAGACTGGACTTTCAGGAACAAGAATGTCTGGGGGAGAGACATTTGGATGGACTTCCTGGAGTGGGCACAAGATGTGAAGATCTTTGTATTGGATGTGAAGATCTTTGTATTGGATGTTAACTCTCACCAGAGAGCACACACCATGGGAGAGGCACTAAACAACCTGGCTAACATCAGCCAGGCTTATCATCAGCTATCCAATGCTGGCACAATGAGTATACAAACAGAGTTACTAAGATGATAGGGTGGAGGCTATGCACAGGCTTAACAACATAATCTCACTTCCCAAGTCTGATCTAACTACACCACTTCCAAAAGTCCAACCTGTCCAGATTTCCAGCAACAGAGATCAACAGTGAGTCCCCAGTACCATCTCTAAAGGAGACAAATCAGCCACTTGGTGGCATGTTGACTATTTTGCACCCACTTCCACTCTGGAAGGGGAAGTGACTTATTTTGATTGGAAAAGATACATTTTCTTTTTTTAAAGAAAGAGTTTTTCTTTTTTTTTTTTAAGATTTTATTTATTTGTCAGGGAGAAAGAGAGAGAGCAAACACAAGCAGGGGGAGTGGCAGGCAGAGGGAGAAGCAGGCTCCTTGTTGAGCAAGGAGCCCAATGTGGGACTCAATCCCACAACCCTGGGATCATGACCTGAGCAGAAGGCAGACACTTAACTGACTGAGCCACCCAGGCACCCTGAAGGTGGGCAAATTTTAATTTCATCATCTTTGTTCTTATCCTTGTTTTGTAAACTTCCCAGCCCCTTGCTAAAAGAACATTTCAAATCTTGATGCCCGGCACTTTAATTTCTATTTTCCCAGTCCAGAATAGCAACGTTAGTTAAATACAAGTAAAATTTTAAAGTATCACTATCCAAAAGTATTTTATAATATGGCCAAATTGATGATTCTACATATTAGGCAATAGTTTCTTGAGTCAGAAATGTATTTTATATTGGTAATAAAAAAAAAACAACTCAGGATTTTTGTGGGAGAGCAAAGAGTGAAGAGTACTAACTAATGAGAGTAGATATAAGAAGGGACTCATGGCTAATGCCATTGATAGCAGTGTAAATGTGCTTCATTTTGAATCTGGGCCATGTTTCAAGAGAAAGCCCTTCCAACAGCATTCTCTGTATTAAGCTCTAGTCCCATAAGGATTAAATGACGGCATTCTGTAATCATATAATGGGGTAAGATTATATTATAAACTGAATCACAACTTGGTAGAAAATAGTAAAGAAAATGTTTAATTAAAATTAGGTTTCTATAAATAGCTATTTATAAAAGCATTTTATGTATATTTATGATATTAAAGCCTACCCAGTTCAACACAGCATTTGGCTGCCTTTTATTTGAAGGGCACCATGATAGACCTACAAGGGTAAGGGTAAGCTCCTAAATGAGTATCACTTAGTCCCTGTCCTTTTTTTTTTTTTTTTAAGATTTTATTTATTTATTTGAGAGAGAGAATGAGAGAGAGAGAGCACATGAGAGGGGGTCAGAGGGAGAAGCAGACTCAGCAGGGAGCCCGATGCGGGACTCGATCCCGGGTCTCCAGGATCATGACCTGAGCCGAAGGCAGTCACTTAACCAACTGAGCCACCCAGGTGCCCAGTCCCTGTCCTTAAAGACCTTATTATAAAATAGGCAACAGGTGAAATTGATCCTCAAGCCTGATTCTCCATCCCTTTAAAGGGAATTGGGATTCATTGTTTAACAGATGAAGACTTGATGAAATAAATGTTGTAAAAAGATTAATTTGGTAATGGAACTTTGCTGGAACTTTAGGTGGTAGTCTGGGCATGGGAGTTGTCTAGGTTGAGACGATTACAAAGAATATGCCCTCCTTCATTCCTATATCAACAGCCCACCAGCCCCACTACACCCATCTGGGACTTGTTATCAGCTTTTCATAGGTACTTTTTAGATACTTGAAGCTTCTTCTTATTCCACATCCCTTTCCTCCTCCAGCATGTATCTTTGATGTGCAATGTCAACCAAATATGCCACCAACAAATGATTTTTCAGACATGTATATAAATGTGATAAGAAAGATAATGGTTTATTTATAATTTCTGAAGAGAGTGATTCATGATGACAGGAGCAGTTTATTTGCTTTTTCACTGAGGATGATGTCAAGCGATACAGGTTTGAGTTAACAAAATTGGAGGAACTAAAATGCTTTGTCTCAGAAAAGGAGAGTGGTGAAGAGAGGCCCTGGAGAGGTAAAGGCGGCCTTAATGGAGACCAGCGGGGAGAAGGAGACCAAGTGGCCGGTGGTCTCGGTGGAGCTTTCAGAGAAGAACCTGGAAGTCTGCTGGGGACTTTTGTCATACCAGGAATATGCGCACTGTGAGGTAAACCTCTTTACTTCGCTCCCTCATCTCCCTCACTGAGACCAATAAAAATCTCTATTGCTCACTGGTTCTTGTGGAGAGGCTGAGTTTGTTTGCTTTTGTTTGTTCTATTTTGTTTGAGGGTATAGAACAGAGATGACAAAAACTCAGTCCTTTGAAAATAGAGGCTGCCATAGAGACCCTCCCCAGCACTGCAGCTAGGATCCTTCCTTCCCTTTCCTGTTCCCACCAAGTACTCCTTCTACTGCAAGGTTGTCATGGCCCAGACACAGGGTGTGGGGGGTGGGGTAGTCCTGAAGGAGGAAAGAGCTGGGGAGGCATCAAGGGCCAGGCCCTGGAGAGATTCCCCTGCAAGCAGGATTCTCCAGCTCCCCTCAGTTCTGCTGGGACAGGCCTCCCCCCGTCCCCCTCTTCCTTCTTTTTTGCTCTTCCCCTCCACCAAGCCCCTTCTCTCACTGCAGGGTCACAGCTTGAGCAGAGGTAGGGTGTTGGAGAGCAAAGGTCCATCTCCACAACCTGGCAGGTGGAGAAGAGGAGAGGTAAAGAAGGAAACATTGAGTATTTTATTAGGTGCTTTTACATTTAATCCTTTAGAGATGAAAGTTATTATTTATATTTTACAGATGAGGGAATGGAGGCCAAGAGGGATTTGGTGACATGCTCAATGTCATAGAGCCAGAGACTGGGCAGGTTATTCTTACTGTGAATTTTGTGCTATTCCCTCCACCCACAACTGTTCTGCTGTAGGGACGAAGGTGGGACACTAAGGAAAATGTTGGATCTTCATACTGCAGAGCAAGAAGAAGCCTTAAAGATCCTCCACATTTCACCCCTGAGACAGCTGAATCCAGAGATATGACCACTTTACTCAAAGTCATCACCAGGTCTGTGGCAACCAAGTTAGGTCTCTTTTACTCCACTTGAGTAAGTATCTTTCTTCATAAAATGAAAAGGATTGCATTGTTACACACAATTCTTGGGGTGTTTAGTATACTATGACTATAGTACATGACCGGTTAAAGATTTTCTTTTTTCTTTTCATTAGGTTTAGAAGGTGCTTTTTTTTTTTTAATTATGTTATGTTAATGATTTTCTAGGCTGGTTTGATAATAAGTCTTTCTCTTACACAATGCATTCTGAGTCCTCAAAAACTGACCTACAAAACAAACTTGAACACTAGGAACTGCCTGTTGTGTGTGTGTGTGTGTGTGTGTGTGAGGTATGCTGTGCGGTCTCAGATTTTAGAACCAGGAGAG
Organism: Neomonachus schauinslandi; assembly: GCF_002201575.2. Taxonomy (NCBI): domain Eukaryota; kingdom Metazoa; phylum Chordata; class Mammalia; order Carnivora; family Phocidae; genus Neomonachus; species Neomonachus schauinslandi. The sequence goes on along the minus strand of NC_058411.1, from coordinate 63,343,213 downwards.
ACTCTTACCCTCTGCTTCTGCCCCATACCTTTCCACCAGTTCACATGGGACAGCAGCCTTCATTCTCATTTTGACCAAGATCCAGAGTAAGAAATACTCTTGACATCATGACCCACTGTGTGTGTGTACATCCACACTCACACATTTAACACAGATGTGAAAGTTTCCTAAATACCCCTTACTGTATATAATGCTCTCTAACATTTTCTACATATTTTTTCAGTATTGATCATAACAAACTAATCATCACTGCAGTCCTCCAGAGCAGGTGATTTCACAACACAGTAATAGGTCAGGTCCAAAAATTTAAAAGGAACCAAAACATCGATGCTGAGAAATACCATCCAAGAAATTCTAGACTCTAAATATAGCTTGATATCAATATATAGTCAAAGATTAATTTGTCAAATATGAATATTGGACATCAGTTGTTTGCATGGAAAATACATTTCCCACTAGGGGAATATATCTCTAAAGGTATAAAGCAAGCCAGTTCACAGAAGTTTATTTTCATATATTTATACACATGAGCAAGACACCAGTAGGGCAGCATATTGGGGTGGGCAGCCAACCACTTCGCTATTGACCTTATGTCTTCTGTTGTCTTCTTCCACAGCCATTTCAAAGAAAGACATTTTCTTTTATAATACTAACCCAGACTTTTAAAATGCTAATCAGCCCCCCTGGAAAGTATGATAAGTCAAAAATGCAAAATTTCTCAAAACTGAACATTTTGGTCCAAACAAAAAGATTAGGGTGTTTAAAACTTCCTAAGCCACATCCTAGGAGAAGCATTTTCAATGTATATGAGTTATATCCACTTAGAAATTATGTTTTGGGGAGCTTGGGTGGCTCAATTGGTTAAGTGTCTGACTTCGGCTCAGGTCATGATCTTGGGGTCCTGGGATTGAGTCCTGATTTGGGCTCCCTGCTCAGTGGGGAGTCTGCTTCTCCCTCTCCCTCTGCCCCTCCCCTCCCTCATGTGTGCACGCATGCCCTCTCTCTCTCTCTCAAATAAATAAATAAAATCTAAAAAAAAAAAAAAAGAAAAAGAAAGAAATACGTTTTGCCCACCAACACTGAGAAGGGATCTGGGATAAGAACTATATTATGGAGTACCTACAGACTCTACAATAAACGCTCTCTATAAAAACACTTTTTGTACTGGGCTGAGTACATCTATAAAAAAATCCCGTATTTATTTTGCAGTTGAGGAAAATGAGACGCACATATATTAAATGTAATTTTCTTAAGATCATCCTAACTCTGTGGTGGATTTGAACCCTGGTTGTTCTAACTTCAGAGTCCATGGTTTTGCACAGTCTCATCTGTTCTCAGTCATTTGATTTGTTAATTGGACAAAGGTGGTGGAAACTCTCAGTCACCTGAAGAAGTCCGTAGTGTTACGAGTTCTTACTGCACTGGGGAGCCTGCAATGCTATTACTCCAGTTTTGATCAAGTTGGGAAAAACTCCAACTCCAAAATTAATGCTGTATCACCGGACACTTGAATTTCTGATGCACAAAATAATAAACAAAAATGAGCAGTAGGAGCATTCTTTTAATGAGAACTAATATAATTCCACACTTCATATTACCTTCCACGGTTGCTAGGGTGCTGATATTTAGCCCTTTCTCACCCCACTCCCACCTTATTTAAATAATATTTAATTTGTCTTTCACCATACCATCCCAGGCTTAGCGTGAAATTCGAGAATTTAGACAATCCTCCCTTTTTTGGTGAGGAGGTATCCAAACAATCTTGGAAGGATCATCTAAAAAAAATCACCCCTGATTGGTATAAGCCTGAATCTTCTTAGTGAATTTCCAATTTATGCCATTCTGTAATCATATCAGTCTGACGTGACTGATATTTTCCCGAGTTTTTCTTTTCATCTAAACTTTTAAGTCTATCAACACAGTCATTCATATTTTTTAATTGTCATTTTATTTCCTGCTTTATCTGTAATGTCCCTCACTCTCCATTCCAAACATGGCTTGTTTATGCCTCTTCTCTTTATGTCTTGATTAGTCTTGTCTAAAGTTTATCAATTTTATCAGTATTTTCAAAGAAATCAACTTTTTGCTTTATTGGTTCTTTTATGATGTCTTTGTCTTCTATTTCATCTTCTACTTTTAATCTCTATTATTTCCTTCTACTTTCTTTAGGCTTATTGTGTTATTTTTCTCATTTCTCCAGTTGGTTGCCTAAATCGTTCATTTTTCGTTTTTCTCTTTTCTTTAATATGCATTTAAAGTCACAAGTTTCTCTGTGTGTAGCACATTGCCTGTACTCTACACATTTTGAAATAAACAGAAGCATTTTAAATGTTTTATATACAGAATATTTATAGTTATGTTTTTCTATTATTTATAATTTAATTAAATTTTTTAGAGATCATAGTCTCTCTAATAACACTGACTTGAAATTAGTTGAGATCTATTTTATGGACAGTATGAGTTTTCTTTCTATAGGCATTTGGAAAGAATAGGGAGTCTCTAATTCTTGGGTACAATTCATATTCTATACATGTCCATTATACTAAACCGATGAAATTGTGGTGCTTCAATCTTTAATACTTTTACCGATTTTAGGGGGATCTATTGCTCTCAATTACTAAAATAAGTGTGTTAAAATCTTCCATATGACATGAAATTTGGCAGTGTTTCCTTAAAGTTCTATTTTTACTTTACATAATTTAAAAAGTTCCTTTATTAGGTGCATAAAAGTTCATAATTGTTAAACTTTCTTGGTGGATAGCGTTATCATCTTATAATGTCTCTCATCTCTATATTTTTGCCTTAACATCTATTTTATTTATTAATACAGATCTGCTGCTTTCTTTTGGTTAGCATTTACTGGGTATCTCTCTCTCAAAATGTGTAGAGTACAATGTGAATTGTACCCAAGATTAAAAAAGCTAATCTTTTACTGTTTTGGGTTTTTTTTTTTTTTAAAGATTTTATTTATTTATTTGAGAGAGAGAGAGAATGAGAGAGAGCGAGTACATGAGAGGGGAGAGGGTCAGAGGGAGAAGCAGACTCCCCGCCGAGCAGGGCGCCCGATGCGGGACTCGATCCCGGGACTCCAGGATCATGACCTGAGCCGAAGGCAGTCGCTTAACCAACTGAGCCACCCAGGCGCCCCATTTGTTTTGGGTTTTTTAAAAAGATTTTCTTTTAAATAATCTCTATACCCAACGTAGGGCTTGAACTTAACAACCCCGAGATCAAGAGTCACATGTTCTACTGACTGAGCCAGCTAGGCACGTCTTTAATTTTTCACTTCTAACCTTTGTATTAAAACTTTATCTCAGACTATAGATATTTATCATGTAAATGGCATAGAGATGGATTTCTTTTTATCCTAGAGCAGCAGTTTTTGTATTTCAGTTGGAATGTTCTACCATATTTTTTGTAACCATTTATATGTTCGAATTTCTTTTTATCATGTTATTTTGTGTTTTCCACTTGCTCCACTTTCTCTCTTTGTCTTTCTTTGTTTCTTGCCTTTTTTTGGCTTTGACTGAGTTTTTTGTTTTATTTCTCCTCCTCTACTAATTGGAAAATTTTGTCTATTTCTATTTTTTCAGTGTTATTCTCAAAATTTTCACATGCTTTTTAAACAAATTCTAAAGTTAACCAGCGCAGTTATCCTTTTCTGGATCGCCACAGGGGCTTATAGAAGGTTTGCTTTATAACTCTGATCAGCCCTACCCTACCTATGTTATTGTTTTCCAGTATTTTGTTTTTAATATATAGCCCTATAAATTAACTCCCAGTATTATTTCATACAGTAAACATTTGGTTTTATTTACTCACATAATTACTATTTCCTTTGCTTACCATTCCTTCTTTCATGTCAGAGCTTTCTGGGTTCATTTTCATTCTTCTGGAATATATTCTGTATGACTTTTTTTTTTTTAAGATTTTATTTATTTATGTGTCAGAGAGAGAGAGAGAGAACAAGCATGGGGAGCTGCAGGCAGAGGGAGAAGCAGGCTCCCTGCTGAGCAGGGAGCCCGATGCAGGGCTCCATTCCAGGACCCTGGGATCATGACCTGAGCCAAAGGCAGACGCTTAACTGACTGAGCCACCCAGGCGTCCCTGTATGACTTCTTTTAGTGAGAATTCTCAGTCTTAGTTTTTCAGAAAATATCTTTATTTTGTATTTATTATTTTAAAAAATATTTCACTAAATATACATTACTAAGTTCACAGTTGATTTTATTTTTTAAAGATTTTATTTATTTATTTGATAGAGTGAGAGCTCAAGCACAAGCAGGGGGAACAGTAGAGGGAGAGGGAGAAGCTGGTTCCCCGACAAGCAGGGAGCCCGATGTGGGGCTCGATGTGGGGCTTGATCCCAGGACCCTGTGATCATGACCTGAGCCGAAGGCAGATGCTTAACCATCTGAGCCATCCAGGTGCCCCTTTCACAGTTGATTTTAAAGATATCATTCCATTATCTTTTTATGTCATTGATGCTGAGAAATCAGCTGTCAGTTTAATAGAGGTTCCTTTGTAGATAATCTTCTCTATCTGCCCTTAACATTATTTTTGCCTTTGGTATTCTGTAGCTTTAGTATGATGTATGAAGCATGTATTCTTGTCATTTATGCTGCTTTGGATTTTTTAAGTTTACTGAACATTTGTTCTAAAAGTTCTCAATCATCATGTCTTTGAATATTCTCTTCCCCCTTCTATCTAGTCTTACCTACTTTTATGGACTATTGTTATGGACTGAATTGTGTCCCACCAACATTCATATATTAAAGCCCTAGTCCCCCGTATGTTTATATTTGGAAATAGGGCCTTTATAGAGGTAATTAAGGTTAAATGAGGTCAAAAGTGTGAGGCCCTAATCCAATAGGACTGGTGTCCTTATAAGAAAAGGAAAAGAGACCAGAACTCACTTTCTCTCTCTGTGCCCATAAACAGAGCGAAGGCAGCTATATATATTTCTGGTGGGGACCAGAAACCAACAGCACCTTCACCTTGGATTTCTAGCCTCCAGAACTTTACATAAGTTTTAATATCTGTATTCATCAGCATTCCAGAGAAACAGAATCAATAAGACCTGTCTATCCATCTCTCTCTATATAACCAATAAGATACACTTATATCTATATCTATATTGATCAAGAGAGACAATGAGAGAGGAAGAAGAGATTTATTATGAAGAATTGGCTCATGTGAATATGGAGACTGAGAAGTGCCACAGTCTGCCATCTGCAAGCTGGAGATCCAGGAGAGCTGATGATGTAATTCTAGTCTGAGTCCAAAGGTCAAAGAACCAGGAGAGTCAATGGTGTAAATCCCAGTTTAAGGGCAGAAGATAATCAATGTCCCATCTCAAAGAGGCAAGCAGGAAGGGGACAAAATCCTACCTTTTCAGCTTTTTGTTCTATTCAAGCTCTTACCTGCTTGCCTGATGCCCACACACGTGGGGAGGGCAATCTACTTTACTGAGTCCATTGATTCAAATGCTAATCTCATCCCAAAACACCCTCACAGACACACACAGAAATAATGTTTAACTTGAACACTCTGTAGCCCAGTCAAGTTAACCATCACAATTACTTTGTGCTATATTCTGTGTGATTTTTAATTCTATCTTCCATTTTTGTAATTCTTTCTTTAATTATGGTCAATCTGACATTTAACCCAATTATTGAATTTCTTATCTTCATTACACTTTTCATTTTTACATGTTGCCTTTGATTTTTTTTTTCCAGATCAGCCTGATTATTTTTTTTTTGGCTCTGGATCTTGTTTTTTAGTCTCTTGTTCTTTGGGCATACTCTTGATAGCTTTTTAAACAAGTCACTACAATCTGGCATCACTTTAAACTATAATTTTAGTTTATCTAATGTGAATTCTGGCTTGTACCCAGATGATGGTGAATGTGTGATTAGGAGAAACCTCAAGAGAATGCTTTCCTCACTGTGCTCAGAAATAAAGCTGACACTGGCATGTTTCCTAATCATTTCTCTTTATGTGGAGGGGTTCTGCCCCAAGTTCATCCTTCCAATAGAATGACACTTTTCAGAGTCTCAACTATATGCCAATATCTTTTTTTGATTTGCCACTTTACATAAGCCCTCAGTTTTGTCTCCTGTCTCTTGCATGCAATCAGTTAATGCCAAAAGCTCTACACCACTGGGGACTGTCAGATGCTTCAGGCAGCTATCATCCCCAATGCTCATTATCTGGAGGTAACTTTCTTGCCAGCTCAGCTCTGCATTGACGGAGACTTTTAAATAAGATTTAGCCATCTCTCTCTCTCTCTGTGCATGTGCGTGTGTGAATATGTGTGAAACACTGAGTTCCTCAGGGTATCTGGTTTTCATGTTACCAGGAATCATATTATACAATTAATAGTCAATATTCTCTCATGTTTTGCTTCCCGGATATTCAGTTTAATTGTACTATCAAACTTCTCACCACAAATTCAGATCTGTGCATTAATAGTTAATCTCCAGGCATGGCTAAATATTATCAATGAAGCCTTATTTAAGTCAGTAATGTGTATGACAGATCGAGTCAGAAATTAATTCTTTTATTCAAATATGCAGGTCTATTATATGTCAGTTTTGTTCAGGTGCTGTGCTAGGAACTAGAGATGAAAAAAAGAAAAGAAAAAGACTAAGACACGATCCCCAAGGTTTTCATGATCTAGAGAGGAAGACAGATCAGTAGAGACAATTACAGCTCAGCGTTATAAGAACTTTGAAGACAATTTCCCCAGGGAATGTGGGGGCTCAGAAAAGGGTACCTACCCCAGTAAAAGGGGGGGGGACTCCTAGAAAGCAAGATTTGTGCCAAAAAAAATGGTTGCATGGTTAACAAAACTGAATTTGATCAACTGACTGGGATGAGTTGTTTCTGAGGCCAAACATAAATTCCTTCTTGCAGAAGCTTCTTAACTTATCCCAGCCCCGATCACATTGCCTATAAATGTATGGGCCTAGGCAAGAGGGAGTGAATGGATCCATCAAACTTTTACCCTTACTAGAATAAAAGATCTTAGAGCAGATGTCTCACAACTGCCTTATGGATAGAAACATCTTTTGAAATGAAGGATAAAGGGTGTTTATTCTAGTGCACAGAAACTATGGCTTCTCAGTAGAGCATGTGAAGGTAAATTCAATATGTTGACAATTAAGAAATTATTTTGCTGTTGCCTCTGGATTCTGTACATGGACAAACTATATCCATATACTGCACAGCTTTCCTGCCTGGGATACCTCTCCTGCCCTCCACTGCCTCTCAAAAAGTATACATTTTTAATTAAGACCGTGTGGTATTGGCACAAAGGATCAACAGAATCAAGAGAGACCCACAACTGTAAGGTCAAAGGCATGCAGAAAGGTAGCATTGAAGGTCAATAGGAAAGAATGATCTGTTTAACAAATAACATTGGGTTGATTGTGTGTCTCTGTATGGAAAACAAATCTTGACTTCTGCCTCATGCCATACACTAAAAAATCATTTTCTGTAGAATGTATATCCAAATATGAAAGGTAAGATAATAAAGTTTCTAGAGAATATCTTAGTGACTTTGAGGCATGGGAAATTTTCTAAAACAGGACCCAAACAGGTATCTTTTCCTGGTAAGGAAAGGACTGACTACATTAAAATAAGGTACTTATGTTCATCCAAAAAATAAAATCACCATTAAGAAAAGGATAAACAGTCAAAAGAAAAATGGGAAAGATTAGTGAATTCTGTTTGTTTTCTTGACACACACACACACAATCTCATTTTAAACCTTTTCCATTGAAATATGACACATGTATATAAAAGTACATAGAACATTAATGTATAGTTTCGTTATCATAAAGTCACACCAGGTAGCCACTCCCATGATCCAGAACACTGCCAGCTCCCAGGAAACCCCTGGGTGCTCTCTCCCCTCCAGATACGGTAGTCACTTTGTTTTTTTTTTCAAGGTAGTATTTTCAAGGTAATGTTCTTAATGAAATTTACTGTGAAAACAGTATTTTGAGTCAAAGATCTTTGGAATGCCTGTGGACTCCGAGAGAAGGGGACTGGGGAACTCCTTCCTGCATTTTGTCCTCTCTCCTGAAGGGGAAACCCAGGTTTAGGTTGTCCCTCAAATGGCAACATCAGGCTGCCCAGCTGTGACCACTTCAGTGCATCCTGTGCGGCAGGTACTAAGTTGGGCACCGTGTATACTTAGCTCACTTAATCCTCAAAACAGCCCCATGGTCTTGGTCAAAGGGTGAAAGAGAAGAATAAAGGAAAGTTGCCCTTAATTCATAATATTTGAGGACTGTTGATTTACTTACACTTTTTCCCCAAGGTAAAGTGTACAAGGCACAGCCCCATGTGACTAATTGGAATTTCCCTCTTTAAAGTATTTGTATAATTGACATTTACTTTATCTGTGGAGAACTTGAAAAAATAAATTTCCTTGGATCAAAGCATTTTTTAAAAAGATTTTATTTATTTGACAGAGGGAGAGAGAACACAAGTAGGCAGAGAGGCAGGCAGAGGGAGAGGGAGAAGCAGGCTCCCCACTGAGCAGGGGGGACTCGATCCCGGGGACTTGATCCCAGGGTCCTGGGATCATGACCTGAGACCTGAGCCGAAGGAAGATGCTTAACTGAGCCACCCAGGCGCCCCTGGATCAAAACATTTTTAAAAAATATTTAATTTATTTATTTGATTGAGCGAGAAGGAGAAAGAGAGAGTCCAAGATGGGGGAGGGTCAGAGGGAGAAGCAGACTCCCTGCTGAGAAGGGAGCCTGATGTGGGACTCAATCCAGGGACTCCAGGATCATGACCTGAGCCACAGTCAGTCGCTTAACAAACTGAGCCACCCAGGTTCCCGGATCAAAGCATTTTGAACACGTTTAGGGTGCACTAAAATTCTCATGAGTCATATTAAAAATGTAATATATATGTTTTATATATTATATATGTGGCCAGTTGTACTGTACATTGCAGCTATTGGATGTTCAGTTGACAAAAAGTAGAATAGTTTGGTGGATTTACTCTTGGGCTCATCCTGTTTCACTGGAAAACTCATCTAACTGTACATGTCACAGACTAATGCAGGACAAAAGCAAAGCCTCAGCTGAATCGTGAAAACAGCCCATCCAACCTAGGAAGACTCTGTCTACCTGAAGTAAAAGGCCATCAGTCTAAGTGAATGCTCCAGAAAGACACATCTAAAAATAAAAGCAGCCAGACTACTAGAGAGAAGAAACATCACTAGGCATTTTGACTATGGTTTTATTTCATTAGATTGCTCAGTGTCTGCTGAGTTACAGGAAGTAAAATTGAATATATAGTTTCCAAGTGCCTACTCTGTTTAAGGCATTATGTGGTGGGCTCTAGGAGACTCAAAGATGAATGACAGGCCATCCTCCCTAATAAGTAGGTTACAGTCCAAGGAGAGGTAAACAATAAGACATATACAGATAACTGATTATATGAACCATGTGTGATAGGACCTAGGGAAAGAAGCAGAGGAGAAATGAACCAGTAATTATTTGAGTACCTTTCATTAGCCAGGCATATTTCATATATCTTTTTTTTTTTCTCACGACCCTGAGATCATGACCTGAGCTGAGATCAAGAGTTGGATGCTTAACCAACTGAGCCACCCAGGGGCCCCTCATATATCATTTCTTAATCTTACTTAATCTTCTTAATCTTAATCTCATCAATAACATGATGAGGTTGGTATTATTTCCAGTTCAAGGAACTGGGTAAATTCAGCCAAAGAACTAACCCAGGATCACACTAGTAAATGGCACAGCTGAGGATGAAATCAAGATATGCCTGCCCGGAAGCACGTGTTCCTAACAACCTCACATGTTAAGAGCCATGTGATCTATAGAAAAGAGGTCCTTACTGACCATGTGCCTCAAATGATGAAAAAGGAACCAGGAGAATGAGTCATTTTAGGATGATGTCACATACCATTATACACGCCATCCAAAGGTGATTTGGAATTATTTTCTAGAGCATAAAACACTTCAGCTGGAAGGCATGGTGCAAGATTTAATCAGCAGGCATTCTCCTGTCTCTGCCATAAACCCTAAACCCTGCCTTTAAAAGATAAAATTAATTGAGTTTTACTGTTCCCGTGAGTACCAACGCTGTGCATGTATCTTCATAAAGCAGAAAAAAATAAAACTCAATTTTATTATAAATTGTAGGGGTCCATTTTCACTCATTAATATTATTATTTATATAAATGATTATTTTGATTCTTAATTATTCTTTGTTCAGGTGACTATGCAGCCCCAGCTGTCTTTCTCTTTAGTTGCTTGCCTTCACTGGAATACTTGTTCCATGGTTTCTCAAGAGCTATCGTCACTATTACTATCGTTATTTTGCAAGGTGAATGAACATAAATATAGATTTTCATCATGTGTAAACTCAGCTGACAATCAGAAAAGGTTTTTTCTTTCATTTGAATTGTGTGGTAACGAGGGGATGCTAGAAGATTAGCCCAAATGAGCAATTCAGCACTCTCTGGTCGGATTCCAGGTCTGCCAGCAAGGTACTGGGCAGAGCACGCTGCCTCCTGGCACGGTCCCTGACTCTACGCAGGTGACGACTAACGATGCTTGTCACCTGTTGTTTTTCCTAAAGTGCTGAGAGGGTTTGTTTGCTAATGAAAGATAACACCATTTCTCAAAATGGTATAAACCACTGTAGAAACTAGAAGATAGGAAATAGTCTCACCCACATTTTGACTTGCACAGGTCTACCTGGATTTGCAAAAGGTGGCTTTATGACAAGGATTGATCTACCATAGTTGAGACTACTACAGTTTTAGCTTTTCATCAATGTCAGACAAAGCTAAAACACTAATGGCTAGCATCTCTTTCTGGTCCTCCACTTATGAGAACCAAAATAACCTTTAAAAGATCAAAAGTACAATACTGTTGTGTGGTAACATGCTTAAACCAGTGAGATCCTGTGGCTCAACTGCATGACTCTCAAACAATTCCAAGGTACTAGATGAGAATAGACCTTTAGAGTCTTAAACTTTTAGTCTCTTTACCATGCTTGATGTGATGAATGAGCAGTTGGTATGTAGTCTGATTTTCATGGGTCATTTCAAGCTAGTATGTTAAAAAAAAAAATCCCAGTTAGGGGCGCCTGGGTGGCTCAGTCTTTAAGTGTCTGCCTTTGGCTCAGGTCGTGATCCTAGGGTCCTGGGATCGAGCCCCGCATTGGGCTCCCTGCTCAGCGGGAAGCCTGCTTCTCCCTCTCCCACTCTCCCTGCTTGTATTCCTGCTCTCACTGTGTCTCTGTCAAATAAATAGATAAAATCTTAAAAAAAAAAAAATCCCAGTTACTTATTAGTATAAGTCCTTAAATATTAAGGCCTTGAGAAAGGGAGTTCCCACTGAAATTATGATGGTGGATCTTAACAGTGTGGAGTACTTTACTTAAATGCACAGTCCATATGCTCTATTATTTGTGTGTAATGATCTGGTGAATTGTCAATCTGTCCTTTTTAAGAGAGTGTGTGAGAAAATTAAAATGTACATAAATGTGCATGGATGAAATAGGGCTTCATGTTCTCATGTTTGGAAAATGTGTTTTCATCACATAGTGGGAACAAAAACATTCAGAAATTGATCTTTGAAATCATACTGGAGCTGAACATGACATGTAATTTGACATGTAAATACGTAATTCACACATGATTTCTCAGAAATGAATGAAATGTGGCCGAATATTTCATTTTCTTCATTGCATTTATTACCACCTGAAATCACTTCATTTACTTATTTGTGTACTTTGTCATTGTCTGTCTCTTCCACTCTCAAGTGAAACTCCATGAAGCAAGGGGTGTAGTGACTTGGCCACGATTGTACCCCTGGAGCCCATAACATTGCCTAGAACAAAATAGGTGCTCAATAAATATTTATTGCATGAAGGAATTAATATAAATTGAAAAATATTCCGTGCACTGAAGTGTTGTGAAATATACTGAAGTATATTTAGATATTTCTGAAATCAACTTGTTGAAGTCTCCACAGTGGCAACACCCATCAACTTTACTAAATGCCCTATTATTAGATGGAATTGATACGTTTAGTAAAGGAGTATAGCTACAGTATAAAGTTCCAGGAACCATACTACACTGGTTAGAAGCAGCAAGCCCTTCAGCATGAGATTTCAGCAACAGTTCTTTTGTTACTGATACTTTCTTCTTTTTCATTGAAGCATGCTGTCTTGTTGCAGTATACTTTATAAGGGAGATATGCACACATCTCAAGTGTATACTTGATATGTTTTGATAAATGCATATACCTATGTAACCCACACACTGATCAAGATAATAGAACTTTACATCATTCCAGAAAGTTCTTCTATACCATCTTTTAGTCAATCCCCCATTTCCCCCTCTCCCCTAAGCAACATCTGTTCTGATTTCCATCACTATTAAATTAGCTTTGCTTGTCCTTGAATTTCATATGAATGGAATCATTCAATATGTACCCTTTCATGTTTGGCTTCTTTTGTGCAGTATGCCTGTGAAATGCATCAAGGTTGTTGTGCTTTTTAGTAATGTGTTCTTTTTTATCGCTGAGTAGTATTCATTTGAAATTTGTAAAATTCATCCATTTTCCTGTTGATGGACATTCGGAATATTTCTAGTTTGGAACTATTATGAATAAAGCAGTTGTAGACTTTCTCAGATGAATCTTTGCGGACACATGCCTTACTTTGTCCTGGACAAATATGTAGAAGTGGAATTGATGAGTCACAGTGTAAGTGTATGTCTATCTTTGTAAGAAGATGACAAACAATTATCTGAAAGTTAAACAAGTTTACACTCCCACCAACAATGTATGAGTTCCAGTTGCTCCACATAATGGCCAATATTTGCTATTGTCTATCTTTTAAATTTTAGCCATTCTAATAGGTGTGAAATAGTAATAATTGTGTGTTAACTACCAGTTCTCTGATGATTAATGACATTGTGCATCTTTCTATTTGCCTATTAACCATTTATATATCTTTTGTGTGTGTGTGAAGTGTCTGTTCAAGTCTTTTGCCCATATTTTATTTGGGTTTTTGTTCTCTTTATTGTCAAGGTGTAAGAGTTCCTGATTTATTAGAGATATACATCCTTTTCCTGATATTTGATTGTGACATTTTCCTGAGTATTTTCTCCCAGTCTCTGGATTGCCCATTTTTAAAAAAAATTGTATTTTGATGACCAGAAGCTTCTAATTTTGAAGAAGTCCAGTTATCAATTTTTTAATGGCTTCTGCTTTCTGTGTCCTGTCTTCGAAATCTTTAATAATCCCATAGTTGCAAAAATGTTTTCCTGTTTTCTTTTAGAATCTCCATCTCTAATTAGATTTTTTCACATGCTTAAAAAACAACATTCAAGTTTTACCTACCTTTTTAGGAGCTCTCAGAAATGCTAGAACTCTGTGTAACTTCTGGGATTCTTTAACGAAAATTATTTGGCCAATTTTGGTTGATAAAACATGCATTCAAATAATGAATTATTATTTATTTTGTTCAATTATTTTCAAGAACTACATTTTATTATTTTATTTTATCAAATAAATGAACACTAAAGACAATTCTGAATCATTTGTTTTAATGGAGGACAACATGGGGACAGAAGCTCTGTCTTGGGTCATTTTATTATTATTATTTTTATAGTTGTGGGTCTTTTTTCCTGTTTTTATTTTCTGATTACAACAATTGTACTACTTTTTATTTCATTAGTAAGCTTCACGAGTCTAAAAAAGATAGCCCACAAGCATTTTGGAAGATGGAAGTGAGCTGGTCTGAGGATTGAATTTTTTTCCTTCATAATCTAGGAACACTAAACCTAGAGCTGACTGAAATAGTTCATCTTCTCATGTTCTGTTGCGTTGATTGCCCAAGAATTTCAAAAGAGTTCATAAAGATTTTCCTGGTTAAAGCTATATTAGGATGATATCTCTAATGTTAAATCAAATCCCAGAATAATAGAAGCAGCATGGATTTGGATTCTCAGGATCCTGAGTTTGAATGCTCTCTCCCCCAATTTATTTTTATTACCATATGAATTTAAGCAAGGCACATAATTCCTTTGAGCATTATTCTCCTCAGCTACAGAATGGGATAATCTCTACCTGTCAGAATAATTTTTTAAAATATTTTATTTATTTATTTGAGAGAGAGAGCATGAGCAGGGGGAGAGGCAGAGGGAGAGAGAGAGAGAGGGATAAGTAGCCTCCCCACTGAGCAGGGAGCCTGTTGTGGGGCTAAATCCTAGGATCCTGGGATCATGACCTGAGCCAAAGGCAGATACTTAACCAGCTGAACCACCCAGGGGTCCCTCTCAGAATAACTGGAAATATGAAATGCAATCTTTTATGTTTAATGACTGTCAAGTAGTTGGTGTTCAGTAAATATTACTCCCCTCCCACCTTTTCTGTTTCTAATTCTTTTTTTAAACTTCATTTTAATTTCAGTGTAGTTAACATACTGTGTTATATTCATTTCAGGTGTACAATACAGTGACTCAATAATTCCATATATTACTCAGAGTTCATCGAGTAAAGTGTACTTTTAATCCCCTTCACCTATTTCACCCATCCCCTCACCCACCTCTCCTCTAGTAACCATCAGTTTGTTCTCTATAGTTAAGAGTCTGTTTTTTCGTTTGTCTCTCTCTTTTCCCCCTTTGCTCGTTTGTTTTGTTTCTTAAATTCCACATGTGAGTGAAATCATACGGTGTTTGTCTCTCTCTGACTTATTTCACTTAGCATTATACTCTAGATTTGTCCATGTTGTTGCAAATGGCAAAATTCCATTCTTTTTTATGGCTGAATAATATTCCATTGTGTGTGTGTGTATTTTTATATATCTCACATCTTTATACATTCGTCTATTGATGGACACTTGGGCTGCTTCCGTAATTTGGCTATTGTAAATTATGCTGCAATGAACATAGGAGTGCATGTATCATTTGAATTGGTGTGTGTGTGTGTGTGTGTGTGTATGTGTGTGTGTGTCTTTAAATAGGCTCCACACCCAGCACAGAGCCCAACGCCGGGCCTCAACTCATGACCCTGAGATTAAGACCCAAGCTGAGAACAAGAGTCACATGCCCAACCAGCTGAGCCACGCAGGCCTCTCTGAATTAGTGTCTTTATATTTTTTGGGTAAATACCCAGTAGTGCAATTGCTGGATCATAGGGAGGTCTATTTTTAATTTTTTGAGGAGCCTCCATACTGTCTTCCAGAGCAGCTTCACCGGTGTGCATTGCCACCAACAGTGCATGAGGGTTCCTATTTCTCCACATCCTTGCCAACACTTGCTATTTCTTGTGTTTTTGATTTTAGCCATTCTGAGATGTATGAGGCGATATCTCATGGTGGGTTTGATTTGCATTTCCCTGATGATGAGTGATATTGAGCATCTTTTCATGTGTCTATTGGTCATCTGCATGTTTTCTTTTTTTTTTAAAGATTTTATTTATTTATTTGAGAGAGAGAGAATGAGAGAGAACACATGAGAGGGGGGAGGGTCAGAGGGAGAAGCAGACTCCCTGCCGAGCAGGGAGCCCGATGCGGGACTCGATCCAGGGACTCCAGGATCATGACCTGAGCCGAAGGCAGTCGCTTAACCAACTGAGCCACCCAGGCGCCCCTCATCTGCATGTTTTCTTTGGAGAAATGTTTATTCATGTCCTCTGCTCATTTTTAAAAAAGATTTTATTTATTTGAGAGAGACAGTGACAGAGATAGTGAGAGAGAGCACAAGCGGGGAGGAGAGGGAGAAGCAGAATCCCGGCTGAGCGTGGAGCCAGATACGGGACTCAATCCTAGAACCCTGAGATCATGACCTGAGCCAAAGTCAGACACTTAACCAACTGAGCCACCCAGGCACCCCCTGCTCATTTTTAAATCAGATTATTTGGGTTTTTTTTTTTTTTAGTGTCGATTTGTGTAAGTTCTTTATATACTAACCCTTTATTAGATATGTCATTTGCAAGTATTTTTTCTCATTCAGTAGGTTGTCTTTTAGTTTGTTGGAATCTCTTGGAGTCTTCAGACAGATTCTTAAGGGTCAAAGGATTTTCTACAGGATTTTTAAAAGAAACTGTTTTTTGGGGGGATAATTAAAATATTGAAATAAGCAGAATCTGACACATTGGAATAAGTTGCCATGAGATTCCAAAGTGAATTTGCATTTACATTTGCCATTTCATCTTACTGAGCTAAGGGACCATCAGTGTGACAGTGTATATAACCGGCTGATATTTGGTTGTTGTGTCTTGCTAGTTAAATGGTAGCAATGGCCAGTGCCTGCCACTATACTTATGTTGTCTATGAAGGCAAAGTTTCTGTTTCCTAGTGATAATATAAATAGCATTTTCAATGACCAAGATTTTAGTTTCTTATGTTTTTAACAAATCAATACTTTGATTTCACATCATGAAAATGACATGCCACTGAGTAATGTACCATTTTGTAGAGGCTAATGGGAAATGAACAGAGGCAGACTAAACAATATAAATGATGTATTTGTACCAAGTGAAAGCCAAATGCTTTCAGGACATTCTATACAAATAAAGATTTAATGGTAATTTGAATATTCTAAATTGAAAACAGAGTGGAAGCAATAATAATAAAATCTGATTTATGATCAATTATGAAATGGTGTAAATGAGATACTAATTGCCTCTGTGAAACTCTGCATTCTCAAGCCTAATTCATGGCAAACATAGTGCTTAGTCTGTTTGAAAAACCACAAGGCCTGTGATATCTGTGTCAGACTTGTTTTGCTGTAGGAACCTGTCTGCCTTGTTTTGGGGGGGAGAGGGCATTTCTGATTATACAGATTCTCTGTTAATTCTTTTCTATCTTGCCAACAATTGTTGAAATATTAGCCAATATAGTCCCAAGCATATATACAATAAAACACTATGAGAGGCCTAATTCTGTCTTTATCTTCAACAGTCTATGAGTCAGGACTGAAGTAAAACAAACAAAAATGTTAAAAAATATTTCTAAGAATTGAAAACTAACTTTGGATATTTTGTTTCAAATTTCAGCAAAATTTGATTATACATTTCGTGCTGATTTCAATTATATTATTATGCTAACTCCATTTGTTGAAATAAATAATACAGCTTTAGATTCATCAAGTAATATATTGGCATTCAAGGATTTCTCACTAGCAGAGTGTTAAGTATGAGGCCTGATTTTCTTGAACTACCTTATTTCATAGACTGTCAGTGCCCGTCTACTGTATCCTGATTTCATAGATGTTAAAATAAGAAAAAAATGTATGTTCCAGTTTCTGTATAATTTGTATAATCTGTGTAATTTGGCTGCAAACAAAGGTTGTTTTTTTCAGAGCTTACTTACATGAATTAGTACTCTCTGCAGTTGTCACCACACAGAAACAGACTATAGAACTGAACCTGAGGCTACATCTTTCCCCTATCAAAACCAACAATGGTGATTTAGTTTCAGCCAAACACATCATCTACTGCAATAAATTAATGTTAATTTGGCTTGCATTGATTTGTAGTTTTGTATTTAATTTGAAAATCTGCTTTGGTTTTAGAGTTTATAACAGCTGTAAGAGTAAGGAGTTTATGCCCAGTTTTATGTTTATACATATTTAAACAACAACAAAAATAGAATTTCAGCAATACTAGGGTCTAAAGAGAATTTATTGCTTTAAAAGGGGTCAAACATAAGTCGCCTGAGAAATTCTGTTCTAGCTCTTTAATAGCACATTGTTCAGTAGTGCCCTGACATCTGATAATTTAAAGCCGTTATAAAGATTTTTTTTCTCCCAAAAGATCTGATCTCTTGTGAAGATACAACTTTTTGTTCTGTATATGTCAACACTTTTTTTTAGAATATAAAGTGTTTAAACGTGGTCATCCTGCAGTGTAGCCTGACTGAAGGAGTTTACAACTGGTAGAGACCTCAAGTTCATGACCCTGGACCGCTGACCATCCTTCCAATTATAGATTCCTGTAACCATGTAACCGTTAATAAACTGTTTGGTTGTAAGGTTTCTAAAGAGAGCAAGAACATGAAAAGGTTTTTATATATTTCTTCAAATCTTACAACTGAACATCAATTTACTATTTTTTAATAGCTTTGAAATCAGAACCGGCTTATTGGAAAGACGAGCCATTAGAAGAAATATATCAAAGCATATTTTATTTGTAATTGGGCAATTTAACTCAACAGGCATCTTGTTTTCGCCTAGTTTTTTTGAGGGGGAGAAGAACACAGTGTTTTTATTACTTTTCAAAAGCTGTGAAAGAAAAGGATTATAATAATACGCAAAGGGAAAGATAGGTTTACCAATCTCTATAGGCTGTTTCTTCTCTATTTTTGTCCCAGCAATACCAGAAACTTTCACAGGGTTTCACACTACTTTCTTTTAATACAACATAAAATTGGGTACCAATTCAAAAACTTCTCAATATTACTGATCTTTCTCAGGTTTTTACTTCAAAATATTGTGTCATATTTTCGGAGAAAGGGTAGGACAATCACGGACTGAAGAAAAAAGCAAAACTCCACTTATTATATGTAAATATACCATATTCCTTATTAAGGATGCCATTTTAACACAACGCCGGCAAACCTATGTCCTTCATTTTACTTCAATATATAGAGTACTGTAACCACTTCAATACCAGAGGCTTTCACCTGTGGCCGTCATTTCACAATACACAAGGCTATGACTTGAGCAGTATGGTCCCTGCACTAGTTAAAATCAAATATTTAATACTAACATTCCAGTATTCCCTGCAAGTAGGTCTGTCCTGAGTGTTTGTGTCGTAACAGAGCTAGGGTTAGGGTGCGGGAAGTGTAAGGAAGTACAAGAATGATTCTCCAGTCCAACTCTCATAGTGTAATTCCTCGAATCCACCTTTCAGGTCAAACAGGTGCGCTTAACCGCGTTCTTCAGTGTTCTAGCGGGTTGGAGGCCGGGTTCCAAAACGACCTTGGAGGAAGACACCTGTGAAGGGCGTGGCCACCCATCCGGGCTCCTCTGCAGGCCCTTCCCGGTTCCCTGTGGCGCCTGCGCAGAATGGACTCAGGCACGAGACACGTGCAGGGGCTCACTGAGCCCTGCACGACACACGTGCAGGGGCTCACTGAGCCCGGGGCAAACTAAAGTGTGACGCTCCGTGTTCCGAGAGGAGTGGTCAGGTTGTTGGCAGGCATCTCCCGGAGGGCTGGACGCAGAGCTTATTTCAACAAAGTCTTCTGGAACTGGCATAAGGCCCCTGTGTCACGGCTGAAATATCGGTGACGTTACATACATACTTTGATTGGAGGACCCACGCTCGACACCGCGCTCCGGTGGCTCAGCAAGTCAACCGATTCACAAGCCCTGAGGGAGACCTCAGTCGCGCCAGCCTGTGCCCTCTTCGCACCACGGCGGCCTCACGGCCCCTTCGTCCGCCGCTCGTCCGGCCCCCGAGGCGCCCCGCGCACTGAGGCTTTTGCTGTGCTCGCCACTCCCGGCATGCTCCGCGGGCCCAGCGCGACGGCCGCAGGGCCCACAGTCCCAGGCCTGGGTCCCGCGAACGGCCCGTTACCCAAGGTGCTCCGGGCGCGGCGCTCATTTGCATATACCAACCGACAGGGAAACTCGGCAGGTCGTCGCGGCCCAGCGAGCGTAGCGGCAAACGTGCGAGCCTCGTGGGTGGCTCCGTGTCAGCCCAGTTCCCCAAACGTTCCGTGGTCACCGGGGAGGCGCACGCTTCGGTCGCCCTAACTAAGAGAGGTGAGAAGCCGCCGTGCCTTATATACGTGGTGGGGGGAAGATGTAGCGTGCTCGCTTCGGCAGCACATATACTAAAATTGGAACGATACAGAGAAGATTAGCATGGCCCCTGCGCAAGGATGACACGCAAATTCGTGAAGCGTTCCATATTTTATGCAGCTCCACCAGTGAACTGCCACTCTTCGCGCAGTACCTCTGAGGAAACGGTACCGGTATTCAAGGAATACTTGAATAATGAAATCGTGACATTTTACTAGAAAAATATTCCTGTAGAGCAGTCTATGGCCTGTGAAAGAAGCTGAATTGCATGTGGAAATATACGTGCAAACGTGTCGTTTGTACATACCTCGGAAATGGAAAATGTCAACTTGTGTTTCCTTACAGAATTTAGAAATTCTGAAATAGACTTAACGTATGATCTTGTCTCCCTCAACAACATAAACTCCAGAGGCGCCAAGAGTATTGCCTCTGTTGGGTAGTAGAACACTAGCACATGAGTTGGTCCATGAATCCTTACAAAATCACTTCTAAATTATTAAATTGCTAAATTATGGCTAAATTAATGAATCCTTGTTAAAGGAAGGAAGCAACATTAGTGCACATTTCTTGCGCCTACGATGTGACATTCATCGGTCGTTTTAGACCTGAGTGTAAACGCTCTGTGTCACTGCGAGCTGCATTAAAGCAGGGACTTTTACCAAGGAGTAGCGGTTACACCGGATGAGATCAATGTTGGTGGCCTGTGGATCCTAGAGCTCCAGGACTAAGTGCACTGGCTAGAAGCGTCAAGCCCATTCGGATCTGCTTTCACGAGTCTTTCTGAGACCGCTTTTGTATGCCTGTTTTCACCTGGCATCTAAGGAGCACTCAGAAATGCTGGTTTGCCTAAATCAGACGGATTCTGTGATGGAAAATTTGACTAAGAGGAAAGTTGATTGCCCAAACCCAAAACAGATTTTAACGAATGAGAACGAGCGTTCGGATGCAGATACCAGGATTGCCTAGGTCACTTAGTAATAGCAACGTGACGGACAGCCATGAAGATGCCCGGGGGCCGTGGAGGTCAAGTCTCATCTCCAAGGAGGGAGGATTCCGCGGAAGGCCAAGGAGAACCTCGCAGGTGTGCTGGGCTAGTAGCTGCTAGAGGGAATGCTTAATGAAAGGCGCAGGAGACCTCCGGAACTTTTCCAAAAACCATTTTTGGTGCTTAATCCGTAGAGTGGCAGTTCACTGGTGGAGCTGCATAAAATATGGAACGCTTCACGAATTTGCGTGTCATCCTTGCGCAGGGGCCATGCTAATCTTCTCTGTATCGTTCCAATTTTAGTATATGTGCTGCCGAAGCGAGCACGCTACATCTTCCCCCCACCACGTATATAAGGCACGGCGGCTTCTCACCTCTCTTAGTTAGGGCGACCGAAGCGTGCGCCTCCCCGGTGACCACGGAACGTTTGGGGAACTGGGCTGACACGGAGCCACCCACGAGGCTCGCACGTTTGCCGCTACGCTCGCTGGGCCGCGACGACCTGCCGAGTTTCCCTGTCGGTTGGTATATGCAAATGAGCGCCGCGCCCGGAGCACCTTGGGTAACGGGCCGTTCGCGGGACCCAGGCCTGGGACTGTGGGCCTGCGGCCGTCGCGCTGGGCCCGCGGAGCATGCCGGGAGTGGCGAGCGCGGCGGAAGCGCCTGTGCGCAGGGCACCTCGAGGGCCGGGCGAGAGGGGTGTGAGCGGGCTGTGAGGCCGCCGTGGTGCGAAGAGGGCTGGCCGGGCGGTCCCACGCTTTTAGAGCACGTTTTCCATTTAAACTATTCCGAGGAGTACTTAAAAAAAAAAAAAAAAAATCACCCGCCATTATCACACCTCCAATAGTTAAGGTAATTACTTAATATCACCTAATCACTCTCCGTTCAAATTTCTGATTGTTTCAAAGATACATTTTATTGTTGGTTTGTCATATGTACCTACAGGAGACCCCGTCCCACATTGTATTTGGTCGCGATATCGCTAGGTCTCTGTTATCCTCTTACTAACTCCCATTTCTGTTCATGCCACGGACTCATTGGCGAAACGGGGTATTTACCCCGTGGACCATAACAATTCTTGCATTTGGCTCATTTTTTACCGATGATGTTGTTTAACTTGTGTCTCTTTCGTCCGTGTTTCTTGAAAATTTAGTTAGCTACAAAGGCCTAATTAGATCCTGGTTCCATTTTTTTCGGCCCCATGCGGGCTTCATTGGTAGGTTGTGTTACTTCTTACTGCATCTCAACGTAAGGTGTGTAACATCTGGCAGAAGCAGTGGGTTCAGGGGAGGTCATCAGTCTGACCCTCCGTTATAGTTTCCTGGAAATCTTTCATTGGATCAATTTAGTGTACAGTGATGAACGCTGTCTAGGTAGCGGGTCTGGCGGTTCGCTTGTGGGGTTGGTTTTCATCCATGGCTCATGAGCTATAAGGACCTAAGCCCAAGGCGCCTGGTGTCCCAAGTTCTGTGCCCCAAGGAAGAAAATTGAGAGAATAAGACCGGGAAAAGAAATGATTGAAGAGGGTGGATGTTGTTTGAATCTTCGGATCATTCTATCCTTTCCATAATTTAAAGTGCGCTAACAAATTATTTTTAGGCCAGACTGATGTTGTGTTTTTGTTTCCTGACTGCTGAGAGGCTCTTCCGGAGCCATTTAATGTTGTCCTGTGTGCTGGGTCTCTAGGTCCCACCTCCCTCACCACATACCCCTCAGTCACACTTTCTTGTGTACAATCAGTTGGATAAGAAAAATAGCTCCACCCAGCCTCATTCCTGTTTGAAGGTAGACTGATAGGGGGTTTGTGTGTGTGTGTGTGTGTGTGTTTCTGGCTATTTCCTGAATGTTGTTTTCTGTCAGGCTATCCCTTTATTGAAAGCCTCATCCAGTAGGACTCATCCAGTGTTAGAGACATTCAAATTTTTAACATCTTAGATTTCCTTACTCTAGTCTTATTTCTGTTACACAGTTGTCCTTTTCTCCAAACTCTTGTGTTCCCCTACAGTCTTGTTCCTCCTGTTTGTTCTTCCCCTGTACCTCCTCCCATCTACAGTTGCATACCTCGCTAACTGAACACAATTATCCAGTTCACCTATGCATTTATAATTACTCTCATGTCTTCACAGTACAAATGTGCAACATTAACACTATTCTTTTAAGCTAAAAACACTTCTGCTAAGCTAAAAAAATCTTTAAGATCCCATATTTACATTTTGACAAAAGCAATTCTTGCTCTTATCACTGGTTAGGCGTATGTAGGTCTCCAATCACTTTCTTAGGGGGAGATAGTGTTGTTCATCACATCTTTGGAAGTCATACAGAAAAGTTAAAAGGGAGGTGTTTTTTTATTTAGATAATCTTTTATTTAGATAATCTTT
Source organism: Neomonachus schauinslandi (assembly GCF_002201575.2). Taxonomy (NCBI): domain Eukaryota; kingdom Metazoa; phylum Chordata; class Mammalia; order Carnivora; family Phocidae; genus Neomonachus; species Neomonachus schauinslandi. The sequence goes on along the minus strand of NC_058411.1, from coordinate 63,320,025 downwards.
TGTATCTTCAGTTAAGATTTGACTCTAAAAAAAAAAGTCTCAGTAGGGATTATTAACAAATTGACTTTAGGAGAGATTGATTTAAAAGTTTTTACTTTACAAAAACAAATTAAAATATCACTTTGGGTGGCCCAGTCAGTTAAGCCTCTGACTCTTGGTTTCAGCTCAAGTCCTGATCTCAGGATCGTGAGAGCGAGCCCTGTGTTGGGCTCTGTACTCAGTGGAGTTGGCTTGAGATTCTCTCTCCCTCTCCCTTTGCCCCTCCTGCTTATGCTCTTACTCTCTCTCTCTTTCTATCTAAAATAAATCAATAAATCTTTACAAAAATAAAAAATAAAATATAACTTTGCGTCTCCCTTTTGGGGAGATGCATTAGACTATAATAAAATACTTATTTGTTGAGAAAAAGGAAAAGATTTTTCTCAGCTCATTGAATTTTTTCATAAGAAAAAATGAGTTTTATTTTTATATTCTGGAACATTTGAACTTTATTACCAAAAATCTTGTCATAATAATTCCAACCATTTACATTAGCAGTGAAATAAAATAATATCTGTCTTTCTTTAGTGGTATATAAAACTATGGTGTATTTTACATTCAGTGGAATTTTAGATCCAAAGAGATGTAGTATCTCATTTTCCAGAGAAGGAAACTGAGGCTGAAATAAGTGTGTCATGATTTCCCTGGGCAATACTGTCAGTGGCTCTGTCATCTTCTGAGGTCAAACCCATTGCTCTTTCCACTGTACCACTTGTAGTATTAGTAATACGTTACAAAGAAAAGAGTAAAGACTTTAAGCCTGCTATTTTTACAACCACATTTTTGAATTCTCGTTTGACTGCAACAGTAGTACACACTGATAAGTGGAAAGTCTACCCGTTCTTTTTCTCCACAGAAAGTGATATGACACAATTGAAACAGGCAAAAACCACAAGTCATTTTCTCTTCAGAAATTTTGTTCTAATAAAAAAGAAGAAATTCAACCAAAATCTTCACATTCTATTGAGTAGGGAACAGATGAATCCTTTAGAACCACAGCATCAATGATGGGCTTTACTTGGTGAACTCCAGCTGGGGAACAGTGGTTATCAACCTAGGCTGTAGGTTGTAACCTCCACAAGAACTTATTAAATACCAGTGCCAGGGATGCCAAAGTGGCTTGGTTAGTTGTCTGCTTTTGGCTCAGGTCATGATTCCGGGGGATCAAGTCCCGCCTTGGGCTTCTTGCTCAGCGGGGAGCCTGCTTCTCCCTCTGCCTGCAGCTCCCCCTGCTTGCGCTCTTTCTCCGATAGATAAATAAATAATCTTAAAAATATATATATAGTGCCAGAGCCCTCCCCTGAAAGTTCTGATTTGATTGTCCTCTGTTTCTTTCCTCTTTCTCTACTGTGAGCTCTCAGCCTTCACAGATCTGCCTCAGGCTTATCATCTGCCTTCTTTCTTGCTCTTGTCTACTTTCTTTTCCATCGGACACACTGTGCATCAGGTGAAGCTTGTGTGAGTTCCCCACCGGACCCCTTCCTTTGCTACTCCCTTCCTTTTATGCTCTTCCTCCTTCCCTCATTTTGCACTCACTGAGTGCCCAGTACTTCTTAGTATTTCTCCTAAATGTCTCACCTAGAAAGAACTCCAAGGATCTTTCAAAACTCACCAGTCCTGGGTTTTATTTCTTCAGGGCTCTGCTAGTGAACCCCATAAAGTAAAATACGCTAGCGCCCTGTTTCGCAAACTTGCCTAGTGATAGATTCCTAAACCTAACTTCTTACAGTGTCCAGAGGATTAGCCTGTGCCAAGGCATTAAAAGGATGATCCAGCGTATCTCCCAGATGACTTATCTGTGTTTCACAGGCTTCTTTAAATGAAATGAGCACGTCACTGTGGTAAGGCTGATGTGAGATATTTTTATGCTTGGATTCGTTTCACAGCAACCAGTTCCTTTAATTTGTAGCAGATAACCTCATGTTCTTTTTCACTGAAGGGAAAGAAAAAAAAGACCAAGAGAGACTATCAGAGATGAGTTTCCTTAATTTCTTGTCCTTACTACAAATTTACCTAACTACACATGCTTCTCTCTTTCCTGTCTTCTGGTTTCAGGGGAGAGGTATCCCTTGTATGGGAAAAACTTGTGCCCAGGTGGACAGCTCCATTGTCTAGACTCCAGAGAATACCCTCCAGGGTTTTCTGATTCCAGTTCAGTGGAAACTCTAAATTGTAGATAACTGATAGCAGTGCAAAATAATTCTTGTTAATAGACTTGCAAAATTTGTCCAGACATTCATTTCAACATTCCTTTACTTCATACAGATTTGTGATTTTTTATTTCTCCTTTGAGGTGGTTACAACATCTACCTTCATTGATTAATATATTCAATAAAACCTTTAATCCATGTTCCTTTTATATCTGTATGAAAGGCATGATTTTTTACCTTCCTTTAAAAAAATGGTCTTTCCCACCCTTTTCCTTTTTCCCAGCTGTAATTTCTGGATGCAGTTCTGTGCTCCAGGTATTTTAAGAACCAGTTACCTCAGACTTCATGTTGAACAGTGTCACCCTTTGGGTCCTCTCAATACTGCAGGCTTGTAAAATACGCACCAGGCAGGAACCCTGCCAAGTATGGGCACTTTCTTTGTTTTAAAGTTAAACTCTTCATAAGGACTGAAAAAGGGGCTTCTGGCAAGCTCTTCACCATACCGTGGTGGGGTGAGTCTAGAGTGTCATCTGAACAGTGCTTCCTGGGTTCCTCTTTGAATTCTGCCATTTTCAGTATTCTTGTGTTGGAATAGGCCAAGTGATTCAATTGACTGGTCTTACACACAAATTAGTTACAAAGATGAGCTGTTTGTAACACATTTGCAATCATTAAAACTCAAATGTAGAACATTCCTTTAAATGGCAGGATTAGAAAACCCACCGTCCACATTATGCACTTTGGGAAGATGTCTATAGTATATGGTGTTGTGAAATTCGGCCTTGCGGGATATCGCTATTTCTTATTTTGATCTATTTTAAATAAATGTATGTTATATGTATATATGTATATATATATATTTTAATTGTCTTTTAACAGTTTGTACGTCTTCTACTGAGATGCCCAATGGATTCACCTAACAAAGGTATACTTTTCACCATGTAAGTACAGCTTTGTGGGGTACTTAAAAACTGAGATACATCTTTTTTGGGCTCTTAAAATGACAGTAGAACTTTGCCGAGTCTCTCTTTTTTCCAATTTTAATATTGTTCTCTATTAATTTTTTGGTTTGTCTTTGTTTTGCTTACAGCAATAAATCATGGCCCACTGTTGGTAATAATGATTAGGAATTCAGTGTTACAGTCTGACCTTTTGGTGAGCTCTCTGTATGGATTAAGGATTTGTAGAGATCTAGTCTCTGTTGGTGAGAGACAACAGAGAAACTAGTTTGTTAGTTTTGTTTTCCTATTCATCTGTTTGGGCTCAAATCAATTAAGAATGTTGTGTTCCACCAGGAAGGAAAAGAGCTCTCTGATAATCTGAACCAGTAAATTTTTTTGTGCTTCTGTGTTTACTTTTGACTGATAACTGGAATTTTGGAATTAAAGCTATAAACTCTGAATCTTTGTGAATGTCATATCTATAATTCAGAAAGGTCTTTCCCTCGTTGTATGAATGTGTAATGTGTTCCTAAATCTAGGTGGTATTAATAAATTAGATTATAAAATCTCCTAAATTAAAGGAGCCCTATTCTGATTGGCTTGCCAGATAAGTGCTTATGTAAATATATTTCTATAATTCTCAGAAACTAAGGAAATGGAACTTAAGAAGTGCTAAATTTAAAAAGTATTTTAAAAGAAACCAGCTCAGAAACATTTTAAGAATTTAAGTTCGTATAATTTAGGTAAATCTTTGGCAAGCTAGTTTAATAATTTGATTTAATAAAAACTATTTTTTTTGGTGACTTATCGATGTTATATGTAATACAAGTGTACATTTTTATTATACTTGGATATGTTTTTCTAAACATATACAGGTTTACTGATCAAATAACATAGCATTACTTCTACCTAATGCTTGCTTATGAAAAATGTAAATTTCCTTTTGACCAAATTGATCCTTATTCTGATGAACTTTATTTCATTAGTAATTATGTTCTGTAGTGTGTCAACCTGAAGATAAATGTCTAAGCTCTAAGTAACTTAAAATCTTGGATTGGTACTAAATTGGGTTAATTAATGGAAAATCACTGGATACCTACATCATTTCTAAATAAGATTTAATACTAAAGTGGTGGAGGGTGGGAGGGATGGAGTGGCTGGGTGATAGACATTGGGGAGGGTATGTGCTATGGTGAGTGCTGTGAATTGTGTAAGACTGTTGAATTACAGACCTATACCTCTGAAACAAATAATACATTATATGTTAAAAAAAAAAAAAGAAGAAGAAGATAGCAGGAAGGGAAGAATGAAGGGGGGGAAATTGGAGGGGGAGACGAACCATGAGAGACTATGGACTCTGAAAAACAAACTGAGGGTTCTAGAGGGGAGGGGGGTGGGGGGATGGGTTAGCCTGGTGATGGGTATTATAGAGGGCACGTACTGAATGGAGCACTGGGTGTTATATGCAAACAATGAATCATGGAACACTACATCAAAAACTAATGATGTAATGTATGGTGATTAACATAACATAATAAAAAAAAGTTAAAAAATAAAGTATTAATTATTAAGCATAATTTTAAATTTATATACCTGAGTGGCTCAGAGGTTAAGTGTCTGCCTTTGGCTCAGGTCATGACCTGGGAGTCCGGGAGTCCTGGAATTAAGCCCTGCATCGGGCACCCTGCTCAGCGGGGAGTCTGCTTCTCCCTCTGACCCTCCCCCATCTCGTGCTCTCTCTCTCTCTCTCAAATAAATAAATAAAATCTAAATTTGCATATACCTTTGTTTCGTATTTCTATATACTATAGAAAGATGATGTATTTGGGTCATGTTCATGAACATGTTCATTTTTGCCACATTGAGAAGTTGTGTAGGGGATATTAGCAATTGTAGAAAGTTGTATTATATGAATTCATGAACTCTGGTAGTCTGATAAAATACTGGGCTGTGACAATTCACATTTTATACCACACTCTCAGTTTTCTCTGCAGAATGGAATTACTTTGGTTAAAAGTTATAATTATTACAAATGGTGTAGACTACACTGAGAGGGAACTGTTTCAGAGAAATATAACTGTATGTGCTTGTATTTTTCCAAGAAAAATACTAGTTTTGTCCTAAAGGAGCTGCATAAAGTGTTTTATAATATTACTTTATTTTTCTTTTAATCTCCTTAGTATCTGTAATGAGGTCTCCTCTTTCCTTCCTGATGTTGATAATTGTGTTTTCAGTCTTATTTTCTTGATCTGTCTGGTTAGAATTTTATCAATTTTATTGTTATTTTATAAAAAACCCGCAGTTTTTGGTTTCATTTTTTTTTTCTATTGCTTGTTCATTTCTATGTCATTGATTTTTGCTCTTTGTTATTTCTTCCTTCTACTGACTTTAGGTTTAATTTGCTCTTCTTCCCCTAGTTTTTTTTGGTGGAAATTTAGATTATTAACTTTAAACTTTTCTTATTTTCCAATAGAAGCTTTTAAAGCCATAAATTTGTCTCTAGGCAATGTTAGCTGCTTTAGCTGTACCTCACAAATTTTAATGTGATATTTAATATAAACACGTTTTCAAATATAGTTCAGAATATTTACTTTCCCTTTTACTTTTTTGTCACATGAATTATTTAGATGTTTATTTTTTAGTTTCCAAATATTTGGATATTCTAGGTATCTTTGTGCTCTTTTTCTAATTCTCTTGTGGTATGATTTCAGTTATTTTAAATTTATTAAGACTTGTTTTATAGCCCTAGTGAATGTTTCGTGTGCATAGAAAAGCAATGTGCAGTTGTTGGCTGGAGCGTTCTACAAGGTCAAGTTAGTTGGTAATGTTCAAATCGTGTATATCCTTACTGACTTTCTGTTCTTCTTCCATCATTTATTGAGAGAGGACTGATGAAATCTCCAGCTGTAATTGTGGAGTTCTCTCTTTGGCCTTTTGCAGTTCCAGCAGGTTTTGCTTCAGGTATTGTAAAACTCTGTTGTTAGATATGTATGCTTTTAGGACTGTTATGTCTTCTTGAGGAATTGGTGCCGTTATCATTATGAAGTGTTCCTCTGCTATCAAAACTACTAAAATTAATCAAATGGACTTTTGGTGATTTATAAAAACATTTAAAATAGAAGCACAACTTGTGTTTCTCCAAAGCCACATCCCCTTTCTCCTGCTTTGATTTTTCCCATGGCAACTGTCTCCACCACACAATTTGTTTGTTTTCTGTCTTCTCCCACTAGGATAAAACTTCTAAAGAGTAAGAAGACTTCATCTGTTTTGTTCACTGCTGTTTCCCAACTACCTGTCATAACATGTGATCTCAATAAATACTTTCTGAATGAATTCACGTACAAAAAAGCTGCAACGACTGTAAGAACACAGTATTTCCTGACTCTACTCCATTTCCTCCACGGTAAATGGCTTCTGCTTCACACAGGGGCTATTTCAGAAACAACTTCTACATCTTTAGCCCAATTAGGGTCACAAAGCAGCGTTGCCTTGGGTTCTCAGGGTCTCAGGAAGATGTCAGTGAGATAATTCTTTGTTTTAACTTTCTCTTTGTATCTCATCCACTTCTGGCTAGCATTTAGTCCCGAATCGTCCCAGAATAGTGAATCTGAAGGACAGACACCCAGACCCTGGCCCCTCACCCTGGACTCCTATTAGGAGCCTTCACCCCTTCAGGAGGCCCTTTAAGGCCCTCCTATACACTGGACTCCTTGGGCCAGCCTCGCTGCTTCTAGGAATGGTTTTTATATCCCTGATTGTAAGGTGAGTAGGAGCTTGGTTCTGATACCAAGACCCCAGCTTCATGAAGCATTTATATTTCCCATGTCCTTATCCACACTGTGCTTTCGTTCCCCCAACCAGTTCTGTTTATTCACACAAGCCAAAGGCTTTCATTGTCCCGGGAAATTTAAGCTTCAATTCTACCAGAAAAACTGAGGCTAACTCATTGTAATATTTGACAATGTAAACTGCAAGCAAAACATTTATCAATCAAATTTTCCTCACAGATTTATTTCTAAGGAGGGAAAAAAAATCTCTTTTTAATTACTTGTATGTTTGGGGTATCACGGAAAGATCCCTGGGTCTGATGGTCAGAGTTAAAATCCCAGCTCCACGCCCTGGACAACCCACACCCTCTGTGAAGCAGATAATAGTAATGTCTGTCCTGCTTGCTTCTGTGGATCGACAGAAGGATCTGTGAGAAATGCTCAGGAAAGTGCGTTGTGTATTGCAAAGTTCTACAAGTGGGTAAACTGCTGTTGTCACCATGAGAAGTTTTTCCAACTTTAAGGTTTTCAGTGACTGTACATTTTTAGTCATTAATTCAAGAAGAGCATTTGGGTATTTGTTGCCTCAGAAGCCTTCACTCATCCTGAGGAGTACCTGCCTACAACTCTTTTTTTTTTTTTTTTAAAGATTTTATTTATTTATTTGAGACAGAATGAGAGAGAGAGAGAGCTCATGAGAGGGGGGAGGGTCAGAGGGAGAAGCAGGCTCCCCAACGAGCAGGGAGCCCGATGCGGGACTCGATCCCGGGACTCCAGGATCATGACCTGAGCCAAAGGCAGTCGCTTAACCGACTGAGCCACCCAGGCACCCCCTGCCTACAACTCTTAAACTGGAAGAAATAAAACCCAATATCCATTGCCTGTTACCTTGGAAATTAGGAGCATTTCAAAATACTGGTATGGAGGCAAGAGACTCTTCTCTGCTCTCCTACCTGCCGCTCCCCTGCAATATATTCAGTAAACTCCCATCTCCTTTAAAAACAAAACAAAACAAAACAATAATAAAATACTAGAAAGGAAACAATGTAACTGGGAGGAAAAGCACACTTGGGACCAATCACCCTTTTCCCCCCATAAAGCTTAAAATACTAGGCACCTGTTTAAATATTTCCTAATCAATTTTTTAAACCTAAAAGTTGGATATATTTGAGTTGTGTTTGTTAAATAGATGATGAAGATGAGAAAGGTAAGATCTGTTTTCACTTTGGGGGAAGTTAATGATAATCATGAGTGATGTTGAGCAATTTTCATGTGCCTGCTGGCTATCTGTATGTCTTCTTTGGAAAAATGTCTATTCAGATCCTCTGCCCATTTTTAAACTGGATTGTTTGTTTTTTTGCTGTTATATTTATGAGTTCTTTATATATTTTGGATATTAACCCCTTATTGGATATATGATTTGCAAGTATTTTCTCTCATTCAGTAGGTCGTCTTTTCATTTTTGTTGATGGTTTCCTTTGCTGTGCAGAAGCTTTTAAGTTTGATGTAGTCACACTTGTTTATTTTTGCCTTTGTTGCCTTTGCTTTTGGAGTCAGATCCAAAAATTCATCTCTAAGACTGATGTCAAATAGTATATTGCCTGTGTTTTCTAAGTTTTATGGTTTCAGGTCTTATATTCCAGTCTTTAATCCATTTGAGTTAAATTTTGTATATGGGGTAAGACAGTGGTCTAGTTTCATTCTTTTGCATGTAGCTGTCCTGTTTTCCCAACATCATTTATTGAAGAGACTGTCCTTTCCTCACTCTACATTCTTGCCTCCTTTGTTGTAAATTAATTGATCATTTATTTCTGGGTTTTCTGTTCTGTTCTATTGATCTATGTGTCTATTTTATGCCAATATCATACTGTTTTGATTACTATAGCTGTGTAATATAGTTTGAAATGAGGGAGCATGATGCCTCTGGATTTGTTCTTTTCTCTCAAGATTGCTTTGGTAGAATTCACCAGTGAAGCTGTCTGGTCCTATACTTTTGTTTGTTGGGAGGTTTTTGATTACTGACTCAATCTCCTTACTAGTAATTGGTCTGTTCAGATTTTCTGTTTCTTCCTGATTCAGTGTTGGAAGATTATACAATTCTAAGAATGTATGTATTTCTTCTAGGTTGTCCAATTTGTTGACATAATTGTTCATAATAGTCTCTTATGATCCTTTGTATTTCTGTGATATCAGTTGTAACTTTTATTTCTGATTTTGTTTATTTGAGTCTTCTCTCTTTTTTCTTGCTGAGTCTAGTTAAAGGTCTGTCAATTTTGTTTATCTTTTCAAAGAACTAGCTCTTAGTTTCATTGATCTTTTCTATTGTCTTTTTAGTCTTCATTTCATTATTTTTGTTCTGATCTTTATTATTTCCTTCCTTCTGCTACCTGTGGGCTTCATTTGTTCTTCTTTTTCTAGTTCCTTTAGGCGTAGAGTTTGGTTATTCATTTGAGATTTTTCTTTTTTTCTTGACATAGGCCTGTATCACTATGCACTTTCCTCTTAAGAACTGCTTTTGTTACATCCTATAGATTTTGGTATGGTATTTTCATTTTTTTCTAGGTATTTTCTTATTTCTCTTTTGATTTTTTCATTGACCCAGTAATTCTTCAGTGACATGTTGTTTAATCGCCACATATTTGTGATTTTTTTCAGGTTTCTTTTTGTAATTGATTTCAAATTTCGTACCACTGTGGTTGGAAAAGATGCTTGATATGATTTCAGTCTTGTTTTATGGAGACTTTTATGGTGGCTTAACATGTGATCTATCCTGGGGAATGTTGCATGTGCACTTGAGAAGAATGTGTATTTTGATGCTTTTGAATGGACTGTTCTGTATATATTAAGTCCATCTGATCTAATGTGTCCTTTAAGGCCAATGTTTCCTTATTGGTTTTATGTCTGGGTAATCTATCCATGGATGTTAGTGGAATACTAAAGTCCCTCTACTATTATTGTATTGCTGTCAGTTCTTCCTTTAGGTCTGTTAATATTTGCTTTATATATTTTGGTGCTCCTGTGTTGGATGCACATATATTTACAAACGTTTTATCTTCTTGTTAGAATGACTCTTTTACCATTATGTATTGCCCTTCTTTATCTTTTATTACAGTGTTTGTTTTAAAGTCTGTTTTATCTAATATGAGTATAGCTACCCAGCTTTCCTTTCATTTCCATTTACATGGAATATCTTTTTCTGTCCCTTTACTTTCCGTCTGTGTGTATCCTTACATCTGAAGTGAGTCTCTTGTAGGCAGCGTATAGATGGGTCTTATTTTTTATGCATTCAGCCATTCTTTGTCTTTTGATTGGAACATTTAGTCCATTTACATTTAAAGTAATTATTGATAGGTATGTAGTAATTGCCATTTTTAAAATTATTTTCTAGCTGTTTTTGTAGTTACTCTATTTTCCTTTTTTTCTTACTCTCTTCCCTTGTGGTTTGATGACTTTCTGTAGTGTTATTTTTAGATTCCTTTCTCATTTTCTTTTTTGTAACCACTGTAGGTTTTTGCTTCATTGTTACCATGAGGTTCACATATAACATCCTATGTATGTAACATTTTATTTTAAGTTGATGACCACTTAAATTTGAACTCATTCCCAAACTGCATTTTTACTTACCATTCCACATTTTATATTTTTGGTGTCACATTTTATATCTTTTTACTCTATGCATCCCTTAACTAATTATTGTAGTGTTAGATAATTTTATTACTTTCGTCTTTTAACCTTCATTCTAGCTTTACAAGTGATTAATATACTATCTTTACTGCATATGTACCTTTGCCAGTGAGATTTTTACTTTCATATACTTTCTTGTTATTAATTAGTGCCACTTCTTTTGAGCTTAAAAATGTCCTTTTAACATTTCTTGTAAGGCCAGTTTAGGGGTGATAAACCCCTTTAGCTTTTGCTTGTCTGGAAAACTCTTTATCTCTCTTTCAATTCTGGATGATAGCCTTGCCTGGTAAAGTATTCTTGGTTGGAAGTTTTTCCTTTCAGATCTTTGAATATATTCATGTCACTTCTCCTAACCTGCAAAGTTTCTGCTGAAAAATCTGCCAATAATCTTATAGGGGTTCCCTTGTATATAACAAGTTGTTTTCCTCTTGCTGCTTTTAAGATTATTTCTATAATGTTTGACGTTTTAATTATACATGTCTTGGTGTGGCTCTCTTTGGGTTCATCATATTTGGAATTCTCTGTGCTTCTGGGACCTGGATGTCTGTTTCCTTCTCTAGGTTAGGGAAGTTTTCAGCCATTATTTCTTCAAATACATCTTCTGCCCCTTTCTCTCTGTCATTTCTTTCTGGAACCCCTGTAATGTGAATGTTATTCTGTTTGATGTCATATAGGTCCCTTGAGCTATCTTCACTTTTTAAAATTTCTTTTTTTCTTGTTGCTGCTATGTTAGGGTGAGTTCCATTGCCCTGTCTTCCAGATTGTTGATCTTTTCTTCTGTTTCATCTAGTCTGCTTTTGACCCCTCTAGTATATTTTCCAGTACAGTTATTGTGTTCTTCAGCTCTGGGACTTCTATTTGGTAGTTTCTTATATTTTCTATCTCTTTGTTGAAGTTCTCATTGTGTTCCTTTATTCTTCTCCTGAGTTAGGTAAGCATTTTTAAGACTGTTACTTTGAATTCTTTATCAGGTAGATTACTTATCTCTGTTTCATTAAGGTCTTTTCTGAGGTTTTATTTTATATTATTTTTTTTATTTGGAACATATTCTTTTATTTCCTCATTTTGCTTGACTCTCTGTGTTTATTTCTATGTATTTAGGCAAAACTGCTACCTCTTCCAGTCTTGAAGGAGTGGCCTTGTGTAGGTGATGAAACTTATCGTTCAACCTTGACCTAGCACGTGGTTGTCTCTCGAACCTTTGTGACTGTCTGTGTAGCCTGATATATTCTGAATAGGTTCCTGATGTTGAGGGTGGGTCAAGACTTGTCAGTGATCTGAAGGAAGGATCTTATTTAGCACCTAGTTTGGGGCTGATTGGAAGCCAGACACTCAAGCAGCAGCTTTTAAAGTATAAAAATATATACAGTCCTGTGGAGTCACAATCTTAAACCCTGCTGGCCTTCAGACCAGGAGATCTAGAGGTGTTCCTGGTGACAGTTGTGAAAATCAGGGCTCCAGATGAGTGTATAAGCTCCTTCCTGGGAGGTATCATTGATCCATGATGAGGCCAAGGAAGTACACAAGGATGGTGTCTGCCAGAGCACATCTGTAGCTTCTAGATGTGTGGCAAATCTGAAGCCTGTCCCTCAGGCTGAAGCTCTAAGACAAGTAAATAGGCCTTTTTCACAGGGCAGGTTTTTAATCTGTTGTCTCTGAAATGCCCTGGAGGTAGCAGTCTGCCAAGAACTGTCTTTCTGATTGTTACAGTCCTGTGGAGCCCAGAAATGCGAGCATCCATCAGGGCTGAGCAATCAAGAGGCATCCTCTGTGTGGATTGCAGGTGTCTGCCAGTTTTAGTGAGGCAACTAGAGAGTGTAAGGGGTGAAGCACACTCACTGACTTCAGCAAGGCAGTGGGAAAATGCCTTGACTGCATGTGCAAGCAGCTTCAGTTACAGAGTGGGAGAGTGCCTTGTCTATGTGTACCTGCCAGCTCTAGCAAGGGAGTGGGAGAATGCCCAGCACACTTGCATTGGTTGGCCCTGGCCAGGAAGCAGGGGTGTGTTGCAATGCCCTTGCTTGCCAGCTTTAGTAAGGGAGCATGACAGTGCTGTGACTGCTTATGCTTGCCAGCCCCAGCCAGGGAACAGGGAACAGGAGTGCTGAAACCTCTTACCCCCGTGGACTTAGCAAGGCAGTGGGATGGTGCTGCATCTGTATGCACCTACCTGTGCTAGGAGGATAGAGAGTACAAAAATGGCATCTACCAGAGAGTCCCAGTTGTCTCCTGTCCCTCCAGCAGATGCCTTAAGATTTGCAAATGAATCTCCTCACATGTCGTCAGGCACTATTCAAACTACTGCTGTTATAGTGAGTCCTGAGGTAAGACTGCATGCAAGTCATTCATTCATTCATTCATATTTAAGGAGGCTCCATACCCAGTGTGGAGCCCATTGTGGGGCCTTAACTCACAACCCTGAGATCAAGACCTGAGCTGATGTCAAGAGTTAGACCCTTGGGCGCCTGGGTGGCTCAGTTGGTTAGGCGACTGCCTTCGGCTCAGGTCATGATCCTGGAGTCCCAGGATCGAGTCCCGCATCAGGCTCCCTGCTCGGCAGGGAGTCTGCTTCTCCCTCTGACCCTCCTCCCTCTCGTGCTCTCTGTCTCTCATTCTCTCTCTCGCAAATACATAAATAAAATCTTTAAAAAAAAAAAAAAAGAGTTAGACCCTTGACTGACTGAACCACCTAGGCACCCCTGCATGCAAGTCCTTTAAAAGAAGAATCTCCGTCACCTATAGTCCTTTTGGTCCCTTAAATGAAAGCCCTGCCAGATTCTTTGGGGATTGGCTTTCTGGTATAGGTCCCAAGGGTACTTGATGTGGACACAAACCCCTTACTCCTCCAGGAGAAGCTCTGTATTTTTGAGACCTCTCCCCATCGTGGCTTGCTGCAGAGAAGGTAGGGGTTTTGGCAAGACTGCATCTCTGCTTCTCCTACCCCACTTGATTGGTCCTTTTATCATTTGTTGTGGAGGAGCTGTTCAGCTAGTTTTCAGTTCTTTTTCAGAAGGATTTGTTTCATATGTAGTTGTAGATTTGGTGTGTCTGTGGAAGGAGATGAGTTCAGAATCTTCCTACACTACCGTGTTGGACTGCTCCCACCCCCAACTCATTTAATCCAGATTCCTGGATTGTGATTCAGTAGGTCTGGAGAGCAGCCCTAGAATCTGCATTTTAATAGGCACCTAAGGGATTATGATGCAGGGTTCTGTGGGCTACTGGGAATCCCTCTGTCTTCCAGCTGCTGACCTGATTTTTCTTTTATCTTAGGTTCAATGAGCCTTAAACTAACCTTCCATGAATAGATAGAGATTTCTCTTCCCTGTCATCATTCCCAGACCAGTTTTATAAATGTAATCATTGTCGGGGCACCTGGGTGGCTCAGTTGGTTAGGTGTCTGCCTTCAGTTGGGGTCATGGTCTTGGGGTCCTGGGATCAAGCCCAGCATCTGGCTCCCTGCTCAGTGGGGAGTCTGCTTGTCCCTCTCCCTCTGTCCCTCACCCCCACTCATGCACATGCTCTCTCTCTCGTTCTGCTCTCTCTCAAATAAATAAATAAAATCTTTTAAAATGTAATCATTGTCATCTTTGTTCTTCCATCTTTCTTCTCTTTCCTTCTTCCTCTTCCTCCTCCTTCCTTCTTTTTCTTCTCTCTTATCTAGTCATTCATTAAGTCCTATTGTCTCCTTTTCAGTTTTCATTTATGTTACATTTCATTGTTATGGCCCCTCCTCTAAAACCCCCACCCTCACCAACTCACACCTGGACTATCCAAAAGGCTTCTAGCTTATCTCTTCCTTCTTTAATCCTTCTTTCACATAGTGGACTATTGTTTTGTACAAACATCATTTTTATCATGCCACTCACCTACTCAAGAATAAGTAGTGATTTTCTGTGTTCCTTATCAGAACTGAACTTCTCTCCCTAATATTTTTTTTTTAAGAGGAGGGGAGGGGCAGAAGGAGATGGATAGAGAGAATCTTAAGCAGACTCCATGCCCAGCATGGAGCCCAACGCGGGGCTCGATCTCACAAACCTGAGATTGTGACCTGAGCTGAAATCAAGGGTCAGACGCTTAACTGACGAGCCACTCTGGTGCCCCTCCCTAATATTTTATATTATTTATCAACTACATTTCTCACTATTCCAAAATTATGTATTTTTAGTCTCTGAAATAGTGCCTCTAGTCCACAGTTTTTTTACTCTTGCCTTTGAGTATGTATTCTCAAAATATATTTATTATAAACTTCCATGGACAGAGAACCACTTTGTTGGAGGGGACTGTTGATATATTGACTACATTATTATAAATCCCTTCCCATAGAGAAGGGCTAGGGAGGAAACCAAGTGGACTAATGGACTGATTGGATGAGGACTCTACACATTTTATTTTATCACAGATATAAACTTCCCTTTGGTGCTTTCTTTAGATTAAATTTGGTTTCTCTTGCTCAGTGAACTTTTAGAGGAGGTAGAGTACCTTTTAATATACTACCTATTGGTGAAATTCCCCTAAAGCTAAATGGCCAAAATTTTAAGTCAATATATAGATTGTTTTGAACACCTTAAAAATATTTCCTGTTTTGAGCAGTTTGTATATTTAGTTAAACTGAATCTACTAAGGTAAAGTTTTGATATGTTTTAATATTAGAAACCATGATCCAGAAATTCTGGAGAGATAGCTGGTCACTCTCTTAATAGATCTTTTGCTCTTTGTATGTCCTTTGGTGTCTCTGGTAGCCATAGAGAAGCTCATGTTAGAGATGGTTTAAGTACTTGATAAGTCAACATATGTTTCTTTTTAGAGCATGTATCATTGAGGTTGACCCCTGTCTATCCCCTTGAGAAAGACAGTTCTCAACTTTTCACCATAGCAGCACACCCCTAAGGGAGACCCCTCTCTCTGACAGTAACAGAGATGTACTAAATCAGTTCTCAAAATATCTCTCCCTTTTCTCCTCGCTGGGTAGATGGTATTATTTGAAAAAGTTCCTCAGGTGGTTCTGAAACCCCCACCCATTTTCCATTGGGAATCACAGCTTTTATATATCCTTATTGCACCTTCCTTAATATACTAAAATTTATTGGCTTGTCTATCAGTTTCTGAAAGATTTGTGGTACAATTTACCTCTGTATTTATAGTTCTGAAAAAGTATTCTTTCTATTCTGTCACTTTTGTTTTATATAATTATGTGCTTATGAGTTCAAGGTTGTTACATCTTTTCAGGATGATATTTTTTTAATCCTTATGTAGTATACTTCTTTATCTGTCTTAATGCCACTGCATTAATTTTTATATTGTGTGATATCAATATTGCTAAGTATGCTTTCTTTTGGTTAATATTTGCTCGACATATCTTTATCTCTTCATTTTCATACGTTTGATGTGATTTTTTTAAAATTATGTCTTCTTGGGGCGCCTGGGTGGCTCAGATGGTTAAGCGTCTGCCTTCAGCTCAGGTCATGATTCCAGGGTTCTGGGATCGAGCCCTACATCAGGCTCCTGGCTCAGTGGGGAGCCTGCTTCTCCCTCTCCCTCTGCCTCTCTCCCTGCTCATGCTCTCTTTCTCTCTCTTTCCCTCTCTCTCTATCTCTGTGTCTCAGATGAATAAATAAAATCTTTAAAAAAAATAAAATAAAATTATGTTTTCTTATAAATAGCATTATTTGGATCTTAAAAAACTGATCTACACTCTTATCCCATTTTCTAATAAGTGGTTTTAATCTGGGGATTGGTAACATTTTACTATAAAAGATCAGATAGTAACTACTTTTGGCTGTGTGGGCCATATATATGTATCTCTGTTATAACTACTCAAAAATAGCCACTGACAGGACATAAATGAATGAATGCACATGGCTGTAATTGGCCTGCTAGGCATAGTTTGCTGGCCTCTGGGCTTAGTCCATTTACAGTTTTGTGATTGATAATATATCTGGACTTCTTTCTGTCATCTTATTTTGTGTTTTTTATTTGCCGTCTATTTATTACCTAGGGCAGTGCTACCTGAGGTTACAGATGAACCAAAAATAATTCTTATTTTTATGGTTAAGGATTAAGTATAACCTTATTATATTTTTGTCAGTTTCTATATTTGTTGTCCTGGATTCTTTCTTGCTGAAGTGCATTCTTTAGTTTTTTGTTTGTTTGTTTTTTCAGTGAGAGTCTCTGGGTGGTAAGCTCCCTTAGTCTATTATACCTGAATAGCTGGGTATGGAATTCAAGGTGGGTAATTATTTTCTCTTAGTATGTGGAAGATATTACTCCATATTCTTCTGGGATTGATTATTGCTGATGATACATCTATTGTCAGTTTAATTGTCATTGCTTCAGAGGAATCTGTCTTTTCTCTCTAGTAACTTTTATAATGCTCTGTAGTTTGACCACACACTATGGTTGTGGATTTATGTTTATTGATTCACATTGCCTCTCAGAGTCCTTTTTTAAACTGTGGACTTTTTTCTTGAGTTCCCCAAAATTATTAGCCACTAACCATTTGAATATTGCTTGTCTCCCATTAACTCTCTGCTCTTGTAGAACTGACTAGATGTATTTTAAAACTTCTCAATGTATTCTCCAGGTCTCCTAACTGCCCTTTCATAATTTTTTTCTCTTTCTCTGTGGTTTGTTCCCAGTGCAATTTTTCAATTTCCTAATCCTCTTTTGAGTGTGTACAGACTTGAGGTGATCTCATCTATTAAGTTTTTCAGTTTCTTTATTTTTCATTTATTATATGTTTCCTCCACCTCCTCTAATTTCATTTGTGCCTATTTTTGTTTGAGTTTTTAAATGAATGTTATTCCTTCCTTTATCTCTGAGGATTCTGAAAATACATAAACACTTTTTAGATTGTTCTGTTATTTTCGTTTGCAACATTGGCTGACTTTCATTAGTAGTCTTTTTTTATTGAGAGATTCTCACTTTGTCTTTCCCTATTTCTTCACTCATCCCTCCCTGAATGGTTGTCTCTACCCCAAATCCCTTGGGACCCCTGTTCAGAACCAGGTATGGTATGGGTGGTTGGAGAGTTCTGCCCTGTGTGCTACCGAATCGGTCACAGGTCCAGTCCCTGCATTCACGGACAGCCTTGATCAGGCCCTCACTCACGTCAGCTTGATTTCAGGATTGTGCTGGTTTCCTCCTATCTCCTTAGGTTTGTAGCATCGAGGGAGGCTTAACCTCAGGCAGCAGCTGCAGAACCTCTCCTGTCATGGGTAGGGTGGGTGGGGAACACTGGTCCAGCCCTGATTTCCCACAGTGAGCCTGGCTCAGGGCACCTGCCTTGTGCAGAGCGTCTCTATCATCCTGAATCCCCAAGAACTAAAATCAGTTGGGTCCAAGGAGATCATTATCTTGCTTTAGAGCACTCCTTTTAAAGATTTTATTTATTTATTTAACAGAGAGAGACATAGCGAGAGCAGGAACACAAGCAGGGGGAGTGGGAGAGGGAGAAGCAGGCTTCCTGCGGAGCGGGAAGCCCGATGTGGGACTCGATCCCAGGACCCTGGGATCATGACCTGAGCCGAAGGCAGACGCTTAACGACTGAGCCACCCAGGCGCCCTAGAGCACCCCTTTTAAATATCTTCTTTTTACATTTTACCTATTTATATTTGGAGCTGTGGTAGGAGTGGTATGGTTCCATTCCGCTTCTTTTAGGAACCATTCCACCTTGATCTGAGAGCTTTCTCCTATTCCTTTTGATTCTTTCATTGGTGACCGTACTGCTCAGCCCATTTTTCACACCTTACATCATTGTCGAATCCTCACACTCCCCTTGCACTCAGAGGAAGTAAGCATGAATTGTTCTTGGTAATTTTTCTCAGAGACAGATGGTGATGACTGAGCCTGCTAATAGGAGTGAGTTGGGTCTCAGGGGCTGTGTCTAAGTGAGGGTAGGACATGACTGGCTTGAGTGTGAATTCCGGCAGGGCTACCATGTTCCTTCCACCCTTGCTCCTCCCAACATCTCTGTCCTCAGCTAGCCTGGCACAGACTGATGTCCCAGTGCACAGAGGGGTGTGAGAAGGCTGTCTTTGGTTTGGACTGACCCAGACTTGATACCTGCCACCTTTTCTGACACTCTATCTTGAACCTAATTAGTTTTAGCCCCTGAGCTATTGGGATGGGGAAGCTTTGTGTGGCTATGTGTGGTGCATTATACCTGAGCACAGGAGCAGTGGGGGCAGAAATCATGCCCACGTTCCAGCCAAGCTGTGCATCCACAGGGCTGCATTCGCCCAGAGTGAGGGCCTTCCAATTTATACATAGACTGTGCTGGCCATACATGGATGCATCTGTAGGTTTCTCATTACCTTGGATAAGATGGTCAGGCTGTAAACCCCTTGATCGCCACCCTTTTAGACAGAGTGTTGTTGAACCCCATACTGGGGATCCTTTTCCACCGGGCATGATGAAGGGAGGGTTAGAGCCTGGTGCCAAGTTGTTGTACCACCCAACTGGCTGCTGGAAGAAGCTCCACAGGCTGGGCTTCCTTATTTCAGTGTAGAGCTGGCAGATGAGGCACCAGGCTTCCCCTTTTATATGGGTTAGGCCTCAGATATTTTCTCCAACTAGTGACACCCTCAAACTGCCAAATGGCCAGAGCAGGTCCCAGCCTTTCTTCCCTCCGTGGGCCAGCTTTTTGTGCACAGTGCCACTGACACCTTGGGCATGGATCTAATTCCTCCCTCCCCACCCTGCCATCTTGCCAAGTTATGCAGCTATTTCTGGCCATAAAGCTATAAGAAGTTGGCCCCAGGGAAGGAGTTGCTGGAAATCCAGCCCTCGGTACGGGAAAGTCATGGTAAATGTCACCTTGCAGTGCTGCCGATATACTCAGTATTAAGTAATCTTATAGCTTGACTCCTTCTCAAGGGACACATCTATGCTAGTGCGTAAGATAACGTAGAAGCAGTGGTTTCTAGAACCAAATGCATACTTCCTTTAGTTTCTTAATTTTTTTTTGTTTGCTTGTTTGTTTGATTTTGTTTGACTGATCCTCAGCATCCTTTCTACTTTTTATAATTGCCAAAACTTGCCAGAGAATTCCTTCAGAGAAGCTTAGGAGATGACAGAAGGAAGCAGAGGCTCATCTGTAATAGGGAGAAAAGCAGCAATTATGGAAAGGATGGAGGAAGTGAGAGAAAGAAAATCAAGGAAAAGAGACTGGGAACAAGTTCAGTCCAAGGGTTTCATGTGTTTGGTAGATTTGGGTTAGAAGTCACATTCTCAGGAATGTCTTGTGCTAGCCACTGTCTCTGAACCCAGTTAGTAGGAACAAGGGGATGAGATTCAGGAACCATTAGGAATCTGTCTTACAGCCGGGGTATGGGAGTCAGGGAGTCAGCCTAGCAAAGCTAAGACTTAGAATTGTGGAGGCTTTTGATGAACTGCTCTCCTAGGAAGCATTTTACTAGGCAAGGCAGTTTACCAATGCCGGGGGCAGGGGGCGGTGGGCAGGAGGGCAGCATTGATGTTTGGAACAGGGCAGTTCTTCCTTGTGTGGGAAGCTGTTTTCACGTAGGCACTGAGAGCATTTGGAAGTCTGTATATGCCTTCATGATTGCTATGAAAAAATATCAACCATGGGCCCTTGGACATGGTAGAGCAGCAATAGACAAAATTCCTAGAGAATTAAAGGGGTATGGATTCCAACATCATGAAATTTATCAAATTATCTATAAAAGAGAATCTCTGGTGGCTGTTTCCACTCAGACCAGAGAAATCAAATGCAGGGATATGACTGTCATTGGCACCATGGGAGAGATGTAGGAATTACACTTAAGAACAAGGGAGCAGAAAGTATGTTCTTATGATTGTGGCATTCAGAGAGCAGGAGTGGAAGTCTGTAGGTGGATTATAGACTGTGTAATGAGGATGGAACTTGAGACCCACCAGAAAAGCAGGTTTCCATGAGTGTGGCCATTTGGGATGCTGGGAAACCAGAGTCTGGGAGAACTTTCCTACATTGTGCCCCTGGTTTATTACACATCTGTTTCATTTTTCTATTTACTTGTGCATCCACTCCTCCTCTCTTACCCCTACCATTTTACCACTTACAGTAATCCTTCCCTCTATCATCTTGCAATGCTACCTGCTCTAAGGTATTTTTCTCACCCATTGGATAAAAAACAGAGTTCCTATCATGTTGTGGGCTTTGTGCATTTCACATGTATCATCTCATTTCCTGGTTCCAGCAGTTCCATGAGGTAATTATGAGGGAGCTTTCAGGAGATATCCAAATGGGGTTTAAGGTCCCTGGATCTGACTATGTAAGGGTGTTTTCATTTCATAGGCACAGAGGGTACTGGTGAATTGTGACCACTATTTTTTTTTCCAAAGATTTTATTTATTTATTTGAGAGAGAGAGTATGAGCATGGGGAGGGGCAGAAGGACAGGGAGAGGGACAAGCAGATTCCCTGTTGACTGGGAAGCCCGACACAGGGCTCGATCCCAGGACCCTGAGATCATGACGTGAGCCGAAGTTGTGACCACTATTTTTAAATGAGATTGACAAGGGTCACTACAAGAAGATCCTGCAAACTCTTCTTTCACTAAAGGAAAATAAGTAACAGATGCTTTGTTTAGGTTCTTTTAAGTAAGCAAACATGTCTGGAGTCAGGTTTGAATCAATGAGTATCAGTAGCAAGTCAGGGAATGTTGGTACCTTTCTAGGCAGGTGTAATGAAATAACATTCTTTGCCAAGGAGGATTGTATTGTTGAATCCCTGGAACACACCCTGGTTCAGGAGAGACTTGGAAGGCTGAGTAATTTATTTCTCAGTGGTGACCCTCAGCTGGCCAAGTTGTAGCAAACTTAGTTATTGAAGTTCTATTTTCCAGCTAAAGACAGATGGACCCTTTGATCTGAGATATTTTGCTGTGGTCAGAGAGCTCACAGTCAAAGCACAGCCAGGTACCGTGAGCAGAGGCAGTTTTTGTTTGCCAGAAATCCCCCCGATGAAGTTATATAATCCAGAGCATCTGATCCAGTGAAAGACGGGAACAGTGAAGTAGCATAGAGATCCAAGGGGCTTCTGTTTGGGGTGTTAGAAGATAAGTAGTGGGACATGGGAATAGGAGAGAGAATGAACGTTTGATACCATTCATGTGGGGCTGATGGGAGAAAGAAATTCTCCCTGACCAAATGATCAGATCATAGAGTTTGAGGGATAGGTAGAACTTAAGCACATGAGCCCCTCATTGTATGGAGAAACTGAGGCCCCAAGAGATTTTCCAAGGCCATACAGCTGGGAATGGTTAGAATGGGATTCCAATCTGTGTCTTCAGACTCTAACTTCACACTATGTGGAGTTGAGTTTATTTTTGTAAGGTTCCTAATTTAGTCCTGCATCTGATATGGCCAAGTGAGTCTCTTGTTTCCTTTTATGAAGACACAGGCTATAGATATGCTATTATTTCCTTCTTAGTAATGGTGCCTGAAGCTCATAAGTTTACACACCAGGTAATAAACCCCCACTCATGGTCTGAGAGAAAGGTTGAAAACAATTTACGTAAAAAATATCAAAATCCCAAACTCATTAATGGATCCAATTCTTACTAACATTCCTTTTTCCTCCTGTCTTTATTTTTGTGATGGCTTTGGGCTTCCTGAAGTGAATGATGATTTATCTTGAACAAAATAGAATTTGTTCTTGAATCCTGCTGGTGTAAACACTATGCTAAATAAAAAGAAGTAGATACAAGTCCCAGGAATAAATCAGACTCCTTGCTTAAAAAGCAAGCACATAGTTCAGTTATTTCTTTCTGGAAGATAAGAAAAATCCACAAGGCTAAGAGTCCATCTCCTTGCCCATGTGTAGGACCTCATTCAAGTTATTTGTTGATTTATTTATTTGTAGTAAGATAGGGTTTTTTTCCTCCCTTGCTTCCTTCTCTTCATTATCACTCATTCTTAGAGGGGTCTCTGGTAAGTCAGGAAAAAAGAGACTTTGTCAGCACAAAAGTATATTAAAGTCAGGCTATGAAAGGTGGTGAATATTAGCAAGGAAAGGTGCATTAGAAGTGTTGTCCCTCTGAGACTCTGAAGGAATTAAAATAATCAGGACTCACAGGACAGAGAGAAGCTGATTCACCAAAACCCCCCATCCCCCCGCCCCCGGGGTTTAGACAGGACTTGAGGGAAACAGAGGGATGGAAGAATAATGGAGACATAGGCAGAGAGATAGAAAGGGAGACTAGAGAGAAAAGGGCCTCACAGAGTCCCCCAAAGATAGGTTCTGCAAGGACTGAGGAGTTACTTGATGGAAAAAGTGAGGGGCCCCCTGTGTGTTTGTGATCATCTAATCAGTGGAAAACGTTCCTTTTGGTGATAGACTGTATACCTAAGGTAAAATATAATTGCTGTCCAAACTGATACCTTTTTTGCAAGTGAAAGGGGGCAGTACGGATTATGCTGATCCAAGGGTAGACTGGGACTATCTGGCAAGTCTGGACATACATAGTCACCTAATGCAGCTATAACCCCTCTAGACCTCATGGATATAACGAAGAGGTTAGACTCAATCAAAGCACAGTTATTAAGCACTGATCTGTCCAGCACTGTGCTTGGCATGGAGGATACAAAACTGAGCTCTTCTGTTTCTATCCCAGATGAGTTGTTGTATCTGTGGCCAAGACTTTCATGACATTAAAGAGCAAGGCAAAATCTTCACAGTCCAGTTCCCCAATTACGATGCTTCTTAGCAGGGATTGTGTCTGTGGCTTCCTCCTGGTCTTGTCTGCATGGTGGTGGCCGTACACCCTGAAGCAGGATGAGTCAGAGCAGTGTCACTTTGTTCTGCTTCTGCCCCACATATGCTGGTTTTAATCAAATGAACGCCTAATCCTGTAGTGAATTTTATTAAGCCCTTTGCCCTTCCCCATTCCATCTGTTACATGTCTCATTCTCTATGCTCCAAATGGAATAAGCTGTATTTTTTTCTCAGACTTTTCCCCCTCCGTGTTTGATGTCTTTCAGAACTAGGCCTGGAGTCAAGAATTACAATCAAGCTGAAGTGGGTCTGACTAAGGATTTGCAGTCTCCTGAGTCACTTTGTCTAATGCAACACTTCTCTTATCAGCAAAGTCTCCAGTTTTGATGGCGTTTGATGCAGTGTGCTGGGGAGCTCTGCAGTTGGTTTCACAGACCTTCCTGGTAGGCTTGCAATTACTGTCTCCCCAGGCTGTAAAAGGCCCTAGGGACACATGGATCAGCAGCTCTATGCTGCAGAGCCCAGATACCTGCCGGCGGATGCATCATAATCTTGCCTCAGTGGGCCTTCCTAATTCTTTTGATTTATTTGGGTATTTTACTGTCTTATTGGCCATATCTTCGTACACATCAAAACCCAGCTCACCTTGAAAATAGGCTTCAGGGCCTGTGTCTTGGGAATAGCAAAAGAATAAAAACAAATCTTCCCCCAAGGAGCATATTTCTTTTTATTGTAGTTTCTCTCCTTGGCAGGTATGATAAGGTTTTTGTCTAGAGGAATGAAAAACATTTAAGAGGTGTTGATGGTATGGCCAGTTACACATTTTGTTCTCTTTGAGCAAGCATAACCCTAGATACCTGGGTTCTGCCCCTCTTTTGTATTATTTATTTCATGTCTGTGTAATTTTCCCCATTTTTAAGTTCCTGTGAGGGGAAGCTTCCTGTGCCTCTCCTCTTTCAAGCCATTCTTCACCCTATCCTACTACACCCTAATTCTAAACCCGTTGTTTCCCACAGAGAAGGTAATTGATAAATGCTTCCAAACTCAATAAATATCTTTGGCCTGTAAACCAGTAATTCCCTTATTTGATGCTGTCTGAAAGACTCACTGACAGGGGTGCCTGGGTGGCTCAGTCGTTGGGCATCTGCCTTCAGCTCGGGTCGTGATCTCAGGGTCCTGGGATTGAGCCCCGCATCGGGCTGCCTGCTCCTTGGGAAGCCTGCCTCTCTCTCTTCCACTCCCCCTGCTTGTGTTCCCTCTCTCGCTGTGTCTCTCTCTGTCAAATAAATAGATAAAATCTTTTAAAAAAGACTCACTGACAGATTCTTAGAGGGAATGCAGGGGTTAATGTCCTTTGAGTAACAAGGCCATGCCAAAGGTGTGGAAGATAGGAAGGTCACTCCATGTACAGTCCTGTGGGGATGTTTTGCTACTACAGCGGCTGAATCTTCAGGCCTCTAGGGATGCTGGTGAAGCATAGGGTTGATACCACATCCAGTCTTTTAACTCTGTTGCTTACTACTGTTGCTGTTTGACATATACTCACAAACCTGCTTTGTGGTAGGTGGGAGGAAAGGTATCATAAACCTAGGAACACTCAGCTAAACTAAAGCCCAGGGCATGCCTTAAAAGAAGCACCCAGAATCCTCAGTTGCTTCCCAAACCAGATTCAAATAGGATGTGCCCTACCTTGAAATAGACAGGAATCAAACCAGCCTAAAAAACCAAAGGGAGGAAGACATGGGGCAAATGGCCACTTGATTCTCTACCTCCTATTCCCTATTTTTTTAGTGTTTCAACCCAGCTGTAGCATGCTTTGTACCCTATTTGACACTTTCATGTTGCTTCTCTCTGTTGGTAGTCAGTGGGCTTCTGGTCAGCCGGGGATGATAATGCTTAATAAAGCATTTACCTCTGGGTAAAACTCTGATTGCCAGGAATTCTTTTTTTTTTTTTTTTTTTAAGATTTTTTTATTTATTTATTTGAGACAGAGAGAATGAGAGACAGAGAGCATGAGAGGGAGGAGGGTCAGAGGGAGAAGCAGACTCCCTGCCGAGCAGGGAGCCCGATGCGGGACTCGATCCAGGGACTCCAGGATCATGACCTGAGCCGAAGGCAGTCGCTTAACCAACTGAGCCACCCAGGCGCCCCTGATTGCCAGGAATTCTATTTGTGTGTGAGAACAATCCAAATTTCTGCCTCATTGGGGGTGGGGTAGGTGGGTCAGGATTGGCTATTATGCACAGATGGTGAAAGTTCAAGGCGTTAGGAAACTTCACATGAGTTTCCAATAGAGAGGAAGTATACAAAGTATATTATAATAACTTTCTCTGTTTGGAAAGTAGATGCCCTCTTGTTCAGGGCTAAGTGGTGAGAAGCATAAGAAATTGTCTTCCATTTATGTTGTGATAGCCATGACTTTAGAAGGCATTGAGGTGTCTACAGGGCCAACTATATGGGGACATGCAGCACATGCTCTGTACAAAGTCTGCCTCCAGTTAGGAGGAAGGGGTGATGTTTGGTCATTTGTCTGCCCAGAGGGGATACCTTTCTGTAATTCTAGTAATATGGAGCCTTCTAGTCATCTTCCTACCAAGAAGAGGGAAAACTATCACTGAGATCATGTCTCCATCATCAAATCACATTCCTAACTCAGCAAAGACATAGAATATAGTCTTTTGATTCTAGATTGGTGTTCTTTACCTAGCTTCATCATTTTGCTGTGTGTGTGACTAGGGGCAATCAGAAATGGTGGGTATTTATTTTTTAAGATTTTATTTATTTATTTGACAGAGAAATAGAGAGCACAAGTAGGCAGAGAGGCAGGCAGAGGGAGAGGGAGAAGCAGGCTGTCCACTGAGCCGGGAGCCTGATGCAGGACTCGATCCCAGGACCCTGAGATCGTGACCTGAGCCAAAGGCAGCCACTTAACCGACTGAGCCACCCAGGTGCCCAAAAATGCTGGGTATTAAATTTCTTCAGGATGGCTCTTCCCCCTACCCCTTTTCTGAACCCCAGTCTTTTAAACTTAAAAATCTAATACCCCACATAGCTACTAAATGCAGGGTTTCTGGCTCCTGGGAATACTGGGTGATCAATACCAGTTGGATTAACTTAAGCAACAGCTGAAAAAGCCAACAGAAACTTAGAGTTTTGTAATCTAGGCATTAACAGCCAGTTGGGACTTCTTTGAAGTGTAGAGATAGGAAGAAGATATGTTGGCCCTGGCTTGGTAGAGAAGGGGGTGAAACATTCTGGTGAAAGTGAATACAAGCACAAGCCAAGTGTGTTGGGGACAGATAGTTTCTTTGTGTGGCTTGAACTTAAGTTTGAGGAAAGGAACTGAAGTTCAGAGACTTGACCTTTTAAACTCAGGTCTAAGAGAAGCAATGATATTGCAAGTTCCAAAGGCGTGGAATATGTCTTACACATTGTTAGTGTCTTTGCAACTGGCAAGGTACTGTTTTTCCTTTGGTGGGCACTCAATAAATGTTCATTGAATTGGATTGAATTTCCCAAAGATAAGGATGAAATTGGTGGAAAGCCCTGATTTGGGTATTTTTCAGTCTGTTTTGTCTACATAATTCTGTGATTCCAGGAAGGCTAGGAGGCAGGAGAGAAAACATCAGGTTTGAAGATCAAAGAGATTCATTGTGGCTGGAACATGAAACATGAAGGAATTCTGGTGAGAGATGAGGCTGGAAAAGTATATGGAAGCCAAGTCATGCAGAGTCTCCTCAGTTGGTTAAGGCATTTGGACTTCATCCTAAAAGCAGAGTGGAGCCACAGAAGGATTTTAGTGAGAGGTATGACATGCTTAGATATAAACATTAGAAAGCTCACTGGGTATAGCATAAAAAATGAATTAGAAGCACTCAAGTAGGGACAGGAGAACCAGTTGGTAGATATCTCAAATTTGGGAAATGATGATTTTAACCTGTACTAGGCTAGTAGCAGTGAGAGTGGAGAAAAGTGGTTGGATTCAAGAGAGGCAATTGACAGTTCTTGAAATTGATTGGATGTGAGGGACCTTGGGTGGGGAGGAGCAAAGAGTGAAGGAGGATTCCAAGGTCTCTGATTGGGCAATGATAGAAAGTGGTGCCATCAACAAGACAGAGAACAGAGCAAAATAAAAGGGTATTGGGAAGATGATGAGTTCAATTTTTTACATGTTGAGTCTGAGGAGCTTGTGGGACATCCTAGAGATGTGTAGTTGGCAGTTGGACGAATGGTCTGATGTTTGTTTTGTTTTGTTTTGTTTTATTTTTGAGAGAGAGAGCGAGCGAGCAAGCACACATGAGTGGTAGGGGCAGCGGGAGAGGGAGAAGCAGACTCCCTGCTGAGCAGGGAGCCTGATGCAGGGCTCAGTTCCAGGACCCCTAGATCACCACCTGCGCTGAAGGCAGACACTTAAACCGACTGAGCCGCCCAGGCTCCCTGGGTCTGAAGTTCTGAAGAGAGATATCAGTTGAAGTACAGACTTGAGAATGATGTAGACATGGGAGTAGATGAATTTGTTCAAGGAAATACCAACATGTAAGGGCTTGCCAGAGTTAGAAGGGTGCATAAAGAAACCTAACCATGAGTGGTTAGAGGGATAGGAGGCAAACATAGAGGCGTGCTTGGGGAAAGAGAGAATTTAAAAAAAGAAGGAATGGTGCAACTTCTTCACCTTTAAGTCATCCAATCTCTAGGTTCCTAATACTTCACATTACTTTGGTCAATAAATCCTAGATTGGGGGGGGAGGGAAAGCATATCCAACCACTACTGTGTAAATGATATAGCCCAAGGTCGTTGGTCTGTTTTATTTAAACATGTCTAGGTTCTGCTCCCTCTGAGGGTTTTACTTATACCAGAGAGAACGAGAAGAAATCTTCTTCACACACTGTACAGCTGCACTAAAAGTAGCCAGCAGGGAAAGTGACCTATAAATACTATGCGCACATTAAGGTAAGTACATTTTTAAAAAGTCATGTCTTTTGGCTGTGGTCTAATGTGATGATAGGTGGAAATGGAACTGAAGAGTGACAGGGAAATATTAATGGAAGGTGACACGCAGTCCTTTGGCCTTAGAAAGAGTAATGGGCTATATCTGTTCCCAGAGGGAAAGTTTGATGAATAATGATCTTGATATACATTTTAAACATTCTGACAGTGATGTAATGGGTGCTACTTTTACTCTTTGGATAGCGGATTCTCTTTTGCTCTGGTTGGGTCTACTCCTTCAAGGCTGGGTAGAGGGCCACCTAAGGGAAAACTGGCAGAAGCATCACGACTCCTCTGTTCCGATCATAGGCTGTGGGTGCCGTAAAAGGCATGCTGTAAGAAGCTGTAGGTGGGTGCTATTAACATCAGGGCCTGCTTTTCCTGCAGAGGAAAGAGAGCAAATCCAAGGTCTCAAGAAGGCGTACTTTCTCGAAACATCGCCCTCCCCAGGTTGCTGAGTAAGAGCTGATGATTCACATTTAGATGCCCCTCCACCCGTACCCCCATCCTAACAACACAAAAGTTGAGTCAGGCTTGAACTTTGCTAAGAAAACAGTTTTGCTCTTTTTAGTCTTAGCACCGGCATCTACAGACAGACTCTGTGGGAAGGCAGAACCCTAGTTACCTCCTCTCC
The DNA here is from genome assembly GCF_002201575.2 of Neomonachus schauinslandi. NCBI lineage: Eukaryota > Metazoa > Chordata > Mammalia > Carnivora > Phocidae > Neomonachus > Neomonachus schauinslandi. The sequence continues at coordinate 63,291,104 of NC_058411.1, read as the reverse complement.
AAGCTGTTGCAGGAATTTCAGACCTCCGCTTGCCAAAGCACTTTTACGGAGCTTGGGGTTTTTCTGTTTTGTTTTGTTGTTTTGTTTGTGGTGGGGTGAGGAAATGCCTTTAGCCACTCCCTCCCCTTTCTTCTTTGGGTCTCCATTTTTTTCCCCTCCTAACTGTTGGGTCTGAATTGGGATTCCTTGAGGTCCCCCAGGCCTAGTTTGTGTCTCCACCAGGGGGCCCCAACAGCAGAGAGCTTGTCCTCAGCCAGGCCCTTCCCTGGCGAGCTCAACTGGCTCTAGAGGCCTGCTCTATATTTGGACAAGGCAAGTCATGATATGTCAGTCTATAGAAAGGGAGCTTGTTTGGAGTGGGAACACACAGGAAGAGGCTTCGGCACTGAAAAAGCACATACCCCCCTGGGGGCTGGGAGGAAGATAAAGAGACCCAGTTGCTCTATGTGGTCTAGAAATCAGGATGGTTAGATGCTGCCTGGCCCTGCTGGTGCTTTGCCTGATTCCTTGGCCTTATAAGTTTGTGTTCACCTGTGTGAAGTGGCTCCCGGTTTAGAGAAGGGGTATCAGAAGCAGACAAACCTAGCTCTGTTCGTTGGCCGATGTGTGACTGAGTGAGTTGTTGGACTTTCTACACCTCATTTTCTTTATCTGTTAAATGAGGATGTCTTATGGGCCTGCCATGAGGGTTAAACGAGAAAATGAATACATAAAACAGCAGTAGAGTCTGGCTTTGTATGTGTGTGTGTGTGGGGGGGGTCCTTCCCTTCTCCCCAGTCCTCCTCCTTATTTTTACCTTTGCTCACATCATTCCCCCTTCCTGGATCATTCTCTCCACCTCTATAAATTCCACTCACTCGCCGTGCTCAGGTCCTCCTGCCTCTTACAGTTCTCCAGTCCTTTTGCTGTCCCAAGTAGGCCATACCTGGCTTCACATTCTGGCAACGACCTTCTTTCTTAACATTGTTTTGCTGATTCTGCCCACCTAGACTACTGCTGCCCTCTGAGGGAAGGAAACTGTCAAATACTGGTTCTCTTTCTGCGATACCTGGCAAGATGTCAAGTGCTTAAAGAGGCCTAAGTAACATTTGAATGAATGAATGCAGAAAGTTACAGGGAAAATGAGGGGGCAGTGTGTGCTGTGGTTAAGGCCTGAATACTTAATAGCCTGCCTGGATTTGAATCCTGGTGCTACCAATTATGAACTTTGAAACTTTAAGAATTGTTGAATCTCACTGTTCCTCAGTTTTCTCATCTGCATAATAATGGCAGTGGTAAAAATAGTACCTCTCTCTTAGGTTTGTTGTGCAGATTAAGTAAGTTAGATTTGAAGAGTGTTTAGATCAGTGCCTGGCACATGGTGCTATGTAAGGACCCCTCCATTATTATTTTAAAGAACATGAGTTTAGGATTAGACAAATCTTGAGCTCAGAGCCTGCTCTACTGCTTACTAATTGTGTGACCTTGGACAGAAGTTATTCAGTTTCTTTGTGCTCTCATTTCCTTATCTGTAAGATAGGGATAATACATCTGCCTTATAAATTGTTGTGAAGACGAAATTGAGATAAGAGCCTAGAACACAGTATGTGCTTGATAACCGGTTGGTTACTAGAAGCCTGCTTCAGTCTTCCAGAAGCAAGAATTTGAGATGACTGCGTGAAAAATCATTGTGGTGGCCCAGGCCCCATTTAGGAAACTGAAAACTGGGGTTTGCCCTGACTAGAAGGGTTGAGAAAAGAGTGGAAACAGGGGTTGTGGGTGTATTGCAGGAAGGGCTAGGGAAGTTACTTTGTGCCGGTTGCTAAGCTGTATCACCAAAATCCTGACCAAATTAGGTCATTAAAAATACATTTGGAAGGAGCTAGAGACTTTTGCCGGTGTGAAATTCCAACACAGGTCCATGCAAGTCACCTGTGTGTCTTGGATTATGTAAGGTGTTTCTTATGTTTTGTCCTTACGTAGCCAGCTGTGTTACTGTCATGGTGACGCTGTAGGTGTGAGTGGAGATGTGCCATCCTCTGCCAGCCAAGCGGGTCTGTGATTCTCGGTTCCCAAGAAGGTGAAATTTGCAAGCTCAGAACTTGTGTATCCGAAGGGGGCCACTTGGCCTCTTCTTCTGAAGCCAAGTTGGGACTGAGAGAGTCCCAATTTCTAGGGTTTAGTGTATTGATTCTCTACCAGCATCTCGTTTGGTGCTGAGTGATGTTTTAGGCCCCACCAGGATCTACGTGCCCTTATAACCTCTGCCAGCACGGAGGGGCTGTCTGCTCTCTACCGTTCAGGGCAGAGGGGATCTGAGTGGTTTCCGTCAGGAGCCTCACTAGGTCCATTGGCTGTGCAGGGAGGAGTGGGGCTGGCCGTGAGGAAGCGAAGGAGAGGCAGGCAGGGTGGCCTTGACACTGATTACTTCTTTCACAGGTGTCTTTGCTGTGTTTCAACCACAGGACTAGGGATTTAAACCTCTCCTCCACCATCTGGATCTGCATTTAGATTTCATGACGTAACCTTCTCACATCCCTTCTCTCTCTCTGCTGCCTCTTCATTTGAATTTAATGCTAACTTCTGCAACGCAATAAATTCTTTGGAAAAGAGATGTAATATATTTCTACCTCATATTATAAATTTGTTGCATATTTGGAGTATCATCCCACCACCTCATCAACATCTTGGGGCTTTGTCAGCATTGCCCACAATTGGTTTCAAATATCAAGTTCAAAGTACCTACTTTATTTTTTCATTACCACAAAGTTCTTTATGATTATAGCTTTATTTTCCCTATATTCAGATGGGAGAACTCTTGATTAACTTCATTTTGCAGAATAAAATTCAGATATGGGAAAGTTCAAAGAAGGCAGTTAATTACATTCCAGTGGTGGGCCTGGCTACAGCAGTTCAGGGGTATCAACCTGGCTCTGCACCTGAGGAATTTAAAGAAGTATGATGCCCAGGTCTCACCCGAGCCAATGAAAAATGGCAGTCCATTAAGGAGGTGTCAAGGCAAGGACTTTTCAGTCTTTTCAGGTGACTCTAGTGGGCAAACATGGTTGAAATCACTGCTGAATTTACTAAGGAGGCAAGATGTCATTTTCACAGTTAGAATTAGGAAATCACGGGATTGATGGTAAAACACAGTTCAAAAAATGTAACTGGTAATGTTAAATTAAAACTTGCTTTATGCTATTACTTTTCAAACCAACTAGCATTTTGTTTATGAAAGTTTTTGGATAGCAACAGGTACAAGGGTTTGTCTTTGTGTTTTTCATTTTAAAGAATAAAACTTCAAGGGATTAGGACCAGAAATGCTCACCCATTGTTTATGAGGACCTTACTGAATGTATTGGTGTGTCTCGTGCTGACCTCCCCGCCTTGTGTGCTGTCATTGGCATATAACTGTGCTAACCTTAGTGATTTCCAATGGGGTTGAGCAGAGTGCCCCTAGGGGACAATTCAGAGGGGCTTTCTCAGAGTAAGGCTTTTTCAAACTCTACCCCATATCACATCCCCCAACCTCCCCGTTCTGATCTGTTCCCTAAGGGTCCTGGTTAAGTAATACTGCAGTAGTCAGCCTTCGTAATTGATGGGAGTGTGTCTTTTGGCTACGTGAGAGCAGAAATTAGGTTGAGTGCCCCTTTTCTTAAAAGTTTCCCTGAAATGTCAGGCTAGTTGTTGCAAAAAGCTGGGATTAGAAATTTTTTGCATTTTGTCTGAAAGTCTGATGCATCTGTAGTTGGGATTCTGTCCCTTTTAGGAATAGAGTTCAGAGCAAAAAGGAAACCATTCTGTTTGCCCTAAAATGGTACCTCAGACTGGCTGAGTCCCTCTTGAACCACTTTGGGATTCTTCAAGTTTCTAGCTTGGCTGGGTTGTTTTTGGAGCCAAAGAGAGTTCTAGTCATTAGCATTGGTGAGTTGTTGCTCATTAGCATTTGTGTGAACCAACAAAGGGTGTGAAACCCTGGTTTGGGGTGGGGGGGAGGGTGAGAGGGATTGTTTCTCCTTGGATTAATACCAGAGTTATTTCCCTTGGTGCAGATCCATTCTTCTCTGTGTGGGAATGTTTAATGTTCATACTGTTAGGTGTGAGTCTCATTCAGAGAACTTCTTTCAAATATACATTTTTCTCAATTTATATTAAAAAACCCGCAAACCCTACAAAATACTCTTTGTCACGATGGTTTGCTCAGAAGTTTGAAAAGGCATTCTGCTGTCTGAGAGAGTTTTTCCTGCAGTGCAGGTCCGCCGTCATTCAAGCAAAGAGTTAACTGAGGCCAGAGAAGCTTCTCTGGCAGCCCGCAAGCTTTGTGCAAGAGCCAAGCTGGGGGCTGGGAGAGGCTGATATTCATTTGTTTGTGTATGAAGCTTTCATTCCCAAAGTCTTAGACATCACATACCAGGAAGGATGATTGTGAAAAGCAGGGACAAACTCAAGTGTTTCCCGGCTGTTCTGGTTGCCTCTGATACATTTAATTCTGCCTGACAGTGTTTGCCACTTGGTTGTCTAAACAGAATTTTCCTCTCCAGTGGTAAGTGAGGGTTAATTATGAATGTCCAGCAGTTGTCATAAATACTGTTATGTGAGCCTGTGTGTTAAATGAGTTATAGAGTAAAACCTTTAGTTTGGACATCTTCAGCCCTCCCTTTCTATCGCACCATGTGTAAGCTTTACCCTGGAATTATGTAGCTCAAAGGGGTATGATGGTCTTTGATTCCGAGGAACTTTGCAGAAGGGCCGTTCAAGAGGCCCAACTAGAAATGTCTCCCAGGACCCTGAAAGCTCTGTCACTTCCTTCTTCTCCTTGTTTCAAGTTCCTGGGATCTGTATATAGCAACAGCACCCCCTAGTGTGTGACAGGGTGAGGAGGGGCTCCTGGTTAATGCACTGAAGTGTTCTGTCTTCACAGAGTGAGCTGTGGGAAACAGGCGGCTTGCATTTATTCAACAGTACGGCTGAGCCTAAATATGCAACAGCAGCGTGTCTTCTAGGTTTTGATAGCTGAGCAAGGAAGAGAGGGACAGCAGGAAGAGAGGGGTTTAGATTATATTACGAAGATGTGAAAGCTAAGGGGAGCCACAGGAGTGTATCAGGTCACTAGGGAAGGGAGCTGTTCCTATGAACAATATGCCGTTCTTGGAAAGAATTCAAAGCTTGGCCTCCTGCGTGGAGAGGAGGATGGATAGGGCCTGGCCACAAAGGCTTTCCATTGCTGACTGAGCCTGGGCCTGCAGAGGGGCCAAAGCTTTCTTTTAGAGTAAAACTGAAATTCCAAACACTCCAAGCAGCAGCTTAAAGGCTACTAGCGTATAAATGATCGATAGGTATTACCTGACAACAGAGTTTTGATCAAAGGAACTAGACTTAGGTACAACAGGGAGCAAAAGCAGGGTAGAGATGGACTACAGAGAGAAGGGAGGAAGGATGCTTCCTTGCTTCATTTTGTTCATCTAACAAATATTTATTGCTGTTCAGTGCCAGTTTCTGTTTCAGGTTTTAGGGATACAGATGTGAATAAAACAGAGTCCCTGCCCTCGTGAAGCTTACCTCCTTTACATTTGCTAAGGGGCAGGTTACCACAGCTCAGTTCTCTATGTTTACATTTTAAAGTGTGATTTATTTCCAGGCAGAATGTGACTTGAGGATGTGGAAAGTACCTACTGCTCAAAATTGTGTCTGCCCCAACCAGTCGTTTCTGAAATTTCTAAACTCGAACCCCTCATTCATTAAAGATGTGCTTTCTGAGAGAACTAATAATGAAGCCAGCTGCTGTGGCCCCATGCTTATTGTCTGGTGAGAATGAACAACATAACAAGACTTCGAGGGACGAGGCTATTGAGGGGTAGAGTTGTAAGTCTGGCACTGGCAAGGCGTGGTCTTGGGGAGTCCATTTTTCAGGGCTGAGGTTTCCTCATCTGTAGGCGCAGCCATATTAATTCCTCTGTCAGATCCTTTCTAGCTCGAATATCCTATTTTGCATGGCAGGTAGCATCCAGGAGGAGCATGAAGCACCCCTGAGAACACTGCATAATTATTTGGGGGTGGGAGCAGGACCAGATTAGACACAGAAAAAAGAGAGGGAGCATGGAGAAGGAGTGTGATTTGACAATCAAATTTGGGCTATTTAAAGAATGTTTCTGGGGCATTTATTCCTGGGTCCAGTTTCTGACTAGAAAATGCCTAAAAGGGAGGGTGGTGGTGTGGATGTGGTTGTTGCAGATTTTGGGGGAAGCACGATTCCTTATACTTTCATAGGTCAATTAAGTTTTGAAGATTATCTGTGGAACTCCTGGTCATAGATCATACACCTGAGCTGCAGCTGCTGCTGTAAAGAGCTTCGTGGGATGGAATTTCTTGTTTTGTAGTGTTTTTCCTTTAACTCTCCTGTTCAGGATAGAAATGGAGTTCCACAGGGTGATATTCTTTGAATCCTAGAGAGCAAGTGACCTACTTACTTACTATTGTGCCTGAAATATTCAGTTAGAGTGCATTTTAGGAAATACTTTTTCAGCTTGAAATATGATTTTGCTTTTGTGAAAACACACTGCAGTAGAGAGATACCCTTTTGATTTTCTTGGCTGTTCTGACCTACTGTATAATACCTTTGGGTCACTTATGTGACTTCTGTCCTTGGAACAAGGCAATATAAAAGCCATTGGCTTTTTTAGAAAAGATAATTCATAACTATTATCTACCTGTGTAAACACATGTGATGATGAATGAAAACTTTGATTGGGTTTAGGAATTTTAAAAAATGCATGAGTTGTATGCAGGGCTCTCTAACAGCTAGAACATGTTGATCCTGATGTTTGCAGTTTACTGGTCAGGCTTTCTTGACTTTGTGGTCCTTGTCTTTGCAAAGAGTCCCAGCCTCTCCGTGAAGAGCAGAGCCCTGTGTAAACAGGATTCAGGGATGGAATGTGGGTGGGGCTTTTTATCTGCAAAATTTCTTCTCATTCATGGCCAGCTTTTAAAGAAACAAGACAGAACCAAATGAGAGGCAGAAACCTTGGGTGGCTTTGGAGTTTTCTATGTGTGTGTTCTGCCATCTGCTGGAAAAGGATCACCAAGCTTGGAAAGCTGACTGGCAAAACTGAGGAGTGCGTGCATTCCTGGCTCCTCCAGTCTCTCTCCCAGGGCTGGGCAGAGAACAGCAAAGCTCATAAATTGCCATGATGCACTTGGATTTCTGTTGGATAACCTTAATTCACAACTAGAGTTGTCCCACGGGGATTTCCCCACCAGTTGCTGAGCTCAGGGCCAGTTGCCTCAGACCCAGGCTGCTTTGGGAGCCCGTATCAGAGCATCCTCTGGCCTCATTCCTCTGGATACCCAGTGTGTTGACTAGGATTGCCTTGAAGTACTTTTCCCTGGTTAAGTGGAAACAAAACAAAATTTTAAATTCAGAATAGGGACCAGGGTGGCTCATTTCATTGTGATGTCAGTACAAGAGGGCCAGCTGACCTATTGAGGAAAGGAATGCCCTTTTTTCCTGAGATTATAATCTCTTTACTTTCTGGTGTTTTACAAAATGATGGTAAGAGTTGAGAGTCATCACTTTAAACATATATTTGCTTGGCAAAAGAAAAAGCAACTATAGGTCAGTTCCCTAATTCTTTAAAAACATTTTCTTGTCTATGAAATCCCAATGTCTGGGCAAATGTGGTTTTGTTACTCCCTGTGGTCTCACCTTTCCCTTCATGTGACAGTTTGAGTGGAAAAGTGGGGTCAACAATCCTCAATTATAACTTCCATATTTTCCCTGGCAAATTCTCCGTGGATTTTTCTGTGCTGTGACCCACATAGAAACGCAAAAAATAATAGTGTGGTAGAATGAGGATAATGTCTCTTCATTAACTGGGTCGCTACTTTATAGATGAATTTTCGTCTGTAGTGAATGTTTGGCCTGGTTTCGCACCCCTTTGGATCATTTTCTTCCTCTGGAGTTCTGAGTGGAATGTGACCTTCCTGGCTGGATATGTATGTGGCACTCCCAGGGGGAAGACTTAGATTTTTGGCAGTCAGACCCTCCAGGCAACTGGGACAGGATGTGGAGGTCTCGCCTCCCTGTTTCTTACAATTTCTCAGAGGCATATAATACTTTTGAAGGATTTTTAAATGGGAATATGACATTTTAAATCTATGATTACTTAAAAGATTCTAGTAACTGAAGTAATGAAAATTTCTTCTTCATTAAAGGTTATAATTACAGAAAAGTAAATTATTTTCCCAAAGTGTTTGAAAGTTTTAATTCAAATAAAATAATAAAGCTTAAAGAAAACAATAAAAGTGGAGCTACTCTGATTGAGGTGGGCTTGGTACTTGACTCCATGGAACCTGAACTGAAAATTGCTAGTGTACAAAAACTGAATTGAAATTTATTTCTGAGAAGATATTTTGTTAAGAGGGCAGATAGTTGAGATCTGAGTAAGTAGAGGCCGAGAAAATAAGTTTGTACTGAAGCCAGAACATGTGGTGTCTTCATTGGAAAGAGACGTTCCCAGAGAATAAACTTTCTGGATATTTATCTGTTGATAGCAGCTGCTTCTGAACAAGCAAGGACATTCAGGATTGCAGGGTGTGAGTTTCGTTTGGACACACACAGAGGCTTATGAACTAAAGGCCATGCGGAGAAGGTGGAAAAATCCTCCCCCGTTAAATTATCATGGGCCAGATTGTTAGAAATATGTCCAAAAAGTGATTTCATAAAACTTTGGAAACTTGGCTGAAAACCCTGGTAGATCTTTATCATCTGGTAAATATTTAGGACTTTGTGTATATTATCTTCAAGGAAAAGCAATACACTGTAGAAATTATTTTTTTCAACAAAAACAACAAAACACTGCAAGATTGTTAGCTTTTAATGAGAATTTTGGTAAGAGAGTAAGTTTTTCCGGGGGGGGATGAGGTCTTATTTCTGATAAAATTAGATTGAAGGTGACTAGATTGAAGTTTGCTATGATTTTGCTTGTTAACTCAGCAAGGTCTGGACATATGGTAGCTTCATTTTTCATCACCTGGTAGGGGTTTTTTTGTTTTGTTTTGTCTTGTTTTTAAATATTCTTGACTAATAGAGCTTATGAGATTTCATCATTACCTGAATCTTAAAATCTCAGTATGTAACTAAATGGCAGTTGAAAATCTGAATTCTCCAATGTCATAGGAGACTTGGAAAGCAAAAAGGTAGAGTTAAAGGAATAATACTTCCAAAAGGGAGCAATCAAATGTCAAGGCCATAACCTGGTTTCCTCAAATCATAGCCTTCTCTCTCTCTTTTTTTTTAAAGGTGATTTTTTTTTTTTTAAAGATTTTATTTATTTGTCAGAGAGAGAACACGAGCACAAGCAGGGGGAGAGGCAGAGGTAGAGGTAGAGGAAGCAGGGTTCCCACTGAGAAAGGAGCCCAACGTGGGACTTGATCCCTGGATCCTGGGATCATGACCTGAGCCGAAGGCAGCTGCTTAACCAACTGAGCCATGCAGGAGCCTCTCATAGCCCTCTCTTAATGATACTATCTTGAGGCGCCTGGGTGGCTCAGTAGGTTAAGCATCTGATTCTTGATTTCAGCTCAGATCATGATCTCATGGTCATGAGTTTGAGCCCCTCATTGGGCTGGGCCTGAAGCCTGCTTAAGATTCTCTCTCTTCCTCTCCCTCTGCCCTTCCCTGCCCCACCCACCCTCTTTCTCTCTCTCTTCTCTAAAATAACTATATATATGTATATAAAATGTCTTATATTTCATTCCCAGTGGGATTCACACCTGTCATCTCATTTGTCTTTCAAATATGCATTAAGGTAAATGGATATAGTAATCATGCACCTGTGATACAACTTGGGAAACAGAATCACAGATGAGGAGTTACCTTCCTGTCTCCCTTTTCTGCAATTCATTGTTCTGTTGGTAATAAGGATAATACAGATGTCAACCACTAACTATATGCCGAGCACTTTACATATATCATCTCTTTTCTTGCGAGGTATGTATTTACCTATTTTTTTTCTGATGAGGAAATGGTGGCTTACAGAGATTTAAAAACTTGCTGGAATTTATATAGCTAGTAAGTGGCAGAACTGGAACTGACCCAGCTCTGACTTCATGACCCGTGTCTGAAACCATTACACCATACTACCTCTCCAGTAATATGCTACTGAGAAAGTCGCTTCTGCAGGCCATTTGAACCTAGCTGTCTATGCCTGAGCTCCCAGCCCAGTTACCCTCCTTGATGTCCAGCATACAGAGAAGTCAAGGAGTTGATTTAGACCTCCCAGGAAAGGGTTCTGCAACAGGGTCCTGCTCTCTAGCTAGGGTCCGCTGTCCCTGGTAAGACCCTCTCTAAGATGTTTTGAAACAATATGACAGAGACACTCTATGTGAATATGTGAGGTCTTTGTAAAGCCCCAATAAACAGTAACTCAGTAATGGCTCAAGGCCTAAACAGGCAAGCCAGAGGCCTCAAACTGGACATGCCTACCCAGTGTGTAGGCCGGCATCATCTCAGTCTTTATTCCCATCCCGGCCTCTTCCCCTTTCTGTTGACTTGGGCAGAGTCCCAACTTCTCCTTACAAAAGATCAAAACTAAGACTTCTTGGCTGCCCAAATCAGATCGTCACTAAGGTTTGGCCGTCTCTCAGAAAAGACAGGCGGGGTTGGCCTGAACTTTCCTCCCTTGTATTCCAGGAAATTAAAACTCCACTGAAGGACCTTAAAACCAACAACTGTCTCCTTCATACCATAGTTACGGCTTTGACTTAAAAACTGAATGTACCTGATTGCCAAGTAAATGGCAACTTTGGGGATACTGTCCAGATTCCCCAGCTTTTAAAGCATTTATCTTTAGAAACCTAACCCTTCTCTTTCCGACCCTAGGCCTATATAAATGAAATTGTTTGTGGTACAGTTTATTCTAAAATAACTTTTTGGATTGCTATTGTTTGTTCCCCCCCAATTTTTGTTTAAATTCTAGTTAGTTAACATATAGTGTAATATTAGTTTCAGTAGAATTTAGTGGTTCATCACTTACATATAACACCCAGTGCTTATCAAAACAAGTGCCCTCCTTAAAGCCCATCACCCATTTAGCCCATCCCTGTGCCCACCTCCTTCCATCAGCCCTTAGTTTGTTCTCTTTCATTAGAAGTGAAATCTCTCTCTATCTCTCTCTCTCCTCTCCACCCCCCAACCCCTGACTGCTACTGTTTTTAAATCCTTTGTTATTTTTGTTATTTTGTTGATTATGAATTTTCTAGAAGAAATGTTTTTGTAGAACACATGTACTTTGGATCATGTTTGTGTGAAATTTACCTTAAGGAAGGTGCCTTAAATGCCTGACTGTACTATTGCTTGGAAGGAGAAAAGATATCTAAGCTCTTCATTTCTCTTTCTTTTTGATTCTGTGAGCTAGTGAGAATTAACTTTAATTTCTCCTATTCCTCAAAAATTCAAGTATTTCAGCTACCCAGCACAACAAACTATCACAAAATTTTAGAGGAAGAAGGGTGTGGTCAGAATCCTGTCTTCTTTCTCCTAAACACAGTCAAACAACATTTATTTACTTTTTAATTCACCACAGAAAAAGTGACCTTCATTTTAGCCACTGCATATAAACAATATGATTTCTGACATTCCATTCATTACAGCAAACATTCATTATTTTATTTTTTATTTTTTTAAAGATTTTATTTATTTGACAGAGAGAGAGACGAGGAGAGAGGGAACACAAGCAGGGGGAGTGGGAGAGGGAGAAGCAGGCTTCCCGCTGAGCAGGGAGCCCGATGCGGGGCTCGATCCCAGGACCCTGGGATCATGACCTGAGCCGAAGGCAGACGCTTAACGACTGAGCCACCTAGGCGCCCACATTCATTATTTTAAATGTCTAGTCTCCAATGTTCATTATGGTGCTGTTTCCTCTTCTGCTTCCCAAGAGGGAAGTAGTGTCACTCACATCTGGCAAATGGGGAAGAGTTAAATAGATAAACTGTGACTCATTAACCAACTCAGCCGTGGCCCCAGGCAGCAGGTGGTTCTTTTGATCTCTCACTGACCTGGGAGTTTTACAGGAAACAGCCCTTGAGGAAGGCAGTTTAAGTGATTTGGTAATTTTGTAAGCAGCATGCAGGTAAGCCAGAGGATAATCCTTTTGCACCCCAAGACCTCATTAAGTAGTGCTGGGACCACATGTACAGGGGACCCCAAGCATGCAATTTCTGTAACACACATTGTCCAATCATGAGCCATAGAAGTGTAGTTGGTGATGTCTTGCCTATGTCTTAAATCTCAAACTAAAAGAGAATGGTGGACTCTGCACTTCGCAGGTTTTCATATGATATCAAAGAAAGCTGTGTCCCTTGGCAGAGTGCACTTCCTTTTGGAATGGGACTTCTAACCCTGCAGAGCCTAGAGTAAAGACCCCCTGGGGGGGTCATTGGAAATGATAGTAAGTGGGGCCACTCTTGCTTCTGCTTCTTGGTTCCCAGACTCATGAATTCTTCCAACTGAAATACAGCGCCATATGGATTTATTACCTATATTGCGTCTTGGACGATGGCACCCCATCCTTGCAGAGAATTGCTTCAAAGCTGGTATTTCAGCTGAACCTTCGACCAGGACATTCCAATGCTCTATCAGGCCAGTGGCTTCTGGCTGGTGCAGTATGTGATATAACCAGTGTATTCCATGGTCATGGATCAACACCACATGTCCTTCATTTTGAAATGCATTCCTGGGTTGCATGCTATGTTTTGTGGAATTCCACGTCTTTGAAATAGGCACACTGTGATCCCTGAATAGTGGTGCTGTTTGAGACTCTGCAGATAGTAAAGCAAACCCACACTCAGAATATGTGTCTACTTGATGAGAACGAATCATTGATCCTTGAAGAGGTACAGTGTCAACTCATCACCAAGTGACCAGTTGGTTTCCTTGAGGAATAGTGCCATATAGGATGCAGAACATTAATCTCTGAGGTTGGAAATTCAGAGATGGAGATAGCTAGATTGGCCCTGCTAAGTGGGAATCATGCTTTGAGCCCCGGTATAGCCTTCATCTCTGCCACTGTGGGTACACACCCATCTTATGTGTTCAAGGTGGTGAATGATAAAGGCTGACTCATGTCAACTGCCAAGTCATTTCACCTATTTAGTCGTTTAGTGCCTATTCCATGGTAGATGTTTTCTGATGGGCATTAACATGTGACACAAAAATCTTTACACTTCATGCTCACAACTATAAGTCCATTCACATGGATCTTTTTGTCTCTGATTTTCTGGTATCTTTTCCTTCTAGTCCCTGACCAGCCAACTGCCCCTCTAGCTTTTCCAGTCATTGTAGTAATTTTGTTCTTCCAGCTTCTGTGCTGCCACCTGGTCTCTAGGTGAGGACCCATCAGCCCTATCGCTATCAACAAGCCAAGTTTTGTGACTATCTCTGGTACCCTAGGGTCTGGCCTCCAGAGGAGAGCTAGCACTAAAGTTCTTAGTGATGCTGGTTCCTTTCCCACTAGCAAATTCCTGATAGCCTTTGTAAATGAAGTGTCCTCTTGGGTCTTCCATGAAAGAGAATCCTCTGGTGGGCCATTTGGCATCATAGAATGCCACATGTGATGCTGAGATGACCTAGTGCTCCTTGTTAGGAGCAGGCACATCCACCATGCAGGGAGACGCTACAGAGGGTCTCTCTGCCATAGGTAGCCGAGGCCACCTTCAAGAGTCGTGCTGCTTCCCTCCAGTATGCCTGCTTCCCTTAGCCTCTGTATCCCGCCTTCTGTTGCCTGCTGTGGTAACTCAAGCATTTCTGCTTTCCTAGGCATAGGCTAAAGTTTCCTCCCCAGGCTTCTAGAGGCCACCCTAATAGCAAGTTTGCTCTTCCCTGCGGTCCTTGCCGGAGTGTTAAATCTCATTTCCCAGGAGAGTGCCCCCAAGTCAATTTATTCTTGCTTATACAGTCTCCTATTCCTCCCCCCTTGATCAAGCACCCTCAAAATCCAGCCATAGAGGTTCTCTTCTGGGCTGTCAGGACATGCTGGCTAATTCTTACAGTGCTTCTCTGACCAGTTCTAGCTTGTCACCACCGATCATGCAGGAATTTATCCCTGGTTATCCATTTGGCAGCCAGGGGACAAGGTGGGGCCACTTGTGAAGGTGGCCTGTGCTGCCTTTCTGCGTGGGGCATGTGCTCACTCCTAACGTGGGCAGTGGGCCATCGCTGGAGGGGAGTCTGGAGAGCCATAATCCTCAGGGGCTGTAACCCAGCTGCCCCCATATGGCTCCCAGGTTTTTCCAGCTAGAACTTTTGCATAATAGAACTGTCTTGACTAAGCATTTAATTGTTTTTGAGGCTTTGCAACTATTTAGTCCTCGGTTTTCTCCTCAGTTGTATCTACCCTTCCAGTATGGGAGAAAAGGGCCTCTTTGTAAACCACCAAAAAGATTTTCTGATTTTTATATTTAATCTTTAACTATTATTAGGTGCTGTCAGGTTGTTCATTATCCCCCTGCAGAGCAGTACAACTTAATAATAACCAACCAACTCTACTGTCCTTTTTATGCATTGTTCCCTCCTTACCTTTCACATGCCTCAATCTTACTGGCAAGGGCATTCCCCTCCATTGGGATGTGTTCCCATATTACTACCAGTAAACTCTTCAGTAGCTTTCCCGCCACCTTGTGCCAGGGACTATCCATGCCCCACAACCACTCGGGATATGTTCTTCTTTGTCAGATGAGAAGTGGATGGTGCAGTTCAAAAATCCTATCTTACTGCCTGCCTTCTCAGCCCATTCTTGCTACTGATTATGTCAGTTCATGTTCTCTGGATGTAAGATACCAAGAAGGAATTGGGAGTGCAAGGAACTTAAAGGGAGAGATACTTGTGAAGGATAAAGGGTAGTGAGAGCAGGAGTAGAAGGGAGAGCCTTTGGATGGCACCGTCAATCTGAAACCTGTGAAAAGAGAGGGGGAAGAAAGGAGGGAAGGGTAGGAAGAGCCTGAGACTCAGCATAGCTCTAAGAAGATCTCAGCAGGCAGATAAGGAACCAGAGTAAAGATTGCCCTTAGAGGCCTCCTGCCCTAGCAGGAATGGCCCCACTCTGGAACCCCTGCTGTGCACAGTCACTGGCTGAGCATGGTGCTGGGAGCTCATGGCCTTGGCCTGAATGATGTCTCGAAGCCTGGAAGTGTGTCTGCTGGAGACTGGCAGCTAACTACATGCTGTGCAGCAGGGAGATCTGAATGGCACCTCTCCATGGCTGCCACCTCACTTCTCTGTCTCTAGTCTTCCCTATCTTAATGGCAGCAACTCCTATTCTTAGGTCAAAATCATGGACTCCTTGTTTATTCTTTTCTTTTTTTTAACGCTCCCCATATTCAATCTGTCAGTATAGCCTGTGACCAAACCTTCAAATTCTACCTAGAATCGGACTACATCTCTTTACCTTTACCACGTTCCTTGATGTGAAGAGACACAGGGGAAGATGGCCATGTCCAAGGCCTAGAACACCTGAAGCTACTAGAAGCCAAGAGAGAGACCCAGGACAGACCCCTGCCTAGGGCCTTCAGAGGGAGCATGGCCCTGCTGACCCCTTGATCCCAGACCTCTGGCCTCCAGAACGATGAGACAATAAGTTCCTTTTAGTTAAGCCATCCAGTTTGTGGTTTTTTGTTACAGCAGCCCCAACAAATGAATACAGATATCATCTCTCATTTGGATTACTACAGAAGCCTCCCTGTTGATCTGTTTGCTTCAGCCTCTTCCAACAGAGCAGGAAGAAGGATCTTGTTTAATGTGAGTCATATTATGTCACTCCTTGGATCAAAAGTCATCCAGAGGATTTCTATTTTAGAGTAAAAGCCAGAGCATTTACATAGGCCCAGATGACACGTGTTCCAACCCCTACCCCTTCCTCTGACCTCCTTTCTTCTTGCCCATCCTTCTCTAGCTACCTACCTTTATTTCTCAAGCAGCCAGCCTCTTGCCCCATAAGGGCCTTTTCATAAGCTGTTGCCTTCGACTACCCTTCCTCCAAATGCCCACCTAGCTCATTGTCTCACTTTTCCCAAGTCTTTGTTTGGATGTCACCTTCTTAAGGAAGCCTACTCTGACCACCCTGCTTAAAATCACAGTCATTACCCCCGTGTACCTGATCCCTTTTAACCTACTCTATTTTGTTCTTTTCTATAGTACTTATTACTTACTATAGGATATGGATTATTATAATTATTTCTTATTATCTGTCTCCTTCCACTAGAATGTTAGGCTGTGAGGGAAAGGATTTTTGTTTTACTCTCTGATGTATCTCAAGAAATATAACAGTGCTGGGGTCCTAGAAGATGCTTAGTGTTTGCTGGGTGAAGGAATTGGCTTTCCAGGATAGGAAACAGAATAGAATATTAAACTCCATAGTCTGGTAGCACAATAAATCCCTCCACAATTTCATATCTGGTTTGAATCTTGTACCCACAACTACCAATCTTCATTCACTTAAAAAATATCAAAAACATTCTGTGTCAGGCACTGTATCAAAGAGGAATCATGTTTGGTCTCTGCCTTCAAGGACTCTGAGTCTTGTGGCTAGAGGCAGACAAATTCATGTCATAGATTATCTTTTTTGTCATCCTTCCCCCCCTTTTTAATATAGAAATAAAGCAAGGGGTGCTTGGGGGTGGTGACCGGGCCAGGTACATTTATGGTGCTTCATTTAATCCCAAGCAGACTTTTTTTGAGGGGAAGTTGAAACCTATGTCAGGTATCATATGTAGATTTAAAATCTTCCCTCCCCTGCCCTGTATCTAACCAAACAGTATAGATTTCTCATGAAAAAGATGTCATTATCTGGACTATAATGACTAACTTATTTTAAAATGCAGTGATGTTTCTATTAATGAAAAATTAGGGTCATTATGCATGTTTCTGACTAATCCTAACTACCTCCAGGCCAATTTCATGAAAACTTGTAAATAAAAAGTGCTGCTGGCAGATTTATGCAAAAAGAAGCCTTTAAATAGGATTCGTCTAAGGCTGGTGAATGCAGTGAAAAAAAAAACTAAATTAGGTAGTAACCTATTCATAGTCTTATGAAGTAAGATAATAGGTGTTTATAGTTTTATTTAACTTAATTCTCTGAAATTTCTTTTATGATCTGTCAAAAGATGTAACATTTAAAAGTAGATCTGTGACTGAAAGGCTTTGAGTTTTATTTAATTGAATTTTTAAAAAATAGTTCTTGCTGTTTTATCTTTGACGTGACCTAGAAAACTTGAGTGCTGTCTCAAGGGAAAAACAGTATTTTGGGCACATGTCTATATTTCTATTGTCATTTCCTCATTTATTCAATGTTTGTTGAGTGCCTACTGCATACTAGTCTAGATTGTGAAGATGAGTATTCTCTCCATTTTATGGAGATCAGAGTTCTCAGAATCTCCTGAATAGGACAGAAATATAAGGAATTGTCTACCTTGTATTAATTGCAGGACTTTGAGGGAAATTGTTTTATACCTCTTTTGGCTAAAAATTCTTCTGCAAGAGGGGAAAAAGCCTTGTACATAATTGAATGAGGAAAAGAATAAACATTGTCAAGAGTTCAGGATTTAAGAAAAACACCTATATTTCCACCTGTAAATGACAAATATTACTTGCTTTAAAGTATCAGTTTCTCCATTTTAATTAATTTGTATTTTTTTCCTCAAAAGAACTGCTACTTTCTTCCTTAATGTGATGATTTCATTGATGTTCTTTCCCTCTCTTCTCAAAGATAATCTTTTAAAAAGTTTTCTTCATATGATATTTCCTTCTGTTATCATTTTGTGAAATTTCCAGATTTATTTTCTATTTTCTAACTAGATATTATTTAATTTTTAAAAGAGTTTATTTATTTGCAGAGAGAGAAAGAGCACAAGCAGGGGGAGCGGCAGGCAGAGGGAGAAGCAGGTTCCTTGCTGAGCAAGGAGCTCGGTGCAGGACTTGATCCCAGGACCCTGGGACCATGACCTATGCACACCGAAGACAGATGCTTAACCAACTGAGCCACCCAGGCATCCCTCTAACTAGCTTTTTAAAAGCGCTAAAAGCTCACCTCAACATTTCTTTGAGTAAATCAAGTTTTTCTCAGAGTATACCCTAATCCCTAGGCTTTTTTCTTTTCTTTGGCCTTTCTCTTCAAAGACATCATCATGTTACTTTTCTTTCTTCTCTCTGAAATACAGTTAACTTACCTCTTTTTAAAAATTTTTTGTGGTCCCATTGATATTCTGTATTTGAGAAATCTTTCAATAGATTTCAAAGAGCTGTTCAGTTCATATTATGTTCCTCAGGAAGATTCTTTACTCAGAAAATTTCTTTCACATTTCTGGATGTTTATTTCAGTTCTATCTTGTTCTCCTTTGACCTTTTTGTCTTCTTCCTGGAAGACACAAAACCTTTTTTTCTTTCTTTGTTTTTTTGTTTAAGATGTATTTATTTATTTGAGAGAGAGGAAGAGAGCATGTGTGGGGGGAGGGGCAGAGAGTGAGGGAGAGAGACTCTCAAGCACGCTAAGCACGGAGCCTGACGTGGGGCTCAATCCCACCACCCATGAGATCATGACCTGAGCCGAAATCAGAAGTCGAAGGCTTAACCAACTGAGCCACCCAGGTGACCCCAAACCTTCTTCTTTCTGAATTATCATTGGTGCATTGATAGAGTGATTCCAAGCAGAATGTCAGAGATTTTTCCTTTTGCTCTAGGAAGATGCTCCCAATATCCTTTCTCTCAGGGCCTCTAGTAGGTTCATTTTTGTAAGTTTTATTTTCTAATTTTCCTTTGAGAGTATATAAACACTTCTGTGATTTTCCAGTGTTTGCTTCCTCTTTTGGGGGGCTCTAGATGGCTTAGTCCATATTCTCATGTTAGACAGCCTCACTTATTTAAGTACCACATTCATGGGGTACCTGGCTGACTTGGTTGATAGAGCATGTGACTCTTGATCTTGGGGTCATGAGCTCAAGCCCGCAATTGGCATAGAGATTACTTAGAAATTAAGTACCCCATTCTGGATGAAACTAGAGTGTATTATGCTAAGCGAAATAAGTCAGTAAGAAAAAGACAAATACTATATGATTTCACTCATATATGGAATTTAAGAAACAAAACAGATGAACATAGGGGAAGGGAAGGAAAAATAAAATAAGATAAAAACAGAGAGGGAGGAAACCATAAGAGACTCTATAGTTAAGAAAACAAACTAACGGTTGAGGGGAGGTGGGTGGGGGGGATGGGCTAAATGGGTGATGGGCATTAAGGAGGGCATTTGTTGTGATGAGCACTGGGTGTTATATGTAAGTGATGAATCACTAAATTCTACGCCTGAAACTAATGCTACACTGTTTGTTAACTAACTTGAATTTAAATAAAAACTTGGAAGAAAAAAATAATAAAAAACCCCAAAACAACAACAACAACAAAACTCCATAGAACTATCCAATAAAAATTCTTAATTTGGAAAAAAAAATTAAGTACCACATTCAAAATGTTAAAATCAGGTGGTCTTGGGTTATTTACTTTTGTTCCATTTATTTATCTGAATTAGACAACTTACCTTCTTCCAGTTAAACTCAATCTCTTAGGCTTCCCCAAAGTTCAATTTTTTAAAAGTTTTTATTCAAACCCAGTTAGTTAACATATAGTGTAATATTAGTTTATGTGTACAATATAGTGATTCAGCACTTCCATACATTACCTGGTGCTCCATACAACAAGTGCACTCCTTAATCCCCATCACCTGTTTTACCCATCCTCCTACCCACCTCCCCTCTGGTAACCATCAGATTGTTCTCTATAATTAAGAGTCTGTTTCTTGGTTTGTGTCTCTTTTTTTTCCCTTTGCTCATTTGTTTTGTTTCTTAAGTTCCACAGATGAGTGAAATCATATGGTATTTATCTTTATCTGACTTATTTCACTTGGGATAATACTCTCTGGCTCTATTCATGTCATTGCAAATGGCAAGTTTCATTCTTTTTTATGGTTGAGTAATATTCCATTGTATGTATACACCACATCTTCCTTATCCATTCATCAGTTGATGGACACTTGGTTTGTTTCCATAATGTAGCTACTGGTGATAATGCTGCTATAAACATCGGGGTGCATGTATCTCTTTGAATTAGTATTTTTGTATTCTTTGGGTAAATACTTAGTAGTACAATAGCTGGATTGTAGGGTAGTTCTATTTTTTAACTTTCTGAGGAACTTCAAACCTATTGTTTTTCCAAATGTTCAATTAAAAATTTCTCTCCAGATCCTTTTATCCTTTTCCAATTTTTTAGCATACCAAGACATTACAATGATGTCTTTAGAATGCCCTTCTCTAGCCAAGTTGAGGGTTTTGGTGGTGTCTTCTTTCCATGAAAGGCTAGTCAGTTTCAACTCTAATAAAAAATGTTTCAAAACACAAATTCCACCTTCCTTCCTCCGTTTTTTTTTTTTTTTTTTAAATTGGTTGGTTAAATTCAGGAGTTTTCTGCTCATTCTGACATGGTCTAGTTGAAAAAACAGTTCCTGGGACTAAAAGGTTTTATTCAACATAATGCTTAGTATTAAATTATCGGTCAAAATATGGACCAAAAAATATAACTGCCCTATCTTCTTATGCTCTTTGCCTTTTCTTTATAGGATTTATCTTTAATATGCTTTTTATTCCTGAAAACTGGCTTGACTGTCCCCTCATAAAAAAGCATTCATCTGACTATTTTCTGAAGTATAAACAATTGGTCCTCATTTCAAAAGGATCTTCTCTCCTTACTTTGAGCAATAAAGGTTCAATAAAAATGATTTCTCTGGACACTAAAAAGTCATCTCTAGATATGTAAATCAAAACCACAGTGAGATATAACTTCATATAATGGCTAGCATAAAAAAGACAGATATTAACAAGTGTTAGTGTGGATATGGAGAAATTGTAATTCTGCACCCTGTGGGTAGGAATGTAAAATGGTGCAGCCATTTGGAAAAACAGCAGTCTCCTAGTTCCTCAAAAGTTTAAACACAGTTATCATATAATCCAGCAGTTCCACACTTAGGCATATACCCAAGAGAAGAGAAAACATATAACCATGCAGATGTTCATAGCAACACTATTCATAAGAACCAAAAGGTAGAAACAGTGCCAGTGCCTGTCAGTTGATGAATAGATAAATAAAATGTGTTATATCTATAAATAGAATATTATTTGGCAATAAAAGGAATAAAGTACTGACAATGCAACAACATGGATGAACCATGAAAGAAAACAGTGAAAGAAACCAGACACAGAAGAACATATATTGTGGGGTGCCTGGGTGGCTCAGTTGATAAGCGTCTGCCTTCAGCTCAGGTCATGGTCCCAGGGTCCTGGAATCGAGCCCGGCATTGGGCTCCCTGCTCGGCGGGAAGCCTGCTTCTCCCTCTCCCACTCCCCCTGCTTGTGTTCTCTCTCTCGCTGTGTCTCTCTCTGTCAAATGAATGAAATCTTTAAAAAAAAAAAAAAAAAGAAGAACATATATTGTATGATTGCATTTATAGTAAATGTTCACAATAGGTAAATCCAGAGAACAGAAAGCAGATTAGTGGTTGCCTGGAGCTGGGGTGGAGGAGGGTGGGCACGCAGATGGGTGATAACTGCTAATGGGTACAGAACTTCTTTTTGGGGTGATGAGAATGTTTTAAAACTGACTGTGATAATAGTTGCACATGTTTGAATATACTAAAAACCAAAGAATTGTACATTTTAAATGGGCGAATTGTGTTGTATGTGAATTGTGTTGTATGTGAATTATATATTATAATTATATATATATAAAATATATATATTTTATAAAATAAAAATAATTTAAAAAACGCATTTACTTTCCAGTGATCAATACCATTTCATGAAATGTTTATTTATGAGAAACGTTCTTGTGTCCTCTTAACCTACAGGTTTTCCCTTCTCAGAAGTCAGGCTTATACCTCTAACTGATAATTGCATTTTATCATGATAGATTCTGTTCTGTTTCCTATAAGTTTCAAAATAAATCCAGATTGTGCTTCCTCCTTATGAGGGATAAAGCCAAGCCTTTATCATTTTTGAAACAGTAAACATTGTATGTTTAGGTGGTTATGTTTTATAGTACACAGTTAAATTTATGATTTTTAACTACATGTTTCAAATATATGCAAAAAATAGAATAGTTTAATGAAGTCCGGCATTCCCATCACCTAGCTTCAATAATTATCAACTCATGGACAATCTTGTTTCATGTAGACCCTACCTATTTCTGTCCCCACCCTCCCAGTAATTATTTTGAAGCAAATCTTTTTATTTATTTATTTGTTTGTTTATTTATTTATTTATTTATTTGACACAGAGAGGAGAGAACACAAGCAGGGGAAGTGGTAGAGGGAGAGGGAGAAGCAGGCTCTGCACTGAGCAGGGAGTCTGACTGGGGCTGGATCCCAGGACCCTGGGGTCATGACCTGAGCTTAAGGCAGACAGATGCTTAGCCGACTGAGCCACACAGGCGTCCCATTGAAGCAAATGTTAAATATGCATTTCATCTGTAAAGACATGTTAAGCTTTCCTCTTTTTAAATAAATGTAACACCAGTATCACCAGAGCCTAAAAATTAATTATATTAATAATTAAACAATAAGACTAAAAATAGTAGTCAAAACCATCTAATATCTCATGTTTACACATTTCCTTGACTGGTTATATATAGCACTGTGTTAGAATCAGGATCCAAATCAGGTTTTTTTAAAGATTTTATTTATTTATTTGAGAGAGAGATAGTGAGAGCAGGAACACAAGCAGGGGGAGTGGGAGAGGGAGAAGCAGGCTTCTTGCGGAGCAGGGAGCCCAATGCGGGGCTCGATCTCAGGACCGTGGGATCATGACCTGAGCTGAAGGCAGATGCTTAATGACTGAGCCACCCAGGCGCCCCTTTTTTTTTTTTTTAAAGATTTTATTTATTTTGTGTGTGAGAGAGTGTGAGCACGTGAGCTGGGGGAGGGGCAGAGGGAGAGGGAGAGAGACCCTCAAGCAGGTTCCATGCCCAGCATGGAGCCAAACGCAGGGCTTGACCTCACAACTGGGAGATCATGACCCAGGCTGAAATCAAGAGTTGGGCGCTCAATTGACTGAGCCACCCACACACCCCCCAAATAAATAAGGTTTAATCACTGCCGTTACATTTCTTAAATTTCTTTTAAT
Organism: Neomonachus schauinslandi; assembly: GCF_002201575.2. Taxonomy (NCBI): domain Eukaryota; kingdom Metazoa; phylum Chordata; class Mammalia; order Carnivora; family Phocidae; genus Neomonachus; species Neomonachus schauinslandi. The sequence goes on along the minus strand of NC_058411.1, from coordinate 63,267,917 downwards.
CTATGGCTTCACTTCCAACTTTTCTTTTTCCCTTGCAGTCTTTTTTGTTGTTGAAGTAATCAGGAGTTTCCCACAGTCTTTATTTTGCTGATTGCCTTTTTATGGTGTTGATGAATGTGCCTCTCTGCACCCTGTTATTCCTATAAATTTGGGGTTAAATTTAGTGGTTGATCAGATTAAATACTTGGTAAGTTGTTGTGTTGGGTACTCCGGTAGGAGCTACATAATGGCTGGTATTTTCCCTTTGGCAAGGTTAGCAACCACTGACAATTATTTTCCAGATACATTAATTCATAAAGCATTCCCAAGGGGGATATTCTATTTTTACTTCTTCCTTTATTAGCTGGAATACTTCCAGCTTACAGAAACTCTTCCCCTTAGCAACCACTAGGGTTCTCTGAGGTATGGTTCATAAAGGAAAGGCAGGAAAGGTACTTGATTTCCCCCCCCCCCTTTATTTATCAGTTTTAAAGATAGGAAATGGTTCCCTAGCATGCTCCAGTGATGACTCGTGCTTTTTTAGTATCATTGTGAACTTACGGATTTAAACACATGTGATATATTTAATCCATAGCAGGTATTATCCTTATGGCACCTAAATTTTCCCATTATTTGGCCAGTGGGAGCATTCAGGCTGGCTCTTGGGTCCTCTAGATGCAACTCTAATAGTGTTTGACTTCTTTTTGGTGTAACAAATTGTTCTGGGCTTGTCTTTTGCATTTCCTGCTCCAGAACTGAATCTGCCATTTCTCCAAGCAGCCCTGAGGTATTTTAGAGATAACTACCAGAGTACTACAGGTGCAGATCATTCCCACTTTGGTCATTATTTCTAGATCTTTTCAGTGGACAGAATAGGAAATATTTAAGATAAATGATGAATTCATACTGATACTTCTAATTCCAAAAAATTGTTTTTTTTACTTAATTTCATTGATCTTACATCCATGCCTCCTTTCTCCTACATTGAGATTTCTGTCCTTAACACCGGTTTAATGACTCTTTTTCCTTATTTCATACTAAACACACACTAAACAATATGATTAGTTGAAAAAGGTAAAAATTGTTTTCCATTCTTTTTATAAGGAGGGCATATTGCCAAAAGAATGACCAGGCACATTACTGTGTTTTAAAGTCACTTGGAATGATATATTGTGGTGGTTACACCCTCAACTGGACATACGGTCAGTGTTTTGGCTTCTTATTATTAAGGATTTTAAAAAATATTTCTTTATATTAAAGTATAGTTTACATACCATAAAGTTCATCCTTTTTAAAAAAAATGTATAGTTCTGCAAGCTTTGACAAAAGCATAAAATCATGTACTCTGCATTAAAACAAAGATAGAGAACAGTTCCATCACACCTCACAATTGCCCTGAGCCCCTGTGTAGTCAGCCCCCACTCCAGTTGCTAGCAACCACAGATTTGTTTTCTGTCCTTATAGTTTTGCTTTTATCCAGAATGTCATATAAATGGAATCATACAGTGTACAGCTTTTTGAGTGTGGATTCTTAGCTTAAAAGGATTGCTTTTAAAATGTAATTTTGTTTTATAATGATATAAAATATTTACATGATTCTACAGTCAAATCAACAAGATATATGAAAAGAAATCTAGCTTCTATCTTTGTCCTCTCCACTTTATTCCTTTCCTGCCTCTATAGGTAGCTGTTTTCTATTTTTTTTTTTTTAAGATTTTATTTTTAAGTAATCTCTACACCCAACGTGGGGCTTGAACTCACAACCCTGAGATCAAGAGTCACATGCTTCACCGACTGATCCAGCCAGATGCCCCCCAACTTGATACCTATCTACCTATCTCATATCTTCCTTTTATTTATTCATTTGAGACAGAGAGAGCAGGAACAGTGGGGAGAGGCAGAGGAAGAGGGAGAAGCAGACTCCCTGCTGAGCAGGGAGCCCCATGTGGAACCCAATCCCAGGACCTGGAGGTCATGACCTGAGCCAAAGGCAGATGCTTAACCATCTGAGCCACCCAGGCGCCCCCCTTTCCTTTTTTTTTTTTTTAAATTTTATTTATTTGACAGAGAGAGAGAGCACAAGCAGGGGAAGTGGCAGGCAGAGGGAGAAGGAGGCTCCCTGCTGAGTAGGGAGCCCAATGTGGGACTCCATCCCAGGACCCTGAGATCACGACCTGAGCTGAAGGCAGATGCTCAACTGACTGAGCCACCCAGGTGCCCTCTTCTGTTCCCTTCTTAAACAGTTAACATACTATGCGTACTTTCTCAGGTGGTACATTTTAGTTTAAATTACTTTCAGGAACTCAGAATTAAAAGGGCTTAAGCATAATATATTTGATTAACCTATAGTTTTAAATTGTAACTGTAGGTTTGATAAACAGTAGTAAGTCACCCCTTCTTTTTCTTCCCTCCCTTTCTTATTCTCCAATGTTGTTATGAATCAATGGTGGCAGTGTGTCCACTGTTAAGGACTTGCAGGGTGGTGTTTATCCTGCAGCTTAGGGTTGGCTAGGATTTCCTGAGTCCTCAGTGTCACAGTGGGCCTCGTGCAAGTTTATGTTGCAAAGAACAGCGATTATCATCCAGTAACTGCTTGTGCCGGGCATATGCGAGATATGGGGGAGAAGACTGGGAACAAGTCAGACACTTCCCCTGACCTCACAATCTTGTATTTCTCTGAGAAAGAAAGAGAAAAGGGTGAGGAATGTCTGCCATGTGTAAGAGATGGGAGAAGGTGGGGCTTCCTATATCCTGGTGCAGCGGCCAAAGATTTCCGCAAGAGTAGCCAGACGAGGCAGCCACTTACATTAAGGCCCCCTTGACCTTAAAATTTCTCCTTCCCAAGCCTGATCTGAGGACTGAAGTGTTCATTTCTGCAAAATTCATTCCTTTGGGCTACCATTGTTTTCAGACACACTTGTTTAAATGTATAGGGTAGGGACAGCACATTAATATATTAGATCTCATTCCATTCTTACCCAATGCCTTTAATAGATTTCTAGAAGGTAGAAGGGCCCCAAGGAGTATTAAGAAGAAAGGTATTGGAAGGACAGACAGGGGTGTGATTGTAGCTACAATGAAGCTTAGGTAGCCAATGTACAGAATGACAGATAATCAAAGTGATCTCCATAGGTTGGGAAGATGGGCCTGTTATCACCAGGATGAAATAATATATGGATAAAAGTAATGTTTAGAATTCTTCATCACAGAACTAAACACACACATCTGGCCCAGGAGTTGGAGAAGCGAAAAGGAAGATCCAGGGGAAGGTAGAGCAAGTTTTAGGCTCAGCTGCTGCTTAATGATAATGAGGTGAGCCAGCAAAGATAAACAGCAGCCTGTGGGAGTTACAGATTGCTGCTGCATCATTTCTGCCCTCCAAATCTCCCACAGGAATCTTTCTTATTGCCATTTATCATCAGAAATATACAGGAAAGCAAATTCTAGAAAATGTAGTTCAGCTTAGCCAAGTTGACACATTAAAATAGTACACAAGTGTGTACTATTGTGATTCTTTGGTGGCAAGTAAGACTCCAATTAAAATTAGCTAAGGAGGGGCACTTGGGTGGCTCTGTCGGTTAAGCGTCCGACTCTTGATTGCAGCTTGGGTCATGATCTCAGGGTTGTGAGATCGAGCCCCGTGTCGGGTTCCCTGCTGGGCACAGAGCCTGCCTAAGATACTCTCTTTCCCTCTCCCCCTCCCCCCTTCACCCGCTCTGTCCCTCTCTCTCTAAAAAAAAAAAAAAAACTAAGGAAAAGGGTGCCTGGGTGGCTCAGTCGGTTGAGCATCTGCCTTCAGCCCAGGTCATGATCCCAGGGTCCTGGGATCAAGTCCTGCCTCGGACTTCCTGCTCAACAGGAGTCTGCTCCTCCCTCTCCCTCTGCCCTTCCCCACTGCTCGTGCACACGCTCTCTCTCTCTCTCTCAAATAAATAAATAAAATCTTAAAAAAAAAAAGCTAAGGAAAAAATAACTTTCAAGATAACAGGGGTTACTCAAGTAACCTGGAGCAAGAGTGTAGCCAGGCCTCTGGAGGGCCTAGAATCAGTCATGGCAAACCATCCTGACACTTTCATTGCTGCCCCTTGGCAGCATGGCTGCTTCATTCTGTCCATAGGCCTATTTACTCTGCCCCTTTGATCTACATGGCAAGTACAAGATGGCCAGCCCACATGTCTGAAGTTTGTATTCATTGTAACTGGATGAGGCATCCCAAGAGACTAAGCCATTCTGTCTTTCCCTTCTTCCTTTGTCACTATTTCAGTTCAAATATTAGCAAATGAACTCTAATTGGTCCAGCTTAGCCTTCGTGTCTGTTCTTGGTTCAGTCAGGGGAACAGAGTCACACTGTATAGAATGGTTCTGGGACCAAGACCTGCCAGTATGAGGGAAACCGACAGCTAAGGAGAGTTCATTCATTGAATTTCTCGAATTTGTTCATTAGCTAAATTTGTTCTAAAGTTTGTTCCTCAGCAAGCTGTGACACCACAGGAGATGCCTTGAGCTCCCTGTGGTTCTCAATAGTGCAGGGTGTTTTTGTTTTCCTACTTTTCAAAGTCTTTTCTCCATTTCTCCTTGTGGTGCTCAGAGCTCTGATGCCCCAGTACCTCCAAGCCTCAGGAAAGGGGTCAATGTATGATCTCCTCACCCCTGCTCTGAACTAGACTATCTGCATTTTTAAAGAAAAATAGGAAAGTATAATGTAGTATTTAATCTAAGGGAGTTAAGGGTAATGTCTGAACCCAAAACAACAACAACAAAACCCAGCCAACCAACGAACCAACCCCCGCAAGCCTTTGTTGTAAGTAACTACTTATTTTGATTCTGAGTTGGACAAGCCTTGGATTTTAGAGAAATCAAAAGGGCATAACAAGCTTGGAGACTGAGCCAGCCAAGAAACCAGCATTGTCATTTGGTTTAGGCCAGATGGCAGTCTTGAAAAGGTTCCTAACATTGGGGCAAATACAAAGATACTATTCAACCTCATCACCACCAAAGACTACTTGTTAGGCAACTCATTGTTTTGTCTCTCTTACAGGTTTGCACAGAATGAATAGCTAGAAGTGATGTACCACTGGTCTGAAACCACCTGAGGAGTAACAAAATAAATTCTGTTGCTTTCTGTAGGTTGTGGAAAGACTAGGGTGAGAAGAATTCATTGTATTGCCTGGGTATTAAGTATTTATTAGTGATAATTGGGCCGATAGTGTTTTCAGGCCTGTTTCTAAAGGCTAGAAATACCTACCAAAGCATCATCAACATAGGGAAGCTGTGAAGTGGATGGATTTTGCAGTCAGTGACCTATGCCTCCAAGCCCACCTCACTCAATCATTCAACAAATATTTATTGAGTGCCTACTATATGGTAGGCACCATGCTACTCTCCAAAAAACTCACTTAAAAAATCAATAGAGCCTGGGCGCCTGGGTGGCTCAGATGGTTAAGCGTCTGCCTTCGGCTCAGGTCATGATCCCAGGGTCCTGGGATCGAGTCCCGCATCGGGCTTCCCGCTCCTTGGGAGCCTGCTTCTCCCTCTGTTTCTCTCTGTCTCTCATGAATAAATAAATAAAATCTTTAAAAAAAAAATCAATAGAGCCTTAGATGGGATTTTAGAAGAGAATTGAGACCCACCCTATCTAGGAATGCCTTTCAGTGACATCAAGTGCTCTACATTCAAAGGCAGCACCCTCCAACAGTTTTCATCTCTCAATGACAAAAACTCTTCCATATATTGTAATGAAACTTCATTCCTCTATTTCTGCCGATGGGTATAATCTGTCCCATAGAGAACACAATCTCATTCCACTTACACATGACAACCTCATAAGGTTTGCAGATATTCTCACCTTCCTTCAGGTCTCCTCCAAGGTGAGCATCCTCAGGGTTCTTGGATGTTCTTGCATCACAGGAGCAATCTAGTTGCAGGTGTTTCTCTTCAAACATGATGCTCAAAATTGGACATAACAATACATAATTGCAGAGTTTAGTGGGTGTGTTACACTAGCATAGTAATGTGGTTTACATTTGCTTAAGTAATTATTTTGAAAATACTAAGTGTGGATGAAGTAAGGCTCCAGGGGGAAGCCAGATCTCTCCTACTTTCTACTCCTGCCATTGATTTCTTGAATTTGGGTACATCAGCATTGTAGTCAAAGGTGGCTGTATTAGTTTCTTATTGTTTCTGAAACAAATCACAAACCTAGTGTCTTAACACAACACAAATTTATTATCTTACAGTTCTGTAGGTCAGATATCTCACAGGAATCTCTCTTGCCTAAAATCTGGATGGCATCAGGGTTGTGATCCTTTCTGGAGGCTCTATGGGAGAATCCATTTCCCTGCCTTTCTAGCAACTAGAGGCTGCCCACATTTCTTGGCTTGTGGCTCCCTTTCTCCATCTTCTAAACCATCAGCGTTGCATCTCTCTGTGCCTTTCTTCTATAGTCTAATCTCTCTCTGGTTCATCTCTTCAGACTTTTTCATTTTTAAGGACTTTTGTGATTACATTGGGCCCCTTCTGGATAAACCAGGATAATCTCTCTGTTTTAAGGTCAGCTGATTAGTAACTCCAGGCTGGAAAGGGGGCCGTCTATTACTTATGTTCCCTTTTAGGAAGGAGGGGGAAAAATATCCTAGAGCCTCCTTGCCTGCAACAGTCATCTTCAATCATGTTACTGGCTAGAATTTTGTCACTTGCCCATTCCTAACCTAATCACTGGCAAGAAAAAGAAATGACTATGATTGGCTTTGGCTAATCAAAATGTGTTCTATGAAGATAAGGAGGGCCCAGCCTCCCAGCAGGAGGCAAGTAGGCCTCTGACACCTGAATCAAATTGAGTTTCTGTTAACAAGAAAGACTTGGAGAATTGCTTTTGGGTATACTTTAGAGTGTCACCCTGATAATGGCCTAATAACAGAAGGAGAGAGTGGGAGCATGAGAGCACAAGAGAGGTATTGCTTGTGCTGTAGAGTTTTTTGGAGGGTAGCATGGTGCTTTTTTTCTTTCTCTTTTGAAAAGAGCGGAAAAAAAAAATGTGAGCTATCTAAAGAAAGAAAGAAACGTATCAATATATTTTAAGTATTTGGGTGTTTTATCAGTCAGGTTTCAATCAAAGGAATATATATATAAGAAATGTATATATAGTAGGATATAACTAAATCCCTAGTTCTCACAGTTATGGAAGGTCACAGGCCTGGAACAAATCTCTTGTTATATATGTATATATACAGATGTGTATATGTATGTATATGCATACAGATATATATATGTGTAGATACACACATACACGCACAAAGGGATTAGTTACAGGGATGTGACCTTATTTTATTGTGGGAGCTGGTCAGGCAGTCTCTGAAAGGCTGTCATCTCACTTTTGGTGGTGGAACCTGTGGACACAGAACGGACAGGAAAGGAAACATGACTGAAAAGTGCAAACTGCAGAAGAGCAGGAATGAGCTGGAACCACAAGCACGAGCAGGATCCCACAAGGATGGACCAAAAATTCTTGTTGTCTCTGGTCTTTATTTAAAGTTGACTCCATCTTACTCAGACTGTAGTATTTAACTCAGGATTTATTGATCTTCCTGGATTTTCCTCCCTGTATTTGGACTTTTTCCAGTTTAGGAGCACTGGCAGATTTAAACATTAGAATTGGTAATATCCATTGATTAGGGGCCTGTATTATAAGGGTGTCATTTTCTGACAGCAGAATGAGGAAAAGGGGCAGGGTTAGTTTAACAATTTATATTTTATGTGTGATGTCAGAGGGTGTGCTATCTAAGGCTTATGAGTGATTTGCAAACAAACTCCTAAGACATTTGTTTCTCTTCAATGAACAGGAGCCATATATTATCCTGTAATAATCCTACTTGCAGTCCATTTTGGGTTTGGCATTGCTTTTTGGTTACTAGATTTAATTTTTTTTTTTTTTTTAAAGTAAAGTCTACCACCACCGTGGGGCTTGAACTCACAACCCTGAGATCGAGAGTCACATGCTGTACTGACTGAGCCAGCCAGGTGCCCCTTTGGTCACTGGACTGAAAGATTATAGTTAGGATATCAAAACTCCTTCTGTCTAAATTCTCTTGGTTGATAAATGCCAATTGCAGTGTTTAAGGCTAAGTGGCTATATCCTTAACTCAGATTAATGGTCTCATAAGACAAATATTAGCAAAAAATGTTTAAATTATACTTTTGGGCATTATTAACTGTAGTCATTTGTTTATTAACAGTACCAGGAATAGCTTAGAAGCATTTTTGCATAGATCACTCATGTTTGAATTAAAAGGAAGGGAATCAAATTTACTGAATGCTTAAGATTTGTCTGTTGAACGCTAGGTATCCTCATCTCACTAATTGACATTATAACCCCATGGGGAGTAGCTTTCCAGTTTACAATGGAGAAAAACATGCCTTAGAGTGGTCACTCATTTGTCTTCTGAACTACAAATGGTGGAGCCAGGATTTGAACATGGTTCTGTGTGGTTCCAAAGCCCATTTTTTGGGGTTGCTGTTTAATTAAAAAAAAAATTAAGACGGATCCTAGTAAGTTTGGGTTTCCTTAGTAGTGTTTAGTAGTGTTTGTTATAGATCTACTATAAGAATGTGCTTTAGTACATTGATTTGAAATGAAATAAGATGGTCGGGTGCGTTTGTGTGTATCTGCACATACATATATGCACATGCACACCCACACTCACACATTTTCCTCTTAGGAAGAGGGATTATCTAATCCGACTCTATGTCAAAAATACTAATTCTACTTAAAAGGGCATGTTGATAGAACAGTACGTTTTTCTTTTTTTGTTTTTCTTTTATTTTAAAGCGAATTATTGGTGAAGTGTGTATTTATATACATAAACTGTAATATTAGCATTTTTATGCTAATATTGATGTCTGTTGATGACATTCAAAATACCCTTCTCTTTATTAATCCCCATATTAAACTTAGCTATTGCAACAAACCATGATTATCAGAATTCTTACATTATTCTTATATCACCTCCAAGAAGCTACTTAATTCTTTGTATCTTATTTCTAATTTGAAAATGAAGAAAAGAGCTGACTGCCCAAATAATCTTATTCAAAACCAGTCTACCCACTCTTGGAAGTTTCCTTTCCTTCTCCTTCTCTTTGACTCTTTGTTCTATTATTTTCAATTACTACAGAGCTTTAATATATTTAGACATCATTAATTTTGAACCCCACTTAAAAAAATTTAACTTGTGAGTAGAAGTAAATATTTAAGGCTACATAAATTCATATTGCTGTTTTCCAAACATGTTCATAAAACATTTCCCTATTCTGTTGCCCTGTTGTTCAAACACCAGCTAGCACTTTTTATGGTCTACAAAGACTGAAACATGCTTGGATGAGAATGAACACAACCATTTCTTCTTCCATGTTGACAGTTGGCTCCAGTGATGTGAAAAGCTACCATGCCAACCTCTGCTACCCACACATACCAGTTTAGAATTGGATCCAGGCTAACGTATATGGGGGAATGGAACTCAATAGTGACTTAGGAATGTGAGGATAGAGACCTGTTCCATTGCTATGGAGTGAGGGAAGCTGGGGAGGGAAGAGGGGTTGAATTTTGTGTGAGTTGCAGAATTTTGGCCCCTAGAAGCAACAGCTCTGGGTTTCTCTTTTTCGTATGTTTCATCCAAGGGCAGGGACACTGCTGACACCCCTGTCCAGTGCCCAGGGCAGAGACATCTAGTATCTGCATAAGAGAAGTATTGTCAGGCCAGGGACCTTCCTCATTCCCACCACTTCATACTATGAAGACTGTGGCACTGAATATTAGCTTCTTTCCATATAGATTCTGTTCCATTTCTAGTTTCTGAATCACCTAGGACTGAATTTCTTATAGAAACATGGAGAGAAAGGATTTTTACTTTAAAAGAAGTTAGTATTTTGTAATTGTGAATAATTTCGAGGATTAGAAATTGAATGTAAAATTGTGCAAATGATTTGTCTGTTCATGGCTTTTTCTCTTTTTGGGTGGATTCTTGGCTTATGATCATGCCTGCTATTTCCATAGCCACATACCACATACCTAGATTTTGAAAACAGTTAACTTACCTAGCCAGAAACTTCTATAGTGGTTTTATTTCATGGCCAAATCATTCAAATAACTTGCCCTAAATTTGTTTTGGAAGCATATTGGTTAAATAAAAGCATAAACTTACAATGATACACTATTTAGCTATTAAAGCGAATGAGACCAATCACTAGAGTAACTAGGTAAAAGCAAGTGGCAAAAGAGTATATAATAAGTTTTTATCTTAAATATCTACATATATGTACAAATAACACATAGAGATCTCTTTGTATGTCTGTAAAAAAAAAAAAACTACAAACACTGAATTCCTATCTTCTGGAGACGTAGGTTTATGGGTGCATATTTTCTTTCTCTGTTAATGTATTTCAAAAATGTCTCAACTTTTAATAATTATCATGTGTTTCTTTCGAAATAAAAGACATGCTCTAAAAATACCCTATTCTTTTCCTCTTTGCTCCTTCAAAACAATAAAGTCAAGAGGCCCAATCAGGGCAAGTATTGGGTTTGAGATCCTGAGGGATCTGAAGAATTAAGCATAGGGCATCCCTCCTCAGTATGATATTTTATCTGAAAAGGCTTATCCTGCCCAAACCATCAAGCCTAATTAAAAATGGAAAATTCGGGGAAGGAGAGGCCTCTCTGCATGCCCCAGGGGAGCCATTCTTCCCTGGCTCCCTCCTGGTTCTTCCAGTTCATTAGCTAAAAAGGAGTTAGAGTAGTTGTCTCTGGCCACAGCTGCTGCCTTCTCGAGTGTCGCTCTGATCTGGTCAGCAAAACCCCTGGTGGAAAGCAGCAGTCTCTGAGTGTTCTGCCAGCCCTGTCTGCTGGCTGCCTCTAAAGCAGACCTGCTGGCTGGGCCCGCCCTCCCACAGGCTCCCTCTCCTCCTTCTCCAAGCCATTGTGCTATGGATAATCATTAGGAAACATGAGAATTGAAGGGCTTTATTCTTCAGGACAGGCTGTGCCAGGAGTAAGGCATTAAGAACTTGGGGACTTACTAGGGATATCCCAGACCTGAGATCTTAGAGATGACCAGGGCCAATAACCTTATTTGGGTGAGGAACATCATATACCCCCTGGCAACTGTGCTCTATACCCTGGGGTGTTTAGGTTGTAAAAGAGACTGCTCTTCTTTGCTGCTCTTTGCTGCGAACCTCAGCCCCTCTTTGTAGTGATGCTTGCCCTCACCATGGCACATGGGAAGCCCAAGGAAGGACACAAGATTGAGAACAAGGATCTTACTATTTTGACAATGGCAGTTAGAGTATGGTCACATAACAATTAATCCCCTAATGTACACATGGATCAGGTTCCGGTTTGGTGGCAGTGTGCCTGAGAATAGGAATGGAGGAGGAGGATTGGGAGAGTCCAGCAGAAGACATAAAGTTGAGCTTTTCAAAAGGGTCCTTCTTGCTCCTTAACTCCAGGACTGTGCTCACATAGATCACATTCCAAGAGTTAGAAAATTGCAGTTTACTTTGGTGATTTCTTGACCACTACACTAGAGTTTCTATAGTCTTGATTCTCTGGCCCTCACCCCTTTTACCGATCTGATTATATTGAAGGGCTGCCCCAAAAGACACGGGGCAGGCAAAACCAAACTCGTTTTGTGAAGATAGCCCCTTTCTTCATTTAAGGCCTAATCATTCAACTTCCTTTTTTTTTTTTTTAAAGATTTTATTTATTTATTTATTTGAGAGAGAGAGAATGAGAGACAGAGAGCATGAGAGGGAGGAGGGTCAGAGGGAGAAGCAGACTCCCCGCCGGGCAGGGAGCCCGATGCGGGACTCGATCCAGGGACTCCAGGATCATGACCTGAGCTGAAGGCAGTCGCTTAACCGACTGAGCCACCCAGGCGCCCCATTCAACTTCCTTTATATCCTAGTAAAATCTTTAGCTTTCCTTCTTAATAAGAAACAAATATTGCATGTCTGGATTACTAAGATAATTTTAGTGCTCTTCTTGTGTTATTGTAAAACAAAGTATTTTATTTTTTGAGAGAGAGGGAATATATGCATGCACGAGCAGGGGGTGGGTGGTGGGTGGCATGCTTGCATGTGCTTGACTGGGGGGAGCAGAGGGAGAGGGAGAGAGAGAAACTTAAGCAGGCTCCATGCCCAGCGTGGAGCCCAGTGCAGGGCTCAATCCCATGATCCTGAGATCATTACCTGAGCTGAAATCATGCTTAACCGACTGAGCCACCCAAGTTCCCCTAAAACAAAGTATTTAAAAAAAACACATTGTGGGTAGCTAATTCAAGTAGGGTAATCTCTGTATTTAGGGAGAAGTAAATTTCACTAAAGAAGTTAATCTCAGATTTCTTTCTTTCAAGTCAAGGAGTTTGCTGCTTGTGGTAGAGGCCACTGGAGGCCCAAAACCAGACCTTATTTTTCAACCTCTCTTGCAGCTAGGTGTGGCCTTCCTTACCTGAGGAATATGAATGAAAGTGACTACTCCTTTTCCAGGCCTGACCTGTAAACATCTCCCATGGGCAAACCCCATTCTCTTCTCTGCTTGACTGCTAAACGGAGAGATTCAAAGACTTGAAAGAGATCAGAGTTACAAGATAAAGAAACCTGAGTCCTGAATAACTTTGTGGAGCAGAGTCCTTCTCATGGCCCTCATTGGACTGTGATGTGAACAAGAAGAAAACTTTTAATGTCCTAAGCCACTGACCCTTGTGGATTTTTAGCTATAGCATGAGTCTCTCCTAATTTAAATGAGCTACTCTAAACTAGGGTTCAAAGGTGCTTTCTCTGTACTTTAATTCTTTTCAGTCATAGGAAATGCTATGGAAGTATTAATGTTCTATAGTTAGGTCTTCATTTAGAGAGAGAGCTAGTTCATGGCATCAATAACTCTTTAAGGCAAGCTCTTTTTTTTAAATAGCAATATCTTGTGGAATATTTATGGGCAAACCCTCAGAGACTGTTTACACTAGAGTGCTGTTATTATCAAGGGCAAAAAATTGACTTTCCATGTAGCAAGACTAAGCACAAATTAAAATGCTTACTTTCTTCACTTGCAACGCGATGATCAGGGGTAAAGGAACATTGTTATTAGATCATTTCTAAGATGCCTTCCAGATATACTGTTCTGAACGTGTAAGTTTGCTTGTAACAGAAGCTGACTATTATGAAAAGAAAAAAAAAAGTTTACTGAATAGATTTGTGTAGTTCACACAATAACAGAAAATAAGATCTCACAAGTATAGAAGCTATGGTATCTCCAGGCATCTCAGTCCGAGGAGCTCATTAAAGTCTCTTTAGCTTCCATCAGAATGACTCAGTTCCACTTATTTTCCATCCGTTCCTCTCTTGCCCAATATTCCATCTCCTTGGGGAGAGGGTCAGATGTAGACTGTTGACGTGCCAGCCTTTGGCCAGGATAGGGTGTCAAAGCTGAGAGACCCAGGAGTGCCATAAGGAGGGTAAAAAGAGAACATTCCCAACAGAAAGGCGGGATTCTAAAACATGCCTTTGAAAACACATAAGGTGGTAGCAGGAAAAGGAGAAGCAAAGTTATATATATGGTTGTCACTCTCTTGTTCAGTTGTGTCCTCTGAAGGATCTGTGTCCTCTTTTCAGTCCAATAAATGTCTGAAAAGATTAAGGTAGGTCAACACATAGAACTTATATATTGAAAGGCTTCATTTATAACTAAATGTGTTGCAGTTATTAGAATAGAAGTAGGCATTATCATCAAAAGCTTAAAATATTTTACTATTTCAGTTTCTCATAATGTGTATGAGATTTCTGGGCATATATTCCAAAGAGGTGAGCTGTAATTATTATAAGAATGTGGCATTGTGGGTAATTGCAGTTTTTAATATTGTTGAAATTAATAACCTTAACAGGTTTAGCTGAGAAGGATCTTTGGATTGACAGCAATTTTTAAAGTCATTACTTCATTTTAGTAAGAAGCAATGTTTAGACTCATTAGCATCTGAGGTGAAAAGGACAGTGAGTAAATCATATGAAGCCTGTTTATTGATCCTTGAGTCACTGGATATACACTTCACCCAGCTTCCTCTAATGTTAACATTTTATGTATGCATAGTTACAATCATTTTTTAGTGGTTGAACATGAACACAGTCATTTAGACTTGAGAGATACATACTGATGCATTTAAGACAATGGGGTTTTGGATTCTGACAAACTTGGATTCAGGTACTATATTCCAGCTCTCCAATGCTGGCATTTTCTGATGCTGGGGAAGGAGATGGCCTTCTTGACCTCAGTACAAAATGTTTCCATATCACAAACAAGGACATGGAGAAAAATGAAGGAAAAAAATGAAACCAACTATAGGTTGCAAAATATGAGTGGGTGTGTGTGTAGGGGCATAATCAGATAAAAATATGAACTATGAATAACAACTCAAGCTCCCCTATACTTTAATCTTGGAAAGGATTCCTAGTACATAAAGTTCAACTTTAACCTTGGAAGGGATTCCTAGTACATAAAGTTCAAGACTCTGGATCCAAATAATCTATTTTAACCAGGTGGGATGCAGATCCTTGATGGGTTAATCTACTCTCATCATTTATTCTGATGGATGTATACCCATGGGGAAGGGTAACAGTACAATACTGGCAGCATTTCACCTCTCAACAAAAATCTGCTTAAAACCAGATGCCTGGTAGCCATATGACAGACGCTCCACCCAGAAGAGGGGGCTCCCCTCAGGGATCCAGGAGAGGCACGGATGATTATGCTGCATGCCTGCTTCTAAGCCTAATGGGCAGGCTGGGAGGGAGAGATGGAGCCCTGAACATCTTGGAGGTGACACCCTCCGGGCGATAAGTGCTCCAAACAGGAGTTAGCTTCAGCTTAGCAGCTGTCCCATGGCAGCAGACCTTTTTGCCATATGGGGGAGCCATATTTTGGCATGGAATTGGGATTCTCAGGCTGGTAGAAACCCCATCCATGTGAGAGTGTGGGTCAGAGACCTAATTTGGGAGTCAGGGAGAGAGAGAGAGATGAGAAAAGACACTGTCAGTCTCCAATTGCCTCTTTTTAAAAATTATTTTATGTTAATTCAAGGACTGCTATTCTGGTCTCCAAGCCACAGTAGGAGTGGGGAATGAGTGTTTGTCACCATCAGAAGCTGTAGTAAGGAGAAGACGATAATCAGGGTTGGGCTGGTAAAGAGTTTTACCAAGAGGAAATGCTTGCCCATGGTGAGTTTATTTGGAAGTCCATCAGTGGTCATTGGAAGTGTCACAAAGTGAAAACATGACCATTCAGTAAAGAAAATGGAAGCCAGATGTGAGACAAGTGGCATTTCTATAACAGCTATACACCCAGATTTATAATGGGGCAGGAAGCACAGAGGCTGAGGCCTGGCAGTGTTCTTGCTTTGGTGGCTATGGTGGGACACAGGACCAGAGGGCGCCTTCTTTGCCTGAGTGATGTGGGAGGGGTGGGCAGAAGAGGGATGATCACGGACTTAATTTGTTATGGTTAAAGACTGAGTCATTAGCATTAAAACATTGGATATTTGAGCTCAACAGAGGTAGCAGAAATATAATCATTTTGACTAAGCTTAGTGTAGGAATATTCATGTTTGTGGAGATATTATATGTAGTCTTATTTTATTTATTTATTTTAAACATTTTATTTATTTGAGAAGCGAGAGAACATGAACAGGGGGAGGGGCAGAGGGAAAGGGACAAGCAGACTCACCACTGAGCGCAGAGCCCAACATGGGGCTCGATCCCAGGTTCCTGAGAGCATGACCTGAGCCAAAGTCTGACACTTAACCGACTGAGTCACCCAGGTGCCCCTGTAGTCTTTTATTTTAGAAGAGAAGTGTTGACATGTCGTATCAATACAAGTATATGATCTAGTGGAGAAATGGTTGAGGAATAAGGAACTTGAGAGAGAACGTACGTTCTTTGACTGATTTGCCTCAGTTTCTTTTTTCTTTTTTTTGTCTCAGTTTCTTCTTTTTTTTTTATAAAGATTTTATTTATTTATTTGACAGAGAGAGACACAGCGAGAGAGGGAACACAAGCAGGGGGAGCGGGAGAGGGAGAAGCAGGCTTCCCGCGGAGCAGGGAGCCCGATGCGGGGCTCGATCCCAGGACCCTGGGATCATGACCTGAGCCAAAGGCAGACGCTTAACGACTGAGCCACCCAGGCGCCCCTTCTTCTTTATTTTTAAAGATTTTATTTATTCATTTGATAGAGAGAGAGAGAGAGGGAGAAAGTGCATAAGCAGGGGGAGCAGCAGAGGGAGAGGACGAAGCAGGACCCAAGCAGAAGGCAGATGCTTAACCGACTGAGCCACCCAGGTGCATCTTGCCTCAGTTTCTTTATTCATCAATGCGAATGAGAATAATAGCTAACACCTCATTACTATTAACCTTATGCTAGGTACTTTCTGTGTATAGGTACTATTGTCAACCTTTTCATTCTATAATGAAGGATCTGAGACCTGGGTTCAGTAATTTACTGAATGTCAGGGCTAGTAAATGACAGAGCTACCATTTGACCTTAGGTTGCCTGACTCCAGAGCCTATATATTCAACTCCCACATGATACTGTCTATTCTGTTTTTGTTTTTGTTTTTTAAGTAGGCTCCATGCCTAGCGTGGAGCCCAACCCAGGGCTTGAACTCAGGACCCTGAGATCAAGACCTGATCTGAAATCAAGAGTCAGATGCTTAACTGACTGAGCCACCCAGGTGCCCTGAGTCTACTCTATTTACTCACAGGCTGTGGCAAAGATGAAATTAGGTAATAAAAAGGAACAGACTGGTGTTGAGATGGCTGTTAGAATGAAAAGAGCCTACTCCCCTTAGGAGCCTGACAAAGGTGGATTTGAATTCTCCTGTCACCTTATAACTACCTGCAAATTACTTGTTCCTATAATTTTGGCTTCTATCATTTTAAATAGGAACGGTAATGCCTCTTTTGCTGGTTGCTAGAAGATTAGAGACGATGTATATAAAGTGTTCAATTTGTACTAGGAACTGAAAGATTGGTAGCTATCATTGCTTGCTCCTTCTTTCATTTATTAGTCTTGAGGACCAGGGCCATGCATATATTTTTGTATCCTGCTTTAGTTGTAATAAGGCTGAGCACAAAGTTGTCACTCCGCTATTAATAACAATGGTTAGCATTTACTGGCTTACCATGGGCTGTGTGCTGTTCTAGGTTCTTTATATATACGAACTCATTTAACCACCACGAGTTGAAGAAGACACTCTTAGTGCCCTGATTTTACAGATGAGGAAGTAACTTGTTCACAGTCACACAGTTTGTGACAGAGCTGGGATTTAAAACAAATAGCCTAGTTCCTAATTATTATCTATTAGTCATAGATTCATGAGATCACAAAGTTGGAAGAAGAAATAGAAGTTGTATAGCTCAACCTTATGCCCCACAATGAGAATTACTTGTTTGATATTTCTTTTTTCTTTTTAAGATTTTATTTATTTATTTGACAGAGAGAGAGAGAGAGCACAAGCAGGGGGAGCGGCAGGCAGAGGGAGAAGGAGAAGCAGGCTCCCGGCTGAGCAGGGAGCCCAATGTGGGGCTCGATCTTAGGACCCTGGGATCATGACCCGAGCTGAAGGCAGACGCTTAGCCGACTGAGCCACCCAGGTGCCCTTTGTTTGATATTTCTGAGAGATGCTTATTCAGCTTCTGCTTGTCTAGCTTCAATAATAAGGTGCTTGATGGCACAATGAGGCAGCCCTTTCAATTGTTGGGTGACCCTTTGTGGGAGCTTTGGAATATTAAGCTGAAACCAGCTTTACCTTTTCCTTCTCCATTGATCTTCTAGTTTTTGAGGTAATCGGAACAAGGTTAGCTTGATCTTCAACATTGCACCTGTTTGCTATTTGAAAACCACTATTTCCTCTTTTCTAAGCCAGCAACTTCACTTTCCCTCAGCGGTGACTCATCATCCTGGTTGGCCCTCAGACTATCTCTTTTTATGTGGGGTAGAGTAAGACAGGACAGTTATTGTCCATCATCAGTCCCATTGGATTAGGACCACCCTATGACCTCACTTAACCTTTATTACCTTCTTTTAGGCCCTGTTTCCTAATACAGTCAAATTGGGGATTAGGGTTTCAACATACTAATTTTGGAGGACATGATTCAGCTCAGAGCATCCTATGGCCATAGGTTTGTGGCTGGTGCTGGAGACTTGTGATGGGAAACCAAAGCAAAGAGCCATGGCTGCCAAATCTTGGGCTGCAGGGCAGTGTGGGAAGAGTCAGAACTGCCCCTCTGCCTTCAGGGGCCATGCTCCCTATCTCTATAATTCCACCGAGCCCCTGAGGTTCCCCATTCTTGGTTTTGAGTAGCTGTTATACTGATGAGATGGGGACAAAAAGGGACACAGCTGAAATATGTTATTGCATCAGTAACTCTGAGCTTCACACCAGGGATTTTCCTATCTATCTCACATTGGGCATTTTGCCTTCCTGCCATAGAAACAGATGCAGGGAGGGCAGGTTGTAAGCTGCAGCCCTTAATCATGAGGGCAAAGGGAACTCTCCCAGGACCTTCACTGCTGCCAGGATGACTGTGGCGACCTGCCAGAGAAATCCCAGCAGCCTTTGTGGAGAAGCTTAAGGTGAGGGGGCCCACTGGTCCTATGACCCAACCTGCTTCAGCCCAGAAGAGAGTTAGGACAGGGTAAGCAGGGCATCTTCCATTGGGATTCTCTAGATTACTAGTGCTAGTAAAAACAAACCTAAAGTGCCTTCAGTAAGATGGGAATGTCCTGATTCACATATAGTCCACAGGCGGGCTAAGCTTCCAGTGTGGTTGGGTCCAGTGCTCAAATATTGTCACAGGGATCTGTCTCCAGGCTTGCTTTGTCTGGGTGTCAGCTTTACCAGCTCACTTTGTGGGTTCATATCCTCACACTACCAACTCCAGAGGAAGACTGAACATGTTTTCTTGGCTTTGACTAGTTTATGTGCCATTCTGGAACGAATCAGTGTAGCCGCACGGATGGGATATGTTGTTATTCTAAGCCAATTAGGACCCCTCCCCCCCGGAACTAGGGTTGGAGTCAATCCCATGGAAACCACATGACTGGAGAATAGTGGAGGGTGGTTTCCCAAAGGAAATTTTGGATACTCTTTCTCAAAGGAAACTTTGGATCTCTTGGAACTTTGGGAAATGGCTGTTGGACAAAAACAACAGATATTTATTACAGAGCATTTCTGACATGGTCCCCAAAACAAATCTGTAGTCACTGTTCCTAGAATGTCCTTGAGAATTGTAATAATGTGTCACTTTCTTTTCTTTTTAAAATATTTTATTTATTTATTTGTCAGAGAGAGAGAGAGAGCGCACAAGCAGGGGGAGGGGCAGGTAGAGGGAAGAAGCAGGCTCCCTGCTGAGCAAGGAGCCCGATGTGGGACTCGATCCCAGGACCCTGGGATCACGATCTGAGCTGAAGGCAGACGCTTAACCGACTGAGCCACCCAGGTGTCCCTGTGTCACTTTCTATTTATACTCTTATTACAACAATATGTTTATATACTGGAGTATAGAGTTGTAGTCCACTGAGATTATCCCCTATTTGTTTCTGAGATTTCCCCTATGGTCTTGTCACTTGTGTCCATCCATCCAAAAACAAATACTAATTAAGTGTCTCCTGTGTACCAAGGGATGCTAGATTCTGGGGATGTTGCAGCGAACAAGAGAGAGATGGTCACTCCCCTCATGGGACTTTGAGTCTAGTGTTCCAGTCTCCTTAGCAAGCTTCTGTGCTAGTGCTTGTCCCATCTTGTCACGTGGCTCAGGCATCTCTGGTCTTTCTCAGGCTATGGCTGTCCCCATTACCACACTGATCTTGGTCTATTCTGTAGTATGCTGTGCCACTTGGAGAGCAGGATCTCCCTTTAGTTCTGTACAGCATGGCAGAGACTGCCTTATGCTCTCATATGTGCAAGATAGAGCTTGTCACAACTGTCATGAATTTTCCATATATTTATTTGTTTATTATCTTTCTCTCTAGACCACTCATAAGGGTAGTGACTATGTCTATCTTATTCATCATTGTTTTCCTTTGCCTAGCACAGTGCCTGGAGTATACTAGGCATTCAAATACTAGGAAGATCTGCTAGACTGTCAGGTTTAATAAGACTACTTCAGGTAGAGGAATAATGAAAGAAAAATACAATACCAGAAGAATGCTGAAACAGTTACTAGGTGTGTGTCTTGGTTGACTCAGATTGCCATAATAAAATACTATAGATTAGGTGGCTTAAACAACAGATTTATTTTCTCACCGTTCTGGAGGCTGGGAAGTCCAAGATTAAGGTGCTGACTGATTGTGTTCCTGGTGAGGGCTCTCTTCCTGATTTACACATAGCTTCCTTCTTGTGTGTACACATGGTGGAGAGAGAGCAAGCAAACTTTCTGGTATTTCTTCTTCTTCTTTTTTTTTTTTTTTAAGATTTTATTTATTTTTTAGAGAGCGAGCGAGAGAGAAACAGCATGAGAGGGGAGAGGGTCAGAGGGAGAAGCAGGTTCCCCGCTGAGCCGGGAGCCCGATGTGGGACTCAATCCCAGGACCCTGGGATCATGACCTGAGCCGAAGGCAGACGCTTAACCATCTGAGCCACCCAGGCGCCCTCTGGTATTTCTTCTTATAAGTACATTAATCCTGTCCAATAAGCACTCCCCCCTGATTTCTTTTAACCTTAATTACCTCCTTATAGGCTCTATTTCCAAATATAGTCACATTGAGGATTATGGCTTCAATATATTAATTTTGGGGAGACACAATTCAGTCCATAGCAGTGTTGCTAACTTCAGAATCTGTAGCTCTATGGTACCTTCAGGGGCCTTTCTATTGTCCATCTTCCTAGTTTTCCTGCATACTTTTGTATGGCAGAGGCCAGTTAACCATACCCTAGAGTGTTCAGAGTATGTCTACTCATAAGAATCTAAGCACACCTCCCCCAAGACCTGGAAAGTGAATGAAATTCCTCTGCTCCCAGTCTAAGGCTTTCTCAGTCCCTAATTTTTTTTTTTTTTGTCCAAGTCTCTGTCTCATCCAAGGATTGGGACTATCCACTCCCTTTAGGGGAACCTTATCCTTAGATAGCTCCTGTCTGAAAAAAAAAAGATAAAAGTGTCTCTAAAGACTATTTCAAGCTCAACCCAAAATGAAAATCTTCTCCACCAAACAGATACTTATATTTAAAATTAAAAAAAAATTTTTATTATGTTATGTTAGTCACCATACAATACATCATTAGTTTTTGATGTGGTGATCCACGGTCCATTGTTTTCGTATAACACCCAGTGCTTCATGCAGTACGTGCCCTCCTTACTACCCATCACCGGACTAATCAATCCCCCCTCCTCCCTCCCCTCTAAAACCCTGTTTGTTTCTCAGAGTCCATGGTCTCTCATGGTTCATCTCTCCCTCCAATTCCACCCCCCCTCATTTTTCCCTTCCTTCTCTTAGTGTCCTCCATTGCTATTCCTTATGTTCCACAAATAAGTGAAACCATATGATAATTGACTTTGTCTCCTTGACGTATTTCACTTAGCATAATCTCCTCCAGTCCCATCCATGTTGAGGTAAAAGTTGGGTATTCATCCTTTCTGATGGCTGAGTAATATTCCATTGTATATATGGACCACATCTTCTTTATCTATTCATCTGTTGAAGGGCATCTCGGCTCTTTCCACAGTTTGGCTATTGCGGACATTGCTGCTATGAACATTGGGGTGCCTTTGGCCCTTCTTTTCACTACATCTGTGTCTTTGGGGTAAATACCCAGGAGTGCAATTGCTGGGTCATAGGGTAGCTCTATTTTTAAATTTTTGAGGAACCTCCACACTGTTTTCCAAAGTGGCTGTACCAACTTGCATTCCCACCAACAGTGTAAGAGGGTTCACCTTTCTCCACCACCTCTCCAACATTTGTTGTTTCTTTCCCTGTCCATTTTTGCCATTCTAACTGGTGTAAGGTGGTATCTCAGTGTGGTTTTGATTTGGATTTCCCTGATGGCTAATGATGAAGAACATTTTTTCATGTGTCTGTTAGCCATTTGTATGTCCTCTTCAGAGAAGTGTCTTTTCATATCTTCTGCCCACTTTTTGACTTGATTATTTGTTTTTTGGGTGTTGAGTTTGAGAAGTTCTTTATAGATCTTGGATACCAGCCCTTTATCTGTAGTGTCATTTGCAAATATCTTCTCCCATTCTGTGGGCTACCTCTTTGTTTTGTTGACTGTTTCCTTTGCTGTGCAGAAGCTTTTTATCTTGATGAAGTCCCAAAAGTTCATTTTTGCTTTTGTTTCACTAGCTTTTGGAGATGTATCTTGAAAGAAGTTGCTGTGGCCGATGTCAAAGAGGTTACTGCCTATGTTCTCCTCTAGGACTGTCTCACATTGAGGCCTTTCATCCACTTTGAGTTTATCTTTGTGAATGGTGTTAGAGAATGGTTGAGTTTCATTCTTCTGCATGTGGCTGTCCAATTTTCCCAGTACCATTTATGGAAGAGACTGTCTTTTTTCCATTGCGTGGTTTTTCCTTTGTCAAAGATTATTTGACCATAGAGTTGAGGGTCCATATCTGGGTTCTCTATTCTGTTCCATTGGTCTGTATGTCTGTTTTTGTGCCAGTACCATGCTGTCTTGGTGATTACTGCTTTGTAATATAGCTTGAAATCGGGCAACGTGATGCCCCCAGCTTTGTTTTTCTTTTTCAACATCTCCTTGGCGATTCAGGGTCTTTTCTGATTCCATACAAATTTTAGGATTGTTTGTTCCAGCACTTTGAAAAATGTCATTGGAATTTTGATTGGGATGGCATTGAAGGTATAGATTGCTCTGGGTAGCATAGACATTTTAACAATGTTTATTCTTCCAATCCATGAGCATGGAATATTTTTCCATCTTTTTGTGTCTTCTTCAATTTCTTTCATGAGTGTTTTGTAGTTCCTAGAGTATAGCTCCTTTACCTCTTTGGTTAGGTTTATTCCGAGGTATCTTATGGTTTTTGGTGCTATTGTAAATGGAATCATTTCTCTAATTTCTCTTTCTACAGTTGCGTTGTTAGTGTATAAGAAAGCAACTGATTTCTGTGCATTGATTTTGTATCCTGCCACATTACTGAATTGCTGGATGAGTTCTAGTAATTTGGGGGTGGAGTCTTTTGGGTTTTCCACATAAAGTATCATGTCGTCTGCGAAAAGAGAGAGTTTGACTTCTTCTTTGCCAATTTGAATACCTTTTATTTCTGTTTGTTGTCTGATTGCTGTTGCTAGGACTTCTAGTACTATGTTGAACAACAGTGGCAAGAGTGGACATCCTTGACGTGTTCCTGATCTTAAGGGAAAGGCTCTCAGCTTTTCCCCATTGAGGATGATATTCGCTGTGGGTTTTTCATAGATGGATTTTATGAACTTGAGGAATGTTCCCTCTATCCCTATACTCTGGAGAGTTTTAATCAGGAAAGGATGTTGTATTTTGTCAAATGCTTTTTCTGCATCCATTGAGAGGACCATATGGTTCTTCTCCCTCCTCTTATTAATGTGTTCTATCACATTGATTGATTTGCGAATGTTGAACCACCCTTGCATCCCGGGGCTAAATCCCACTTGGTCGTGGTGGATGATCCTTTTAATGTATTGTTGGATCCTATTAGCTAGGATTTTGTTGAGGATTTTGGAATCCATATTCATCAGGCATATCGGTCTGAAATTCTCCTTTTTGATGGGGTCTTTGCCTGGTTTGGGGATTAAGGTAATGCTGGCCTCACAGAATGAGTTCGGAAGTTTTCCTTCTGTTTCTATTTTTTGAAACAGCTTCAGTAGAATAGGTATTATTTCTTCTTTGAATGTTTGGTAGAATTCCCCAGGGAATCCATCAGGCCCTGGACTCTTGTTTTTTGGGAGGTTTTTGATCACTGTTTCAATTCGTTACTGGTTATTGGCCTATTCAGGTTGTCAGTTTCTTCCTGTTTCAGTCCTAGCAGTTTATAGGTTTCCAGGAAGGCCTCCATTTCATCCAGATTGCTCAGTTTATTGGCATATAGTTGTTGATAATAATTTCTAATAATTGTTTCTATTTCCTTGGTGTTAGTCGTGATCTCTCCCCTTTCATTCATAATTTTATTAATTTGGGTCCTTTCTCTTTTCTTTTGGATAAGTCTGGCCAGTGGTTTATCGATCTTATTAATTCTTTCAAACCAACTTCTAGTTTCATTGATCTGATCTACTGTGTTTCTGGTTTCTAATTCATTGATCTCTGCTCTAATTTTAATTATTTCTCTTTTAATGCTTGGCTTAGGCATTGTTTGTTGCTTTTTCTCTAGTTCTGTAAGGTGTAGA
The DNA here is from genome assembly GCF_002201575.2 of Neomonachus schauinslandi. Classification (NCBI taxonomy): domain Eukaryota; kingdom Metazoa; phylum Chordata; class Mammalia; order Carnivora; family Phocidae; genus Neomonachus; species Neomonachus schauinslandi. Next base: position 63,243,544 of record NC_058411.1, on the reverse strand, counting down.
GTTAGTTGGTGAATTCGGGATTTTTCTATTTTTTGAGTGAGGCTTGGATGGCTATGTATTTCCCCCTTAGGACCGACTTTGCAGTATCCCATAGGTTTTGGACCGATGTGTTTTCGTTCTCATTGATTTCCATGAATTGTTTAAGTTCTTCTTTGATTTCCTGGTTGACCCAAACATTCTTGAGCAGAGTGGTCTTTAGCTTCCAAGTGTTTGAATTTCTGCCAAATTTTTTCTTGTGATTGAGTTCCAGTTTTAAAGCATTGTGGTCTGAGAATATGCAGGGAATAATCTCAGTCTTTTCGGTTGAGACCTGATTTGTGACCCAGTATGTGGTCTATTCTGGAGAAAGTTCCATGTGCGCTCGAGAAGAATGAGTATTCTGTTGTTTTAGGGTGGAATGTTCTGTAAATATCTATGAGGTCCATCTGGTCCAATGTATCATTCAAAGCTCTTGTTTCCTTGTTGATTTTCTGCTTAGATGATCTGTCCATTGCTGAGAGTGGAGTATTGAGGTCTCCTACAATTAATGTATTGTTATCAATATGACTCTTTATTTTCGTTAACAGTTGGCTTATGTAGATGGCTGCTCCCATGTTGGGGGCATAGATATTTATTTGTTAGATCTTCTTGTTGGATAGACCCTTTAAGAATGATATAGTGTCCTTCTGTGTCTCTTATTACAGACTTTAGTTTAAAATCTAATTTGTCTGATATAAGAATTGCTACCCCAGCTTTCTTTTGAGGTCCGCTGGTATGGAAGATGGATCTCCATCCCTTCACTTTCAGTCTGGATGTATCTTTAGGTTCAAAATGAGTCTCTTGTAGACAGCACATGGATGGGTCCTGTCTTTTTATCCAATCTGCAACCCTGTGCCGTTTTATGGGAGCGTTTAGGCCATTCACGTTGAGAGTGATTATTGAAAGATATGAATTAATTGTCATCATGTTGCCTGTGAAGACGTTGTTTTTATAGATTGTCCCTGTAAATTTCTGTTGTAGATCACTCTTGGAGTCTTTCTCCTTTTATAGAACCCCCCTTAATATTTCTTGCAGGGCCGGCTTAGTGGTCACATATTCTTTCAGCTTCTGCCGGTCATGGAAGCTCTGCATCTCTCCATCCATTCTAAATGAAAGCCTTGCCGGATAAAGTATTCTTGGCTGCATGTTCTTCTCATTTAGTACCCTGAATATGTCTTGCCAGGCCTTTCTGGCTTGCCAGGTCTCTGTGGATAGGTCTGACGTTATTCTGATGTTCCTCCCTCTGTACGTAAGGACTCTTTTCCCCCTAACTGCCCTTAAGATGGTTTCCTTGGTTCTAAGATTTGCAAGTTTTACTATTACAAATACAGATGTATTTACAAATACATGTTCTAGTCCTCTCTCTCTCTCCACTCCCTCCGGGATTCCAATTATTCTGACATTGGAATGCTTCATGGTGTCACTTATTTCTCTGATTCTATTTTCATGGATTCTGAGTTTTTTCCCCTGGCCTCCTCTTTTCCCTTTTTATCTATTATATTGTCTTCCAGGTCGCTTATTCGTTCTTCTGCCTCAGTTACCCTAGCTGTTAGATTATCTAGATTGGATTGGATCTCATTGATAGCATTTTTCTTCAGTCTAACGCTCTCCCACTAAGCTATTTTGGCCGTCTTCATTGATAGCATTTTTAAGTTCTGCCAATTCACCTTTCATTTCTGCCCTTAGAGACTCTGTGTTGCCATTAATTGATTTCTCCATTCTAGCCATTGTCTTCACAATTGCTAGCCTGAATTCCATCTCCAACATCTTGGTTATATCTGCATCCATTTGTAAATCTGCAGCATAAGTCATAATCTCTGAGTCTTTTCTATTTTGGGGGCTCCTCCTCCTAGTCATTCTGTTGATGGGTGTTTGAGGGAATGTATAGAGTCGAAATTATTGACCAGAACCCAAGCAAGATGCACCTGTTTTCTTGGGACCTTAGGGTTACTGGCCTCTTGTTTTCCCAGCCTGTCTTCTGCGGGAGGGGCCTGCTGGGCTGTTACTCAGGCAACCCTGTTGGGGGTGGGGGAGTTGCCCTGCCCCCCTGTGGTGGGGGATGGGCTCAGCGGGAATCAGTTTTTGGGGCTTTTGTTCTCTGGCGGCTTTCCCTGGCGGCTTTCCACGTCTCTTCCGCGAATCAGAGCAGAAGAGACCGTTTCCAACCCTCTGCCTCAGAGCAGAGAGACCGCAGTCTGTTCTTCAGTGAGCTCTCCAGGCCACACCGTCTCTGTTTCTGTCTGTGTTGCTATAAACTGCAGCGTCCTGGGTTGTGTGCCCCTCTGCAGCGCTCCCAGTCCTGCCTCCAGGTCGGGGCATGCCTCTGCCCTTTGTGCTTCTAAAACCGCCAGCTGCTCCCAGTTCGCATGCGCGACCCTGCTGCTCTGGGTTTCTGTCCCAGGGGCTGCCCTAAAGTCCTTTCCCGCCACTACCGGTCGGTGAGTCTGCGCCCCGTCCGCAGCGCGCGAGGCTGTCGCTCACTGGTGGTGTAGGATCCCCACGTCCAGGCACCCTCCCGCCGCCGTTTATCCTCCAATACCTGCCCGCAGAATCACGGCTCCCCGCTTCGTACCTCGAAACCAACCGCCTGCGATATTCTGTTTGTAGAGATCCAGATCTTCTTGCGTCTCAGGCTGGTTTCCTGGGTGCTCAGAGTGGTCTGGTAGATACCCAGCTCAATTCCAGGGACCAGTTGAAATAGGGTCCCCTACTCCTCCGCCATCTTTCCCCCCTCTCTTATATTTTAAATTTGAAAGATTTACATCATTTCACATTATTCTTCAAAAAAAGTTGGTAGTTGTAACCAAGGATGCATTTGGATTTTTTTTTTCCCCCAAAACAAAGGATCTGCCTACCCCAAAGGGAATTCAATTCCTTGTATCTGGACAGATAGAATTGCTTTCAGCACTTAAATGGCAGCCTCCCTTCCACTACCCCTTCCCTTCAGATTTTACCCATCAAGGCTTGGAAAATCTTAGGAATGGCCAGAACTCACCTTATACTTACACCACCTGAGTCTGGTACTGAATCACATACTGCAATATTTTTAGTCTCTGAGGCTGATGATGGCTGGAATAAAGGAAAAAACTAAAAGTATCCTAAAACTGCCAGAAATGTTCAGGTAACCCTCCAGGTCGTATAGCTATAATGAAAAAACTGACTCCTGGTTGCTTGGAATAGCCTTGAATATTGGTAAAGTCAACCAAATATAAATACCTCAAGCTGGGTGGTAATTGTTTTCTTTAGTAATGGAAAGTATGTTTCTTGAAGAGAAAGACAAATTTTTTAAGTGTTTTTTTCTCCTGCCATCCTCATTTATTGATTGGTCTAGGATTTCTATGGAGAATATTTGACATGACTAATAAGTGTTTTAAAGTTCAATGAAGAAACTGCCTGGACCATTAATAGCTTAAAAACAACAAATAAGAGTAAAATATAATTTCCAAATGGTTGAGTCTGGGTATTATCTTTCTGGTAATAATAATAAAGATAACAAGGAACATTTATGTAGTGCTTTAGAGTTTACAGAATGTTTGGTGCGTTACCATTAGGTCTATTTTAGGGATGAGCACTCTGTTGGAGCCCAAGCTAGTAAGTAACTGCAAATCTCATCATTCAGATAACTAGTGGAAATTCATGGTGGAGGTGGGGCATAGTTCTCCCTCTTCCCACCCCCTGTGTTGCTTCTGCTTCCACTTCTGCTAGGTTCCTCCATTTTGTCTGCCCTGCCACTACCTGCCCCCAGCTTTCTGGGGCTTCTGCTGCCTTTGAGACCAAAGGGATGAGGAAGTCTCTGCCACCAATGAAGCTGACTATGACATGTTACTAGGTTGAAAACAAAACTACTAACTCAGATTCTTATACTTATGTATTCATTCTGGCTCACTCTCAGCCCCATTTGGTGGATATTTGCTAGTACACAACCTTTTGATGTCACCAGATTCTGTATTTTTCCATTTCCTAGCTGAGGCCCACTGTTGGCAAATACTGAACTTGGTGAAGTTAGGAATCTAGAATCAGGAAATCCGTTCCTGGAGGAGCCAAGGGAAGTTTTAAGACCTGTGAGTCCTGACTGACCTTGGGGACCTGGTAATGAGATAACGATGACAGATTTTGCTCTGAGGACACTTTCTTCCAGCACCATCCCCAAGATCACTACCCATGTATGTTGCCTGCAGAGTGGGAGAGACCCAAGCTTTCTAGCCATTGTCTTATCTGCTCAGAGAGCTCTGAGTAGAACTGCTCCTCCCCTTGAGGTTCAGCCAAATGGAACCTTCTTTGTGACCTCTGAATTCCTATTGCTGAGGAAAGAGGAAAACGCTGGGTTGTGGGGAGCTCATCAGGCCTGTACAGAAGACAGGATTTCTGACTATTCTCAGAAGGCAGATTTTTGTTCCTCATCTGCACATTAATAAAAATACTATCCAGTAGTGGTAAGTCAGAGTCTTCTTTATTATATCTTATTTTAATTCCTTTAAGTTATTCCATTAGGATGTTTGCTTTACTGTGTGTTGTCATTTTGGCGTGCTCTGTTTCTTTGGCTGTTCTGAGTTTTGTATGTGTGTTATTTGGATGGGTGTGGTAGTATTTTCATACATGTATTTGCTAACTAGAGGATATGTCTTTCCCCTTTGGAACTGCTGTTACTGAAAGAATGTTTCTTTATGTGTGGTTCATGGTTAAGCTTTACCCATGTTTGGCTCTATGTGGTTGTTTTCTTTTTAAACATATACCCATGTACATATTATTAAATAAACTTTCTACTCCGTGTTCCCCAAGAGAAACCATGCACAGAAAAAGGAATGTAGTAGAAGAGGAAATTCCAGCCCATCTGTGCTCTTGGTTACTTTCTCAGACAAAGGTTAAAATCTTTACCACAGAAAGAAACTCTTGCTTGTGAGGATGGGTAGAGGAACCCATCAGGTGTTTTAAGTTTATTTTCTTGGCTTCCCTCTGGTCATTCTCCCAATCTCTGTCATTTTCTCCAGGGTACCCAGGACCAATGTGGACCTCTCTTGCAGCTAGTTATCTGGGCCTTTGTGTTCTTTGCCTGACTCCTGAAGCATGACATTGAACCTGGAGGATTGTAGTCTCTTAAGATTTGGGAGTTTTGAGGGGCAGAGAAGAAAGTTCTGACCTAGGTTAAAGTTTGAGATCACAAGTGCCCAGAATTCTTTTCTTTTCAAGTACTGAATGAATCAATGTCACTGCTCTGTTCAAACTTCTGCCAGCTTCTTTCATTAGTATCTTCTCCTCTTGATAGCGTCATAAAGCTGCTGCATCTAATACCAATGGAGATGACCACTTACAGGACTAGTATGGAGAAACTAGTATGGAGAATTTAATATCCCTTAGCATTTGAGCTTCCTCAGCTAGCAGGGTTTGTCCAATTTCTTACTGACCCAATGCCGATAGAGCAGTGCTTATTATTATTTTTTTTTTAAAGATTTTATTTTATTTATTTGACAGAGAGAGACAGCTAGAGAGGGAACACAAGCAGGGGGAGTGGGAGAGGGAGAAGCAGGCTCCAGGCCGAGCAGAGAGCCCGATGCGGGGCTCGATCCCAGGACCCTGGGATCATGACCTGAGCTGAAGGCAGACGCTTAAACGACTGAGCCACCCAGGTGCCCCTAGAGCAGTGCTTATTTGCATGGGAGACTTTATCTTCTTGGTAGAGGGATAGATAATCCATAATACAAGAAAGAACAGGTGAGGAGAGCATTGAACTTGTTGCTGCTGTTATTGCTGCTGCCCTTCTCCTCCTCCTCCCCTCCTCCCCCTCCTCCTCCTCCTCCCCTCCCCC